>NW_026067916.1:621387-688984 GCF_014885135.2 Alexandromys fortis | reverse complement strand
CTCCTCTCCCCCTCCCTCTCCAATCCAAAGAGCAGTCAGGGTTCCCTGCCCTGTGGAAAGTCCAAATCTCTCTAAGTCTTTGCCTCTAAATAAGCAATTCCGTGTTCATGAGTATACACTGGCTTGAAATTTTGAGCTAGGCATTTATATTGAGAACATAATTAGTAAGTTCAGTTCACTGGCATCACAGTCCTGAGTGTTTCTCCTTTACTGTTCTTAGATAAGCAGGGATCTGTGCCACAGCGACCTGGACGAGCTCTGTGGTGCATCACAGTGTTCCCTCGCCACCTAGAGGCTAGGATGTGCAGCGATGCAGTGCCTCGGATCTGCTACCAGGAAAGAAAGAGCCTCTGAGCTCTGAACCCCACTGATTCTCCACATCACCCTGTTCTAAGAGCTTGATCTTTTCTCCTTTAAGAACAAGGTGCTTTCCTCCTGAATTCTAAACTTAATACTTACAAAGGCCAGTTGCATTAAATAAAATATGATGCTGATACTTTTTATGGGAATAGCAGTTATAAGAAAAAATAGCTCACTAAAGATCTATTGTTGGTATTTTGGGCCTGTCTTTTTGCCATGGTCTATACCCAGTAATCTATTACTGCACTGTGTGAACAGTAAATCACCTCTTCTTGAGTTTGTCCAATTGCCAAATGTTCATTATATATATTGCTAGATGTTCTCAAATACCATAAAGAAATGAAATAAATCAGCAGGACCTAATTTTCTAATATTTACCTTATGTGAAAAACCCAGAGGAAGTTTTTTGAGAAGTGTTTTGTTCTAACTGGTTGCTCACAATGATGATAGGACAGCCACTGCTGCCTAATCTACTGTGCTTAGGTAGCTTTATGTATCCATATATTATTGCAAACAACAAAGCAATTTGAGCGATGTTAGAACCATCATTTGAGAAATAAAATGAGACTCAGATAAATGATGATGCAAATGCGTTGCAGGTGGCAACTGATGAATCTGGTACTTAAACAACAGACTCCAAATATTTGTTCCCTTTCGTTGCATCATTTTAATTGGAAAATAATGAAGAGCTACTAATTATATATCCCAAGTGGCAATGGTAAGTTGATAAAATTTATCTAAATAGTCTGCTTTAGGGATGTGATATTCAGTGCTCATTGTCAACTTGACACACTCTAGATGTATCTGGGAAGTGAGTCTCAGGGAGGGAAGCGAGGGTGATATTAACTTGATGACATTAACTGTGATGAGAAGACTTACCCACTGTGGGCAGCACCATTCCCTGGGCTGATGATTCTGGCCTTTGTAAGAAGGAGGAAGAGAGATGAGCACTACCACAGCATGCATGAGCTCACTTCTGTCTTCTCTAAACCCTGATGGGACCAGCTGCTTCACGCTCCTCCGGTATTGGCTCTTCCTGCAGGAGGAACTGTAACCAGAAAAAGTGAGCCAAATAAACATATATTCATAGTCTCTCTCTCTCTCCTCCCAGGTTGCTGTTTTGTTATAACAATTAGGAAAGAAAGCTAAAAATAAGAGATAACCAATAAAATTGCTTTACATATTTAATATTTGGTTGAAAAACATTGAAATGGGATGTTTTCTTTATAATGTACTTTTATTTTTATAAATTCTTTGAGTTTACCCAATGAACTTTGATCATGTTCTTCTCCAAACACACACCCTCCCAATCCACTCCCAACAGCATATCCTCCTTTTTTATAACTCCCCCCAGTCCAATTTGTGCTGACGAAGTCTTCCTAAGTGTGGGGCCATCCACTAAAGTACGACTGACCTATGAAAAACCCGCCATACCTCTAAAAAAAACCTGTCCTTCCCTCCCCGAGAAGCCATCAACTGCCAATAGATCTTCATTTAAGGATAGAAACTCATGAGCCTCCACCTCCCCCCATGTCAGAATATATTAGTTTGATCTTGTATGGGTCTCGTGCAGGCAACCACAGTTGCTGTTAGTGAATACAGCCTATGTTGCTCCTGTCCTATCCAGGAAACACAGTGTCGCTCCAGGTTTTGCCATCCACTTGCTCGTACATTCTTTCTGTTACGGTCCCCAAAGCCAATGGTTGATGATACACACGTCTCCTTTGTGACTGAGGACTCCACTAACACATATTCTCTGCACTTGAATTAGCTATTAGTGTCTGTGTTAACCACTATACACTGCACCAACGAACTTGTCTGATAATCTACAGGTAGAGAGATACCAGTTTATAGGGCAGCTTAGTATTATGCCCATTTGGCAGAAATAGAGCAATAGGTTCTCCCCTGGGGCCTGTACTATCACCAACTATGGGTTCTTGGACAGAGTTTCTACAGGAAACTTTGAGTTTTCTCCTTAGAAATGGGCTTAAAGCCAATCAGAAAATGGTAATTTTCCTCCATATAATTGTAGTCAGATTATTTTTTTGTCAGGACCGTGGGCTCCCCAATAATGACACAGAGGCTTATAATTAATTATGAAAGCTTGACCAATGGCTTAGGTTTGTTTCTAACTAGCTCTTATAAGTTAAATTAATATATTTCTATTCATTTACTTTCTGCTTCTTGGCTTTATTGTCTCATCTCAGTCATACCCATCCTGCTTGCTCTGTGTCCATGGCATCTCCACCTTCTTCTCCTCAGCATTCTCTGTGCCTGGAAATCTTGCTGAGCTATTGGCTGCTCAGCTTTTTCCTAAACCAATCAGAGTGACACATCTTCACAGTGTACAAAAAGACTGTTCCACTACATAAAACTGTGCTGGTCATTACTGTCGTTTACATGGTTCACAGCTGGATAGAACCATTGGTATTGTGCCCAGCAGCCAGCATAACACCTTCTAGTATGGTGAAAGCTAGTCGGCATGCAGGAGGCATCCTAACCAGCATCAATTTAATTTTCCCATCTCCTATGACCACAGTTTGTGGTGTCTTTAGCAATTGGCTTTTACCATCAAGTTTTGGTGGGCAAATCAAAAGCAATGACACTCAGATGTGTCATTTTTGGTAGGTTTTCAGGACATCCCTAATCAGCCCTGGAGGAGCAGTATCCGAATCCAACACTTGGCATTTTATTTGGTACCCTATGACTTCTGCTAAAATCATTATCCCCTATGTAGGATATTTTCAATTATACTTTAAGAATAGAGCAAAAGTATCCTAAGCAAGTGATATTAAGAAGAAAGCAGGCATTGCCATCATAATATCTGGCAAAATAGAGAACAAACTAAAACAAATGAGAAGAGACAAAGAAGGGAACTACATTCTAATCAAGGGATCAATTAATCAGGGAAACATCACAACACTAAACACACACACACACCAAACTCTAGTTTACCAAATTTCATAAAGAGCAAACTAAAGGAATTAAAGATATAAATTAACACAAAGCTGATTTACCACCCCATTTCTCCAAGAGATAGGCTATCTGGAGGAAAAATATACAGAAAAACCTCAAAACAAATACACAAATTTTTAAATAATCCCATATATCCTAGCTGACTGTTAGGCAATATAACAAAATCAAGAGCAAGCAAAACTCTAGAAAGTGTATAAACTCAGAGAGATTAAACATCATGGCCAAATGATAAACAGATCAATGAAGAAATAAATAAAGATATCAAAATATTCCTGGAACTTACTGAAAATGAAAACGCAGTACAACAAAATCCCTAGGACATATTAAAATCAGCCCTAAAAGGGAAATTTGTAACCCTAAGTGCCTATGTTGGAAAATTTTTTTTTAAAAGACCACAAGCAAATGACTTAATGATGCAACTCAAGGATTTGGAAACATGAAAACAACGCAGACTCCAAGAACTAATAAAAAATTGAAGCATATAATAAGATAGAAACAAAGAAAACAAGACAAAGAATCAGTGACTGTAAAAGCTGGTTCTTCAGGAAGATGAACAAGAATGACAGATACTTGGTCTAACTAACCAAATGGAAAAAGAGAGAAGAGAGATAAACCAAGTTATCAGAATAAAAAAGGAACACAGAGAAGCATTACAACAGATACCAAAAAGTACAAAATATTATAAGGGAATACTTCAGAGACCTTAACTCCACTAAGTTAGAAAACCTGAAATAAATGTTTTCCATACAGCTTCACATGTATTCTTAGTGTTCGTTATCCTTCGGCAAATGACCTTCTCTGCCTTATGCTTCCTTCTCCCTTATATACCTCTCCCATTATTCTCCATTTTCCTTTCAGAAATAAGATAAATTTAAACAGTTTATAATTTAATGCACTTCTAGAGCTGGCAAACCTGCTGAACCTGAATAATAATACCCTGTCATGAAGATGGCAGTGAACACAAGCTGGGTCTAGAGAAGGTAGGAGTAGACTTGATGAAATGAATCCATGGGGTGCTCTTCAGCATGTTAGCAAAGGGAACTGAGTCTCCAGGCTCTTAAGCAAGTAACTTGGCTCTAGGTGAAGAGTTAGTCTGTAAGAAATTCTGTTCCACTAAGCTGTCCTTAAGGAAAACATAACTTCCCTTATGTTATCCAGCTGCTCAGTACTTTTAGCTCATTTAAAATATCTACCCACTGTTAAAACTTCTCCCTGGTATTTATATTTTGTGAGGTTTTGTTGACTTAAAAATACTTCCACAAATATGTGTTATGCTTGTTGAATATTTAATGTCCTGGGAAATTATTTGAATGTAAATCAGATCAAATTCTATCATTAAAATTATGTTATAAATAAAGAAATAGTCTAGAGATTTTTGTAAGATGCATGTGGCCTGCTACTGCTAGATGAAAGAAAGGAATGATTATAAACACTTGGAGAGGTATAGGCACAATTATACTTGCTAGCATATCAGTGTGGGTTCTTGCTTATCTCTTCAACTGTAAAGGCAGCATATGGGCATTATGATCTCCGCGTGTTAAAACTAGGAGGGATGTAAATATCATCTATTCTAGTCAACATTACTTTTTTTGTGTGTGTGGATAAGAAAGCTGAGGCCCATGGAGATGAAAGGACTGCCCAATACTCACAGCAAGATAAGGGCAGATCCAAGAATAGGCCCAGGGTGTCTCAATTGCCAGTGTTGGGCTTTCAATAAATTGCACAGTATGTGCTACCCATCCATAGCCCATCCTACTCATCGGACGAAATCCAAATACCTGCTTTTGCTGAGCTGAAATGGAAACAATAGACATCTAGAAGAGCAGTGAGCATTTGATGGACACGTTCAGCCTCTGGCCCTGGACAGCTACAGACAACAGAAGAAAACGCAGTGAAACGTTATCCAGACGGCAAAGGGCTGGTGAGAAACCGTCCATGCTTTCCTCTCCAGTGATAAAAATGGAGGCTTTTGGATATGCGCCAATAAAAAACAGTAGTGCTGGGGCTTGAGATGGAGCCCTGGGCTCCATCCTGAGGCCCAGAAAAAGGAGGAGAGAAAATGAGGAGGGATGAAAACAGGCAGAGAGGGAAGACGGAAAGGGGGAGAATGGGGCGTGGAAGGGAGAGGAATTAACCTTTACTCATAATCCCAAGAACTTACACAGAAAAGAAAAAAATATATCTGGCATCATAATTAAAGACAATTTATTAAACAAACTGACAATCCTAGAACTCATAAGTTCTCAGACTGCAATTTGGTAGTTTAAATATTAAGACCTTTGGTAGAAACATTTGGGGCTCACGCTTAGAAAAAATGAATAAGCTAAATGAAGCACATTCTCCGGCCGGGGTCAACCTGAGCTCCATGCACAGTCAGAGGGAGCTAAGAGGTCCAGTGTGGGATCCCACCCTCTGCTCAGAGCCTCCCTCCATGTAACTTCACATTGCTAATAAGTATAAAAATACCAAGGGACCATCTCCAAAACTTCAAAAGGCTCATCCAAAATTTAACCATAGATCCCAATCTCAAACAGGAAAATAATGTGACTGAAAACTGTGCCCTTTTACCTACTACCTGGTTAGAGTTCAAAATCGTGGTGACTCCCTGTGTCCAAGCTGTTGAAAAGCGGGACTCTCGCATGGTGCTGTTTAGCTGGTCCTTATGAAAGGTGAATTTTCTGTATCTGCCGAAGTGGCAGCTGTGTGTACACCCTTCCATTCACTCTGGGACTTTTTCTGGCATGTATGTTTACATTTTTGCAAAAAAATGCTTGGATGTTTTCATTGCTAACTGTTTATGGTAGTGGAAAAAAACACAGAACTTAGGTGTCTGTTCATAGTAGAATGGTCAAATAGATCATCATATAGCCATATTAATCAGATAGCCCTAAAACAGAATAAGCAAAATCCCTGGGCATCACTACTGGAAGATTACCCCACTCAGAACTGCTCAGCAAAGAAGCAGTGTGTCGTACATCATGTATGCTGTGTGCCTGTGTGCCGAAGAGAGCAAAATAAGAAGCTGGCATTTTTTTGTGATTTCTTTGAAAATTCTGTAAGGATGGCATATAGGGACCTGGGGAGGTGGCTCAATCAGTAAGGTTCTTGCCTTGCGAGCAGGAGGACCCAAGTTCAGTCCCCAAATTCCATGTGAAAGCCAAGGCCAGCATCACACTCATATAATTCCAGCACTCGGGAGACAGACAGGAGGCTCCCCATAACTTGCTACCCAGCAACTCTAGCCAAATCAGTAAACTCCAGGCTTAGGGAGAGACCTTGTCTCACAGAACACAGTAAAAAGCAACTGTGGACGCCCCCAGTGTTGATCTCCGAGCTTCACATACATGCACGCATGCAGAAAATGGACATATGGGGGAATGGGAGCAGAATGCGATTTAATTGCAAATAATTTAACTATTGCTAACAAGAAAGAGATAAGGACATAGAGAAAGGCAGACAGACAGAAGCATAGAAATGAGGGTTCCCAAGAGAGCTTGGGTGGGTAGGAGACAACTGCATGGGGGTCCCGAGCAGGCGATTGGCTGTCAGCACGCATGTAGGACCAGAGCAGTCTCAGAGGGAAGACAGGCTGTTGCTGGCTAAATCAAAAGCAATAAATTCACCACTGAGCCTGCGCTTGACAAAAGAGAGAAAGGGAGTTGGGTTCAGTCATTTTGAATTAATTATCTGGCTTTTAACCTCCATTTTAATACAGAGTCTGGGTCACTATCAGCCTCAACAAGTCTTCAGACTGTTTTTTTTTTATTTATTTTACATCCCGACCACAGTTCCCCTTCCTCCTCTGCTCCCAGTCCCTTCCTTCCACCTCCCCTCTGCCTCCCATTCTCTTCTTCTCTGTTTCTATTCAGAAAATGGCAGGTGACCCATGAATACTGACAAAATATGGAAGACCAAGTTGCAGTAAGACTAATCACCTCCTGTATTAAGGTGGGACAAAGCAACCCAGTATTAGGAATAGAGTCCCAAAAGCCAGCAAGCATCAGAGACAGCCCCTGTTCCCACTGTTAGAAGTCCCACAAGTAAATCAAGCTACACAATTGTAACATGTATACAGAGTGTCCAGGTCAGACCCGTGCAGGCTCCCTGGTTGTCAGTTAGTTCAGTCTCTATAAGCTCCTACAAGCCCAGGTTAGTTGGTTCTGTAGGTTATCTTCTGGTATTTTTGACTCCTCTGGATCCTAGTCCTTCCTCCCTCTCTTCAGCAGTATTTCCTGAGCTACACCTAGTGTTTAGCTCTGAGTCTCTGCTCTACTTCCATCAGCTGTTGTATGAAACCACTCTGCTGACATTGAACTAGGCACCCAATGTCAGATGTGGGGTCACCTTCATGGTATAGTTCTGAGGCTGGATCAGTCATTGGTTGGTCACTCCCACAATCTTTGCATGACCCTCACATCAGCACATCCCATAGACAAGACAGACTGTAGTTTGAAGGTTATGTAGCTGGGATGGTGCCCCAATCCCTCCACTGGACGTTTTGCCTGGTCACAGGATATGGCCAGTTCAGACTACATATTCACTAATGCTAGGAGTCTTAGCTGGGGTGATCCTTGTAGATTCCTGGGATTTTCCCTTGTCCCAGGTATCTACCTCACCCTGAAATGCTCCCTCCCCCATTTCAGTTGTCTTTTTCAGCACTCGTCCCGTTCATCATCCAACCTGATCCTTCATATTCCCATCCCCACCTGCCCTGAGCCCAACCATGAAATTTCTTCTATTTCTCCTTCTCAGAGAGATCCAAGTATCACCCTCCTATCCACCCTCTCCTGTCTTGAGCCCTCCTTGTTACCTAGCCTCTCTGGGTCTATGGATTGTAGCATTGTTATACCTAAACATAATAAAGACAATATACACCAAACCAATAGCCACTTTCTATTCAACATAGTACTTGAAGTTCTAGCTAGAACAATAAGACAACTAAATAAGATTAAAGGATACAAATTGGAAGAGAAGAAATCAAAATATCACTATTTGCAGGTAGTATGGTAGTATACATAAACAACCCAAAAAATTCTACTAGGGAATGTTTACGGATGATAAACATCTTTAGTTAAGTGGCTGGATACAGGATTAACTCCAAAAAATAAGTAACTCTCCTATTTTTAAGCAATAAATAAGATGAGAAAGAATCAAGGAAACAACACCCTCCACAATAGTAACAAATAATATATTTTGGTGTAACTCTAACCAAGCAAGTGAAAGACCTGTATATCAAGAACTCCAAGTCCTTGAAGAAAGAAATTGGAGAAGATATAGGAAGACAGAAAGAGCTCCCATGTCGTGAATTGGTAGGATGAATATGGTAAAAATAGCCATATTACCAAAAGCAATTTACAGATTCAATGCAGTCCCCATTAAAATCCCAAAGTAATTGTTTACAGACATTAAAAAAACAACACTCAACTTCTTATGGAAAAACAAAGAACCCAAGATAGCCAAAACAATATTGTACAATAAAAGAACTCCAGAGGTATCACTGTCCTAATTTCAAGCACTATTATAGAGCTATAGTAATAAAAACCACATGGAATTGGCACAAAAACAGGCATGGAATTGAATTGAAGACTGAGACATAAATCCACACATTTCTACAGACACCTGATTTTACAAAGAATTATACAATGGAAAAAAATGATCTTTAACCAATGGTGCTAGAATAACTGGATGTCAGCATGGAGAAGAATAGATCCATATCTATCACCCTGCGCAAAACTCAAGTCCAAGTGGATAAAAGACCTCAACATGAACCTGCTAGAAGAGAAAGTGGGAAATAGCCTTGAATACACTGGCACAAGAGACAGCTTCCTGAGCAGAACACCAATAGCACAGGTATCAAGATTGGCAATCAAGAAGTGGGAGCTTGTGAAACTGAAAAGCTTCTGTAAGGCAAAGGACACCATCAATTGGACAAAACAGCAGTCTACAGAATGGGAAAAAATCTTCACCAACCCCACTTCTGACAGAAGGCTTATCTCTAAAACATATAAAGAATTTAACAAATTAGGCACCAAAATATCAACTAATCCAATTTTGCAGATCTAAACAAAGAAGTCCCAACAAAATATCTCAAATGGCAAAAAACACTTAAAGAAATGTTCAACATCCTTAGCCATCAGGAAAATACAAATCGAAATGACTCTGAGATTTCATCTTATATCTGTCAGAACGGATATAGATCAAAAATCCAAGGGACAGCTTATGCTGGGGAGGATGTGGAGCAAAGGGAACACTTCCTTCATTGTTGGTGGGAGTGCAAACTTGTATAGCCAATTTGAAAATCAATATAGAAGTTTCTCAAAAAATTGACAATTAATGTGCCTATATCAAAAGGATGCTCAATCATACCACAAAGATACTTGCTCAACTATATTGATAGAAGCTTTATTTGTAATAGCAGAACCTAGAAACAACCTACATGTCCCTCAACTGAAGAATGGATAAAGAAAATATGGTACATTTACACAATTGAGTACTACTCAGCTGTAAAAAACAATGACATCAGGAAATTTGGAGGCTAATAGATGCAACCAGAAAAACCATTCTGAGTGAGGTAACCCAAACCCAGAATGACAAACATGGTATGTACTCACTCATAAGTAGACAGCATATTTTCATTTTAGTGGACAACTGCTGTGGGAAGTCCTTCTGTCTATGTGTTGCTTTTATTGGTTAATGAATAAATCTATTTCAGCCAGTGACTTAGCAGAATAGAGCTAGATGGGAAAACAAAACTGAATGCTGGGAGAAAGAAGGTGGAGTCAGTGAGAAACCATGGAGCTGCCGGAGGAGAAAGACTTGAGCCACCAGCCAGAACCTTGCCAGTAGGACACAAGTCTCATGGTAAAAAGTAAAATAAGAGAAATAGGTTAATTTAAAATATGAGCGCTAGCAAGTAATATGCTTAAGTGATTGCCCAAGCAGTGATTTAAATAATATAGTTTCTGTGTGATTGTTTCAGTTCTGGGCAGCCGGGAATGAACAAGAGGCCTCTGCCAACAGATGACATACTGTTTTAGGCTGACAACAAGGTATAGTGAATATTTTAATCAGATGTAAAAGCTAATGCAAATAAGGACCTCTTAAGAACCAAAACACACATTCTTTCAGATGTGCCTAAAAGTTGTAAATCTTACAATATATCAATTTTCATTTAGCTCCAGAGAAATTTCAAGTTACAAAGAACTGAAAAACTAAAAATTATGCATAATGATTTGGTGACATGAGCAAATTACAATGGCAATACTCTCAATCTTACTCTTAAATGCTATAAATAAAAAGTTCATGTTGGCAAAAAGATGAAACTATAATTTTCTACCACAACATTAAGTAGAAAATGCATAATTTTATTCCCAAGGTCTGGCATAAATAGTTAGACATTCCTAGAGACTTCCAAAGCTGTTGACAACTTGCTTTCCTCTAAATCTTAATGCTATTTTCTGCTTTAAAATAAAGTCAATATGAGAACTCTACAATTTACACTTGAGTTACCCTAAACATAATTTTGAAAACATGCCAGTAAATTTTGTGGGTTTGGAAACAGAAAGGCCTTGTCATCATTCCCATTCTTCCCAATATGTCACCTCCCAACAGTGCTGAAAGTTCCTAGGAGAGCATTTTCTGTTTGCTGTGTATCAGAGGGATGGATAAATATGTAACAACCCTCTCTTATGGGGCAGGGATGTCAGTAGCAAAGATAATATTGGTCATTCATATATTTTCATGAGCACACTTTTGTTGGTTGGTTGGTTGGTTGGTTGGTTGGTTGGTTGGTTGGCTGGCTGGCTGGCTGGCTGGCTGGCTGGTTGGTTGGCTGGCTGGTTGATTTAGTTTGAAACAGGGTGTAACTGCAGCTCAACTGCCCTCAAACCCACCATACTTCTGCCTCAGCCCTGTAGTAGGGGAGGTGCGATCACTCTTGTCCCCACAGGTAAATGTTGCTTTTTAATGTTAATACTGTGCTTAATGGGTATATCTATTAGCGTTCTGGTTCTTCACTAGAGGTGGGTTTTTTTTTTTTTTGACCCTCTCCCTGTCTAAAGACACATGGCACTGTCCGAAAAGATAGCTGGCTGTTACAGAGAGCAGGATTGGAGGAGTCCAGAGCATCCAGGCTAGAAGGCAAAGATGCTATCATGTGTAGAGGACAGGACGACTCCTAAACAGGGAATTATAGGACCCCAAAGTCAATAACACCAACAGTGAGACACCTCCATCCTGTGCTGTAAGAGGGATAATTGTATTTACACTTCTCAGTTTAGATTTGGAATTCTGGATAGAACCCACATAGGAAGAAAGTTTCCGTTACTATATGCATTCCAAAGCTTAATTATTGTTTTAAGTATATCTTGACCGCAATGCTTTAGGAAGTAAAGATGTGAATGTGGTTTGTTTTTTTCAGCGTGCTGGAGTTTTAATGCGATTTTCATTTTCACTAGGTAGCACTTTCGTTTGTTGGAAATTCTAAGTCTAAAGATAATGAAAGCCTTAGCAACAAAAACTGCTCAAGACATTGCTAACTCCTCTGATAAAAGTCACAACGAGAACTGTCCTTAGTCATGACAGGCATTTCTTCTGTATTTCTGGATGCTTTGTTCTTGGTCATGCTTCAGATGATAGCCAGATAAATCCAAAGCACAGTGAAAAATCAGGATGGTTCACGGTGTGAAGAAACAAGCCTCACCAACAAGTTTTCATTATCCCATCACAGGCTATTAGAGAAAGTGCAATTAAACGAACCAACCAAACATTTTGGACTCATTGACTCTCTCCACAATGACACAGAATTTTCTGATTCATCTTAATCATTGCCAAAACAATATTGCTCTTTTTCAGATAATTTCTCTTGCTAAGAAGCTTGACTATTTAATCGGAGTCAAGTGAAGATAAAAAGGAAGTAAAGTTCTGACTTGAGAGTCCACTGACCCAGAACACCCTGGAGAATCTGGAATTTACCAAACAGGGCCAGTGGGAAGCACAAGCGTGGGAAAGCTCAGAACTTTAGAATTGGTCTTCTAGGGAGCAATGCCTTGGGTGAAATAGTACATTCAAGAAGCAATGTTTGATTATTTTCTGGAAGGAAGAGTAAATAAAAATTGTAACTAGATCCACGGTTATCTGACATGATAAGTTTAGAAGAATTCTTTCACGAGAATGTGGAGAGACGCTGTGTCAAGTTTTATTTGAATATGCTGTTAGTATTGATGTCCAAGTGCATGAATTATTCATAAAATGGCTTAAAACACCTCTGTGACCATGTGTGTGTTTAAAGCAACTTTGTCCCCTCTGGGTTTTGTGTCACACAGAGCAAGCACTTCAGATGCCTTTGGGAAAAGACTGACAGAGACGGTCACACATTTTTCCAACCACACCATCCACTGGATCTTTCCCACGACTTCTTCCTCTTTTAAATGTCGATCCTGAGAATCAAAGTTTGTAATGTTTGAAGCTAGCAGGGCTTTTCCACGTAAGTCAGTTAGCTGACTCCAGACCTGCACTCAGAGCAGCTACCATCCACAGAGCTCCTGGCCTCTCCCTGCAGGACGTGGGTCCCACCATTTCACTGAAGAGACAGGTTTTTAGCCCTGAGGGATGACAAGCCTTGCTTCCCCTTACCCTCTGACACAGCCTTCAGAGAGCAGATTCAGTTCAGAATATGTGAGCTAGGTTGTTTTTTTATCTCACAAACAGTGAGCTAGAGAGCTCTGAAAGCCAATGACAGAAACTTAGAACAACAGCAAGCCCCTGCTTTTTCTTTTTTTATGTCAACTGGGATTTTTCTGGATCCCACATTAATATTTCCTGCCCTTGTCAAGGCTGACTAGACCATGCCCATCCCTTAGCAATAGAAAAGCAATTCTAAGGACAATTACATCCAATCCCTTCTTCTTGTTTTTAATGTTCCAATCATAGCCCTGTTAAACTGTGTATCCTTTAACAGTCTCGTGTACCTAAACGATGAATTCGAATCAGTTCCACCCCATTGCCCTCTCTCACCTCCCTCCCCCTCCTGCTAAAAGCTTCCTGTCAATAAGGTGCCCCCACACCTCCGCTTCTACTTTTGTGTGTAGAAAACCACAGCGTTTAATCAGGGTGGTTTGCGTGAGCGTGAGTGGAAGGTTATTTACTGAAGCAAGTGCAATTTAGGGGTGGCTACACCACTGAAGAAAGCCACACTCCTTTCCCGGCAACTATTAACTACCAATAGCCCAACAGGGATGGGCGGGGCCTCATGAGCCCCTCCTCCTTCCTGGATGATAAGCGGCTCAAGGCAGGACTAATGTCAGGCAGGTATTATGCCGGTAGCCACAGCTGCTGAGAGTTCATAAAACAATGGCCATCTCATGGCCAGAAGAAGTCTTTAGGAGAGCAACTCCCAATCATACAACTCTTAAATTTTTTTGTTTTTTTGCTCCTCTTCTCTAATGCTCTCTGCGCCTTAGAGCTGTTTGTTACACAGCTGTCCTATTTGCACTGGCCCCTCAGCAGTTGCTTCTTCTGCGCACTGGGAACAGTTAGATATGGGTCTCTGCATTACCTGCCAGTCACTACCATCCAAAGCTTCTCTGCTGGGTACTCAGAGCGGCACTAACCTATGGATATGAGTGTTTGGAAGGCAGTTTAAATGGCCACTTCGCAAACAACAGTAGGTTCCTCCCCAGGACCCATGGCCTCTGCAGCCAAAAGACTCCTCACCAAGTTTACTGTACAAGGCATCAGTTCCCTCCTGTAGGGCCTCAAATCCAGTCCAAAAGCAGTTAGTATTGGTATAACGCTTGGGCCACTATCACACCCGTGGGAACATCTTGCTGGCAGGTCATTATTGTGTTTCACGGTATCTGCACCTGGATAGGATCACTAATGACTTTTCCACCCCAGGAACCTGCACAGAACGTTCTACACTATGAAAACTAACCAGGAGGGCTGAAGCTTCCAGCTATGATGACCATGACTTTCCATAAGAGTGTGATAGCTTCCACAATAGGGTCTGAAGATCAAGATACCGTGGGAAACAAGAGCAGCAGCTATGGAAATAGCCTGCATTGTTTGGAGGCCCCTGGGGCCTCTCTGACAGGATGGGAACTTTCCTATACATGGTACTGGGATTCTTATAAAATAACGTACAGCTGCTAGGATGAGCACTAGCCATCCGTGCGGAGTCCTTCTATTCAAACTCTTTGCTTTAGTCACGTTTTTCAATAAGCTTATACAATAGCTAAGTGTCTGAATGGCCTTTGCCAGCATCCTTAGTGCTGGTTTGCCCTCCCTCTGTTCTGGCCATTAGACCTTCCTCTCCCACACCCCTCCTCAGTTAACTGCTCCCACTCCAAGTATTCCCCTTCTGCACGTCCACATCACTTGTGTTCTGAGGCCCCCTCTCTCTGTTTTTATTTATATTGCTTTATAAATAATACCATTCAAAATTTCCCCTCCTCCCACTTCCCTCCAATTCTTCCACTCACCCTCCTCCCTCCCACTCCAGTCCTAAGAGAGAGCAAGGTACCCCTCCCTGTGGGAAGTCCAAGGCCTTCCCCTCCATCCAGGTCTAGGAAGGTGAGTATCCAAACAGACTAGGGTCCCAAAAAACCAGTACATGCAGTAGAGGCAAATCTCAGTGCCATATCATTGGCTTTTCAGTCTGCCCCAGTTGTCAGCCACATTCAGAGGGTCCAATTTGATCCCATGGTTGTTCATTCCCAGTCTAGTGGGCTTTGGTGAGCTCCCATTAGATCAGTCACTCCGTCTCAGTGAGTGGACGAACCCCTCGCAGTCCTGACTTCCTTGCTCATCTTGTCCCTCCTTCTGCTCTTCAACTGGACCTTAGGGCTCAGTCCAGTGCTCCGATATGGAGGCCCCCTCTCTCTTAAGGACTTTTTCTCCTCCCTCCTACTGTCCTCTTTCAATCCTCTTGGCCTCAGCAGCACTCGGCATTAAACACCATCCTCTAAGAACTGATAGCTCCGATCCACAGGTGAGAGAGAACACTTGATGTTTGTCTTTCTGAGCCTGGATTACTTAACGCCATATAATATTTTGAGTTCCATCTATTTTCCTGAAATGCTCACAATTCCATTTTTCTTCACAGCTGAAGTAAATGCCGTGGCATGCACGGATGGCATTTTTCTTAATCCCCTGATCAGTTGGACGACACCTAGGCAGGTTCCACTTCCTGGCTACTGTGACTAGAGCAGCAATAAGCCTGGATGTCCATGTATCTTTGCGTTAGGATATAGAGTCTACGATGCCCAGGAGTGGCATAGCCGGAGCTATCCAGTTCTAGTTTTAGCTTCCTGGGGACTTCCACACTGATCCACAGCAATTAGATCAGTTTCCCCAGGTCTACAATGACATTTGTTGTCATTTGGTTTCTTAGTTCCGACTAGAGTAAAAATAACCTATCAAAGAAGTTTTGATTTGTAGCTCCCTGAGGGCTGAGAATGTTGAACACTTTTGAAAACAATTATTAGCCATTTACATTTCCTCTTTTGAGAACTCTGCTCAGTTCAACCGTTTGTTTTTAATAGAGCTTTTTGGTTTTTATTCTTTTTTTAAACTCTTAGTATATCTAGACACTAATCCTCTGGCAAAGACGTTTTCCCATGCTGAAGACTGTCTCTTCACTCCACACTTCTCTTTGAAATACAGAAGCTTTGATTTCATAATGTCCTACTTATCAATTGTTGGTCTTACTTTACTTCCTGGTGACTAGGGCTCTATTAAAGTAACCCTCTACCTTCAAATCTATTCCTTTACCCTCTCTCTGTCCGTCTGCCTTCAAATGGACAATCTACTTTTTCCTCTAGAGTTTCCTGGGTTTCGAGGTCTTCGAGGACCTGTAGAACACAATCTATTTTTAGTATCTTATGATCTGCAATTTTTAATTCAGTTTTATGATTATCATATAAATTACTGTTTGTCCAGTATTATCAGTTATTTCTGCTGTTTAAATTTGAAAATAGAGAGCGAAGGTGAGAAAGCACAAGCCTGAGTTCTCTGTGTGTCTTCACTGTTTAGTCCAAGCTAATTGCCTCTACCTCTCCACGGCTTGTCTTCGCTGAGAAAGCCGACCAAAAGCCGGGTTTCTCGGGACTACATGGAGAACTAGGCAATGCGGCACAAGTGGACGTCTGGCGCTCACGACCCTGCTTATTCAGAATCACTTTTTTGTTTGTTTGTTTGTTTGTTTGTTTTTGTTTTTGTTTTTCGAGACAGGGTTTCTCGGTAGCTTGGTTTGTTGATCCCGATTGGCTCACTGTTTTTGGAAATGAGAGCGAGCGTGGTGACGCACAGGAATTAAGGTATTTGCCCAAACGCACAATGGGCTAGAACGGAGAGCACAGTGGAATTGAAGTTTTTGAAACAAATGGATTAGACCAACCGGAACCTTTCCCTACCAGACCTTCACAGGCAAAGTCCTTGTGACTGAAACCCTTGTTAAAATTGTAAGGAGGTTCAGCTCTCCCCTGTCTGGCCAAGGTTCCCTTAGCCCCTGAAGGTGCCGATTTCCGCACCGCTCCCACTTCCTCCAACTCCAGCTCTCCCAGAAGCCAGCCGAATAAGGTCTCCTAACTCCAAAATCCATGCTCTTGGCACAGCCGTCCATGTGAACACAAGGGAATCTTCCTCACAATAAAGTTGTATCTGCCTGCCAAGTTATCAGGAAATCTTTTAAGAATGCGAAACAGAACCTGTAATTTTAGATCATTGCAGGACAGCCTCAGGATCGTGAAGAACAGGGCCGGAAGCAAAATTAAACGCTCTAAATATTCTCTGCTATTTTGTGTGAGAGGTTGCCAAATGAGATAAAAAAAAAACCAACTCCGCCTGTGAAGGCCTCTGCAAGCAAAACGCCTGGGAGATCAGCTCTCCAGCTGAAAGAACAGGCGCGGGCTCCTACCCAGGAGCCCCTGCTTCGGGGCTCTGGGGCTGTGAACACTGGTGCAGCCAGTGTTCTCTCTGAGCATCCACAAAAGGATGCCTTTGCAGTCTTGTCATTGGTACCTGTGCACTTGACACACAGAGATCTCAGGTGTGCATCTGCTGGCATTGCTTCCTTGAGGACACCTGGATTGAACAGAGCCGGTCACAGACCTCACGCAATAATCAGATATTTGAATTAAGGACTCTTGATCTCAGTTATGTGAAAGTGCAGAGAAGGAGCCACCACGGTCTCTGCAGACTCTTCCAATAGCTCTGCTTCCTGAGACCCAGCTGTATCTTCCTTAAAGCTCCCTCTCCCCCCCCTTTTTAAGACAACACCATGCTATCCATTTCCCAAGGAAGTTTGATGGAGCAATCAGAATTGGATTCTTTATATGAAAAGAAGGAACCAGAGGAGCTAAAACTACCCTGAGCCTTCTCTAAGGTTTCCTGTTAAGCTCCAGAGATGTTAATTCTGGCTTTGGCAGAATGAATGTCTATATAAACTCTTTCCCATATGGAGATGTTGATAAAAGCAAAAGAAAACTTGAAGAGGAAAAAAGAAAAAGAAAAAAATAAAAAACACCTGTCTAAATTTCATAGAATAGGATCATGAGCTCATGGGAGTAGGAAAACACATATCCTCAACAACGACTCATCAGAGGCAGGGTCGCCACTTGTTTTTTAGGGGATGGGAGCTGTGTCTGTGTGTGTCTGTCTGTGTGTGTACTCTTGTTTTTGTTTTTTGGGTTTTTTTTTCTTTAGATAGGGGTTTCTCTGGGCAACAGCTCTGGCTTTCTTGTAGACTAGGCTTCCCTTGTAGACTAGGCTTCCCTTGTAGATTAGGCTTCCCTTGTAGACCAGGCTGTTCTCAAACTCAAAAGATCCACCTGCCTCTTCCTCTCAAATTCTGAATTAAAGGAGTGTACCACCACCATCCAGGACTTCTTCCTCTTTTTATTTCAGCATCTTTTTATGTTTGAAATTAAAATAAAACTATATCACTCTCCCCCTGCCCTTTCTTCCTTTCAGTCATTCCAATGTACCTTACCTAGGTCTTGCTTGCTCTCAGATTCATGTGCTCTATTTCTTTAATTGTTGTTAAATACACACACACACACACACACACAAATATCCCCAAATATATATATATATATATATATATATATATATATATATATATTACCTGTTCTAAAAGCCAATCAGAACTTCCAATTACAATTCCAAGCCTTGTCATTGGCTGGGCCCAACACTGCCTAACTTAGCTGCCTTGGCTACCTCTTTCCTCATCTCTATCAATTTGCCTCTTCCTCAACTCCATGAAGATCACTGCTCTCTCCTTCTTCTCAGACACACAGCTGCTTCAGGACCCTAGCACTTGCAGGTCTCTATCAGAACATCTATATGGCCTACAGATAGATAGCTTTAGGGTACAGGCACTTTTCTCTCAGTTTATCTGCTCAGAAAAGGCCGCCCTGAATGCCGACCTAGAAAAATAACTCACTTTTGTCTTCATATTCCGGTTAACTGTTCATGGTACTTACACAGTCAAGCTGCTGCATCCTTGTCAATTGTCTGTAGCCCTACAGGACTGCAGTTCCGATTGTGGTCAGGAACTTTGTGTGCCTTTGTTTCTTGTAGAGTTCACTGTACTTAGAAGGAAATGATATGTAGTAAGTCCCGTAAGTCCTGTCTTTTATAAATTAGATAAATAGGCAATTGGCTGAAACTAGAGACAGAGACATTCCCATCTGCAAAAGCAGTGTAAAAATATAGAATGTGATGCCTATGGCTCTGACCCTCTGATCTCTGGTTACACGGTAGCAGAGACAGAGCCCTGGGGGAAGAGTCCCAGAGGACTTCGAAGGCACAGAGGGAGCAGTTCTCCCGCTCCGGCTCATTTTCACCCAGACTTGCTACAGACTAGGTGCTGGAGCATCTCAGCCTCTATGAAGGGGAGGAGCATCTGTGAGACACGGAGCGGAGTGGTGTGGATGGTTGCAGCTAGAGCAGGGCAGCAATGAGGAGTACTAAGGGCCATCCCAAGTGTGGGTGCTGGAGAGGATGAGCAGACTTGGGACGGAGGTAAAGAAGTCAGGCTGACTCATCTCTTTTGAAAATGTCTACATTAACAGTGCAGTTTTTTTCTGTGTCTCTTTCTGTTGTTAAATGGTTGTATGGTGTGTGATTAGTTCATGTAAGGTTACAGAAACAGGTTGGGTTTCTCAATCAATTTGAAGAACAACGAAGCAGGGGAGGCTAAGGCTGATCATTCATCTAAGTTTCATTGAAATCAGAATGGTATACACACAAACACACACACACACATGCATGAACACACAGGTAAGCATGCACACACAAAACAAAGCACACACGGAAGAAGGGGAACCAAGAGTTTCTCTGGCAGAGATAAAAAATGTTACGTTTGGAGGATGAGATGAGTTCCCTTTTTCCCTCAGAACTTGCTGATTTGGATCATCACAGGGGATCCAATAATACAAACAAGGAAAAGAGAATAAGATTGCTTCTAGACAGAGGAGCTCCCCTGCCTGCCCACCAGGGTTGACCTGGGTGTGACAGAGCAGCTTCCTCTCAGTTCTCCAGATATTCTATACACCTTAGCCACGTGCATTCCTTTATTGCTACCGTATGAGATGGAGGTAGGGTTTAGATTTGCCTCATTCCACAATGTTGCCCCACCTGCAAATTTGTTTCTCTTAGGATCAAGGGGAAAGGCAAGCAGTGGTATTTGAAAAGAAATGGGAGTGGTACTGCTGGGAGGTGTGGTCTTGTTTGTGTAAAATGTGTCACTGTGGGGGCCAGTTTTGAGGTTCCACATGCACAGGATACCACCCAGTGTTCAGCAGACTTCCTTCTGCTTTCTGGTCAAGATGTAGCCAGTACCATGTCTGCCTGTATGCCACCATGCACCCCACTATGATGATAATGGACAGAACCTCTGAAACTGCAAACGACCACACAATTAAATGTTCTCTTCGTAACAGTTGTCATGGCCATGGTGTCTTTTCACAACTTTAAAACCCATACTAGACAGAAGTTGGTACCTAGGACTGGTGTATTGCTGTGATAGGCCAGACCGTGCGTTTGTCTGAAAGAAGTTGGGCTTTGGTACTGGGGGTTATAAAAGCAGTGGAATGCTTTAAGCACTGCTCAATGGGCCATACTAGTAGGAGCATGGAAAACATAGGCGCTGAGAGCTATTTGAACTATGGGTGGGGGGGGGAGGCTCACTCAAGAGGTTTCACAGGAAAAGAATTTTAGTATGTTGCCTAGAAGTCATTCTTGTGATAGTTTGGTGGAGGAAATGACTGCTTTTTACCCCTGTCCAAAGAGTTTACCTGAGGCTAAAGTGAAGAGTTTTGGATTAATTTTGTTGGCAGAAGAAATCTCAAAACAGCTTAGTATAAACTCTGTGGATATTGGTTGTTGAAATAGGAGTGGCGGGGCTGCGTCCCCAGAACCCCGGCCGCCTGCTAGCTCATGCCCAAAATAACAACACACAAACTGTATTCATTTAAACACCGCTTGGCCCATGAACTCTAGCCCTTACAGGCTAATTCTTGCACCTGGACTAGCCCATTTCTAATGATGTGTGTAAGCACCCCAAGGTGCGCTTACCGGGAAGATTCCAGCCTCCGTCCATCCTGGGTCGGAGCTGCCTGGGAGAGCAGAGCTTGGCATCTCTGCTCCAAAGAGCAGAGCGTCGAGTCTACCCGGGAGAGCTGAGCATGGCGTCTCTGCTCCAGAGAGCAGAGCTGTCGGGTCTCTCCAGGAGCAGAGCAGAGTCTGACCTCACTTCCTCTTCCCCCCAGCATCCTATTCTGTTTACTCCTCCCACCTATGCTTTAACCTATCAGGGCCAGCCAAGCAGTTTCTTTATTGTTCAATGACCTTCCTCCATCAATTGGTTGTAACTCTAATGAAGATATATAATAAGAGGAGCAAGCTGAACAAGGAAAAATATTTGAGGAGAAAAAGTGGAAAGGAGCTAAATCTTCTGTTCCAGGAATAAACAGATTAAGAAATGGAATAAAGGGACTGGTGACCTCAGGGAAAGTTCTCACCCATCTAAATTTCTAACTTGTGAAAAGGAACTGAAGAAAAGTTTAAAGCAGGGTGTGGTTGGGCACACGTTTAATCCCAGCACTGGGAATGCGGAGGCTAGTAGATCTCTGAGTTTAAGGCCAGCCTAATCTACAGAGTGAGTTTCAGGACAGCCAAGCTTAGGCAGTGAAAGACAGAAAACTGGAGAAGATGTAACTGAATGGGGGGGGGGGGGTCCAGCCCCAGTAAGCGGTAGAACTTGGCAGTTTGGGCCACATGGTTCTGGCTTGAGGGTTGGGATAGAAGAAAAGAGTTGTGAAATAAAACCCCTGAGGCCAGGCACGAATCAGGGATTTTCCTGCATGGAGGCCTAGTAGAGAAGTTATGTGTGGCGCTATGACTTTGAAGCCTGGGTTGCTTTGGAGAACGCAAGATGTTAGAGGTGCCAGAGTCATGGATCCCTGTCAAGGAGAGCTGCTAACAGGAAGTGGAATCAGTCCAAAAGAAAGAATGTGTTGCAGTTAAACCTGAACAGGGGAGCCGAAGACCTGAAGTGCGTTTGGGCATCCAACATGGAGATGTAAAGTTTGCAGTCTGCCCAGCTGGTTTGCAGTCCCGCTTTGGTTCAGTGTTTCCCCACTGTGCTCCCTTCCCTACGTTTTGGAACAGTGATGTATATTATATGTATATAATATATATTATATGTATATTATATATATTACACTGTGCCATTAGATGTTGGGAGTATGAGGTCTGTTTTTTTTTATTTTGATTTTATAGTGGATTACAGTTAAGAGATTGCATGAATCTCCAAAGAGACCTTGAACATTTAAAGGTTGCTGAGACTGTGATAGACTGTGAGGGCTTTTGAAATCGGACTACATGCATTTTGCATTATGATATAGCTAAGTCTTTGGGGGCCAGGGAATGGAATATGGAGGTTTAAAAGAAAATGGCTCCCCAAAAGGAATGCACTCTTAGAAGGTGTGGTCTTGGAGGAAGTGTGTCTCTGTGGGGGTGGGAGTGGGTTTTGGTATTTCATAGGCTAAGGATACCACATCAATCGATTTCCTGCTCCCTTCTGATCAAGATGTAGCCAGCACCATGTTATGAAGATAATGGACCAAACCTCTGAAAAGCCGCCACCTCAATTAAATGTTGTTTTTTTGTTTTTTTTGGTTTTTTTTTTTTTTTTTGTAAGCATTGCCATGGTCATAGTGTCTCTTCATAACAATAAAAATCCCCAAGACAGGAGTTTTCATACAGTAAGTTCTTCTGTGAGTTTTCTAACCTTCACAACCCACTTGTTTGCAACAGAATGTACCAAAAGCAGTAGTCCAACTGCCATTCTGATTTGCACAGCAATGGTGGATTGAGTAGTAGTATGATCTCAAACAAATACAGCTAGGGTACAATAGAGACACCCAGGCCACAAAGAGCAGGACTCTCCTCATGCTCCTACCAAACCTGCTGGGTTCTCACGTGCCTTTCGAACAATGAGTAGATACCTAGGTAGATAGACAGATATGTATTCTAAAGTTTGAGGTTCATACAAGTTGTTGACTGAATATAAAATTGCTTCACCAAGCAATAAAAAAATTAAAGATGTATTGTTAGAGAATAAAAATTGTTATAATTTTTTGACAGGAAAAAAACATATCAAAAACCTTTAAAGCGTACTTCTTTAACCTAGCAATTCTACTTCTGGGATTTCTGCAAAGATACTAATCATAGATGTGCAAACAGATTTTGCTAGAAGAATGTTGGCTTTGTGTGTAATTATAATCATGAAAATTTGAAAATGACATAAATGTCTCACAATAGGGAGTGAGTAAAACAAGCTGGGAACAGTGTGCGGAGAGGTACAATGAAGCCATTAATGTGCTGTGAAAATATTTGGGAGGCTGGAAAAGTAATTATAGTATAGCCTTCAATTGAAAATGTGTTCTACTTTTAGTGTATCACAATGCCAATTTATTTAAAATAAATATGGATTATTTTACTCAAAAGAAGTCCAGAGGGAAATATAATGAATGTTATTAGGTTGCCCTTAAGTATTTGAATTATATACCATTTTTGTTTGAGCACATTTATACCTGTTCTCCAAAATCATCCATAATAAATACATATTAGCATTTGATAAAAATGTTGTGTGTTTGAAAATTATATGCTAAAGAGTATGGTTCTTGTGTGCAGAAGATTGGAGAGAAAGGCGTCTATTTATGCCGTGAGAGAATAGTTTGTATAAGACTTCTTAAAGATATGGTTTCGTCTTGCTGCCTTGAGGAGCTAATAAATAACAGCTACTCTTCCAGCGAAGCAGTGGCAAAGGGTAGCAGATGGGAACCAAAGCCATAGTAACCGTCCTAACAGCATACATGGAGTAACCGTTCTCTGCAGATGCGGGGAGAACATACAGGAACACTGGAAAGATAGGAACCAAAACCATAGTAACCGTCCTAACAGCATACATGGAGTAACCGTTCTCTGCAGATGTGGGGAGAACGTACAGGAAGACCAGAAAGATAGGAACCAAAGCCATAGTAACCGTCCTAACAGCATACATGGAGTAACCGTTCTCTGCAGAAGGATGTGGGGAGAATGTACAGGAAGACCGGAAAGATGGTAGTGATGATGCACCCTGAGGCAGCATACACAGGCAGGTTTTGGAGTTGTAAGGCACTAATCATTGCACTAATTTCTGATATTCCGTAATCAGTATTTTAAGACTGATGCAACTATACTTATATAACAATATCACAACGGGCTCACAAAAAGAAACACTTGGAAAAACATTTCACATTTAAAACCTGATTTGCATCAAATACTGATTTTGAAAGGCTGAAAATTTAGTAATATACATAACCAAAAATGTAACAGCTTTTATTTCTCCTTATCACAACTTTGCCTGTTTCTCAATTCATTTCTCTCATCTCATTATCACACCAAAAACTACTCTTTTTTTTTTTTCAGTTTTACGTGGTAAATTTATGGACCTCTGGTAATCCAGTTATAATACAGCCTACACTGTCTATTTTTGCCACCTAGGAAAAATCTAAAGAAAATTGAATCTTTGACTCATAAAGCCACTGCTAAACTCACGAACTCCTTTCCATTCAAACCCCACCAAGCAGAAGTTGATTAAAGGAGAAAGGCGTTTCAGGGCTTAGTTCCTGCTTCTACCTGATTTGTTGCAGAGTGGAATGTGACCGGGTGCACTTCAATTCAACCTGGGGATAAATTCCCAAGACCTAAAAGTTGGTAAGGAATCTTCACTGTCTTGCTGGAGAAAGCATAGCCTGTGCTTTGCGCTCTTATTTAAGAAAATCGGGAGTTTGTCAGTCTAGGAGAACGTTCTGTGAGATTGTCAAAGCTGAGTTGGCAGCCTAGGCCAGCAGACACCATTTGGTTTTTCTCTACTTACTCAGTAAATACCTCTTGACTACCTACAATCAATGCGCAGGGCAAGAGTTTAAATAAATATTAATTGAGAAGTCCAGGAAACTCCAATAATAGACTAGGAAAGGGCCCAAGGAAGGGAAGGCAACCAAAGACAAACATTCAGCTAATGTTTTAGGTTTTGTTGCCTCACAAACCACCCCTACACCCACTGACTTAAAAACAAACTCGTCCAGTCTCTCAGGCGTCTAGGAACCATCCAGGAGCTCCTTGTCTGGGCCTGCTCCTGTGATCTCTGTGTTCAATTGGGAACTCTCGAAGGTCTAATTGCTCATCACGCCAAACACAACAATTGCTGGAGGGTGTTTTAAAGAGGAATACTCATCTTGAAGTTATCTCTCATCTTGCAACAGAATGACTTCAAACAGTGGTTCTCAGCCTTCCTGAGGCTGCCACGCTTTAATACAGTTCTTTATGCTGTAGTGACTCCCAACCATAAAATTATTCCATTGCTACTTCATAATTGTCATTTTGCTACTGTTATGAATCCTAATGTAAATATCTGATAATCAGGATATCTAATAGGTGACCACCAAAGGGGTTGAGATCAACACCCACTGGCTTAGAATCCCAGGAACCAAAAGAAAAACAAGCAAAAACTTAATCAGCAACACTTTCCAAGATTTTGAATGGGTCGTGTTTGTTAATTGCCCAAGGACAATACAAGTCACAGGACTGACAAGGCTGGGAGTTTCAGTTAGGGATTTGCAATTGTGCACGAACGGGGCAAGATTCATGACTAGTTGGCAACCACCACCAGCTGCCACAGTGATTGGAATGTCATCTGATAGGGAGATTCTGTATTAAACTAAGCTTCAGAATGAACCCACCCAACCCTTGGGCTATTTTTACACAAGCTCCAAGTCATTGGAAGGCTTCTCCAGGACGGCAAGAGCTCAGCAATTGTAGCAGACATGGACAAATAGAAATGTAGAACAACCAGAAATAGTAAACCTGAGGGTGGTTATGGGACTTAGTAGAAACTAAGGACCCACACAAATGTACTGCTCAGACTCATTCTGAGACCTGAGGTAAATGATGCCGATACTTCCCTTCAAGCTCCAACTCGCCTTGCCTTGGTGTTATCATCATTTCTTTCCTGTCTTTTTCTTTTTTTTTTCTTCCTTCCTTCCTTCCTTCCTTCCTTTTTTTCTTCCTTCCTTTTTTTCCTTCTTTCTTTCCTTCTTTCCTTCCTTTCTCTCTCTTAATTCTTTTCTTCCTTCTTTCCTTCCTTTCCTTCTCTTTCTTCCTTTCCCATTTCAAACACCTGAGAATTTAAACTAAAAGTCACCTTATTTGCTTCATACTCCCTTGTGCTCATGGATACTGTTCTTCACGTGAGTGGGACTCAGAGCCTGGCTTTGAGCACAGTCTCGGCGATCTTCCTGTCACACCATTTGACCATGAACAAGACAAATGCTTCCAGAAACGGAAGCACTGCCGAGAGGCCTGGTACCATTGTTGTGAACATTCTGAACCCGGTATCAACAACTGATCAGTCAGGCATTACAAGTGTAGATGTTTTCGTCTTCAAAATTGCTTTCTGTGCATCATGGTAGGCCTGAGCTAGCCTAGCTGTCTGGCTTATGAACTCTGAATCCAGATGGGTGGGATGAAACCCTGACTGGCCATATCCAAGCTTGGAACAACTCACTTCAGCTTTGGGGTCCCACTTTTCCTACCATAAAATGAAGGTGGAAATCTTTGAGAATCGAAGAACTGTAGCAAAGATCAGTACCCTTAGGGCAACATTACACAGTGTGGTCAGTACTAGCAGTTTGGGGTAGGAAACTGTCATCCCTGCTTACTGATGCGTAGACTACTAACTAGCTTGACCTAATAAGAATTATTTTAGGGACAAAATTCTGAACAAATATAAATATTTGTTATTCATATACAGATGTTAGTTAATATCTTGGGGATGTTGACTGTAAAATTGGAAACAAGTGGTGTTGAACTCAGCCGAGTTCAACTCTTTCTTATTGACTCGTGGTAAGAAGTAAATTCCTTCATGAACACAGACCTGGGTTTACCACACCCACATCCACACCTACACGTAAATAAAACCAATACACATACGGGTAGCTTAAAATAGTCTCATGTGGTATTTTCCACTCTCTGGTAATTCAGTTTATTAAAACATTGCCATGAATGTTAACTTACCTCTCTTGGCCTTCTTGAAAAAATAGCAAAGAGCCAAGTCTTATAATTGACCATTGCAGAGGGGAAATGCATGTCTCTCATTTCCAGCTCCTCTTCAGCCAGCCCTGCCCTGTAGTCAAACTCCTTTCAGTATGAAAGGAGATAGAGAGGATTCCAGACCTACCTGCAGATTTGCAGGCTCACCAGGGTACCCTGCCCTCTATCTTGTGCTGGCTGCTCATTGTCCTCTAACAGCCAGGACATGGGAATGGGTGCTCTTGCCTGGGATGTCTGAGCAGCATCCTGGGACCCAGCACTCTCCTCCCTGCCTGTTATGGACAAGGAAGGCATGAGGCCAGCGCAAAAAAAAAGACATTAACTCCGGAAACCTGCGACAAGCCTCCTACAAACCCTATAATAAAAATCCCAACCCCTGCTCTTTTACCCAGTGTGTGGTTAAATCAGCCTTTCATGCAGCTTCTAAGTTAGCACTTGACAAAGAAGCTTGGAACATGTTGTAAAGACATCAGATGCAGGCTACATTAGGTATATTTTTTTTCTATGATAAGCAGTACCTATGCCACAAAAAAAAATCACAAGAAGTGGGGTTCATTTGCCTTCTCAGCTTTTTTAACTTTTGCCAGTGGTACCTCAGGAAATCCTAAATTTAGTCCCAACGCGCATTTCTTAGGTTTCTTAAGCTAACTCTACTCTTGGAGGTCCGTACTTGATAGGTCAGAGACTTTACAAGATAGCATTAAAAGAGAACTTTGAGAATAGAGGATGAGGCTACTCAATAGCATAAATGTAGATGAAGAAGATATTTCAAATGATGAGTTCGAGGCCAGCCTGATCTACAGAGTGAGTTCTGAGGCAGCCATGGCAGTTACACAGAGAAACCCTGTCTTAAGAAAAAAAAAAAAAGGAAAAAAGGAAAAAAAATAAAATATCTGTGTAATTTACTGTGATTTAAAAAAAATGAGGTGCCAAATAAAGATTATTTTGGGGAGTCTGGGGGCTTGGCTGAGAAGTTAAAAGTACGTACTAATCTCACAGACAACAAGTTTTATGCACCCGTGTTGTGGCTCCCATCTGCCTCTAACCCCGTTCCAGGAGATCTGGAACCCTCTTCTGGCCTCTGCAGGCACCAGGCATGCATGCGGCACAGTTACATACGTGCTGGCAAAATTCTAACACAGGTAAGATAAAGCCAAGAAAATCGTTTCAAAAATTTTTAAGTTATTTTGAATTTCTTCTTCCTTTCTTATGCTTCATTTGAGCCAAAAATAAATAAAGAAATAAACACAAGTACGTTTCCCATTTTATAGTTTGTTAAAGGAACGACTTAATTATTTAAACGCTCCAGTATCTCACCCATCACCACCTCCGACTGCGTGCAAGTGTGGGACAACCAGCAGGAATGCAAATAGGCCCTCCTAGTCTCTTACTCAATCAGAAGTCTCCAGGCAAGCATCTTCTCCTTTTCACCAGCCGTGAAAGTCTCGCTAGCAAACATCATCTGTAAACAGACTACTAGTTTGACTAATTCTGGAATTTCTGTGGCTGAAACCTATTGACTTGCAGCCAGCAGTCAAAAGTCATAAAAATATCTGTAAAGATTACATTAGTGTTGCTTTTCCAGGGGGGGGGGGGGGAACAAAAACAATTAGAAAATGGAAGACCTGCCCAACGATTTCTGCTTGGTTGCACTTTGATCAAGAGGAAACTCACAAGCCACAGGGAAATGTGACTTGAGTGACCGCCTCCTTTAAATAATGGGGCACAGCTTTTAAGCAAGGCCTTGCGGCAGTTCGTTTACCTTGCGTTTCTCCTTGACCTTGGAAGGCGCCCAGCCAGCAGTTCAGTACACATCCAACACACGTGCGGCACACCTCATTAACAAGGAACACTGCGCCTAAGTGAGCTCTCTTTTCTTTGATGCTGATGTCCTGAGCAGCCACTCGGGCTTTGCCTTGTGGTTAATGTGTCACGAGAATCTCTTTCCAGCCGTCTCATAGCCAGGGTTGTTGAAGTTTTCAGTTACCCCAGTGTATCTATTTCCAGGCCGTTCTCATCTTAGGACTTAGGCTACACATTCTATTTTGTAGGAGCCATGTTACTTCATGTAAGATTTATTTATGACAACCCAACTTTAGGATTTCTCTACAGGGCTTGAATATTGCATTTAACATCGTTGGCTGAAGTCTAGTCTTGAAATCTGCCTCAGTCGAACACAATACTTTTCGCTTCTCCTTACCCGTCTTGATTTACCAAAGAGCTGGTTGCCTGAGAAGCTCAATACATCTAAAATCAAAGGCTAACTTTCCTAACACCTGCCCCTGCCTCCCGCAGAGGACCAATCTGACAGACATACCTCGTGACACTAATGCAGTCTAGAATCAAAACAGCTTCTAGACAAATATAGAAAAGAGATGTTTCCAGTAATTCTGTGGTTCTGGAGTATATAACTCCTATACAACAAGGGCTGGAGACGGACAGTCAGATACACAAAAATGTCAAGAGCTCAATGATTGCCAGGCAAAGTGATGCACGCCTTTAATCCCAGAACACTGAAATCAGAGGCAAGTGGACATCTGAGCTTGAGGCCAGCTTGGTCTACAGAAGGTGTTCCAGGATAGCCAGAGATGCAGAGAAACCAAGCCTCAGAAAGAGAGAGACAGAGAGAGAGAGAGAGAGAGAGAGAGAGACAGACAGACAGACAGACAGACAGACAGACAGAGAAATGGGCAATGAACATGATCAACATATTTTATATAATGTATGAAAATGTCAAAAGCAAACAATTAATATATGTTCATAAACACTTACGAAGTAACTGGGCATTTTCAGTGTGCTTATGAGAGACAAGGGGAATATGTAATTAGGACCAAATGAGACGAAATAAGAAGAAATCCTTCAAGGAAATATGAGAAGAGAGGTATCTTTCCTCTTTCTCTTCTTTTTCTTTCTTTCTTTCTTAAAAAATAATTAAGACCTAATTCAGTAGTGAAAAATTAGGGAGAAAAGACAAAATCTGGAAGGAGGTAAAAGTGCACATGAAGCAAAGGGGAGAAGCATGACATGAAGGAAGAGAACATCAACATTGCCCATCTCCCTGGGAATTGCAGGTCTGCCTGCAGAGATGATGGTGTCACCCCTAAGAGCATGCAGGTCTGCCTGCAGAGATGATGGTGTCACCCCTAAGAGCATGCAGGTCTGCCTGCAGAGATGATGGTGTCACCCCAAAGAGCATGCAGGTCTGCCTCCAGAGATGATGATGTCATCCATGAGAGCACAGTCCACAGGCCAGGCCTGAGGCACAGTCAGCACTTAGCAAACACTGTGAGTGAGTAATTGATTCTGCAACACAAGCACACATATAGAACTATATACATGATGTTTGGGATGGATTTTTAAAACTGGTTTGAAAAGAAATGGCATTCTACAGCCATCAGCCCTAAACAGAGCCAAAAGTAACAATGAGCTTTGCTTACATTGAGCATCACAGAAGAGGATCATAACTGACATACTGGTTCATTTGGCCAAACCCTGTGTACCCAAAAAGCCATACCATCATCAGAATAATTGGCTATTGTGAAAGCTAGAGTAATATAAATACAGAAAGCTTCATTTTCATAAAAGAAATCCTGGGCCACCCTTACTTCATGACCTTCTTCTGACCTTCCTGTGATGTCAGTGTTGTCCTGCAAAAATACACTGTGCCTCACAACACTAATGCCCAGGAGTTAAAATGATGTGGGATGTCCTTCTGTATATGTGCTGCTTTTATGTGTTGATGAATAAAGCTGTTTTGGTCAATGGCTTAGCAGAGTAAAGCCAAGTGGGAAGTCCAAGCAAAGATACATAGAGAGCATAGGTGGAGTCAAAGAGATGCCATGTAGCCACCAAAGGAGAAAGATGTCAGAACATTACCGGTAAGTCACAGGCTCATGGTGATACATAGATTAATAGACTTGGGTTAATTTAAGATGTAAGAGCTAGCTAGGAGTATGCCTGAGCCATTGGTCAAACAGTGTTGTAATTATTATAGTTTCTGTGTGATATTCAAGTCTGGGAGCCAGGAAAGGAAAGGCCAGCCTCCATTTACATTAAAATGCTTCCCATTTTCAGCTGAAGAAAGAACAACAGAAATCAAATAAGATCAGGCACGATGTGAAGAAGGTGGAGTGAAGGAAAAAACTCAGACTGGAAAGCTGCTGATAAGCAACAAGTACAACCTATGTAGAATTTTGCAAAATAAAAAGCAGAACAAACCAGTCCACTATGACAGCAAAAAAAAAAAAAAAAAGAGTTGTTACACAAAATGTAAAATAATTAAAGAACACGAGACCCTGGACCTTCTAGGACAGTTGGAGTGTTACTTACTGTAGCTTCTCTATGCCCTTGAATGGAAAGAGAATCAATAGTGCAGTTTCTACGGAGCAGCTGATTCTGTTGGAGGCTTTGGTTGACGCTCTGAAAGCCAGCACCAGTGTCAGCATTTTCAGTGCCGTGTGCTTCTTCGGCTGTCTGGTGCACTCCTCGGAATTTTATTTATAAAAAAAAAAAAAAAAAAAAAGGCTTACAAATGACCAAAGCTGAACTGCAATTGACAAATGGCTGACCTAGCTGAAGCCAGACGTGGCTATTCATGCGATAATCCCAACACTGAGGGCGCTAACGCAAGAGGACGGCCCATGTTCAAGGTCAGCCTTGGTTACATAGCTGGTTTGAGTCCAGCCAGGAACACAGTCTTCAAATGTGAGACACCGTCTCAAAAAAAAATGCATCTGTAGAGAGATATATTATTATATACACATCTGTACATATACACATATATCTATTAGTGCAGTAAGTTCTCTGTGGTCTGTAACTTAGACCCTCGCTCATAGCTAAAGGAAATTCTCAGTTGCAGTCAAAGCTTAATAAAGATTCTCCCCATCTGAAAACACAATGCCAAGTTGAGAACTTTTGTCTGTCCCTCTTATAAAAACTTCAGATAAAGTCCGGCGGTGGGAACACATCTTTAATCCCAGCATATGGGAGGCAGAAGCAGATGGATCTCTGTGAGTTCAAGGCCAACCTGTGTAGCTGACTGTGTAAAAGAGGGCGGGGGATGCAAGTCAAATAATCCCACAATAGCTCCAAAGGATTCCAAGATTATTTTTTATTGTAAGGGAAAAACTCATGGAGCAGGAATGGGAAGTCCAACCTCAAGGTGTAGAGCGCGGGAACAACAGAGAGAAAGCTGGGCACGCGGGTGGTTTTTTCAGGTACCCAAAAAGTGATGTCCCAACCTGGTTCCGGCCTCCTAAAGGTCATTGGCTTGAAACCTGGTCTATACAGCAAGCTTCAGGACAGCTAAGGCTGTTAAACACAGAGAAACTCTTGTCTCAAAAGACCAAAAATAAAACTAAACTTAATTTAAAAAAAGAAAAAAAGCTACACATATCCCTAGTGCCTACAGACTGTGATGAATAGCTAAATGAACATGAACTTCCACCTTTAGAAGTGCTAGAAGTTGTCAAGGAGCAGAGACAGAACTGTGGCTTTTGCTGGCAGAGCGAAGACTAACGTCTGTGGATATTAAGAATTGCTGATGCACTCAGAGAAACACCATCAGAGAAACTGACTCTCCTGCAAGCTTGCCTTCTAGAAGGGTCTAGAAGAAATGTGTAGAGCAGTATCTTCATGTGTCCCCATGAAAATGGTTTTCTCTCTGTATCCCAGAAAACCGAGGATGGACAGATGGCAGTCTTAAGTAGCGATGACCATGCTGCCCAGTGTGTTTGGTTCCTGTGATGCTTTCACTAAAACCTCCATAGACTCTAACAAGAAAGATTTCAGTATTAATAAAATACTAAACTGATCACTATTCATCAAAAATAGTAATATCACTAGAACAAAGCAAATTGTGTAATAAAGGTATAAAGTGTACATGAAGTGCTTAAAATCAAGATCTACAGAATGACAAGTTTCTTTTTCTTTAGTTAGTTGACTGAATGGTGTTGGCATGGATCATTTTTCCTCTAAGGGATCACAGAAATGGCCTTTATGCTAGGTAAAGTAGACATTTGATTATAGATATGATAGGAGACAGCCATAAGGCAAGTGATGGCTGGTAACAAGACGGAGACTTCGTGATGTCCTTCAATACATCCATCAAGTGTGTTCATCTCCTACAACTACCAGACAAGTTACCTAAAATAACAAATTTACTCTTTCATGGCTTGGGAGGCCAGAAGTTCAAAGTCATGGTATTACCAAAAGGCAAGCAGACGCCTTTAACTCCAGAATTTGAGAGGACAAAGCAAGGGGATGTAAGTTCAATAACTGATTGGGCTAACTAGAGTTCCAGGCCAACTTGAAAACCTGTCTCAAAACTCCAAGGGCCAACATGTCCACTCAATAGTAGAGCACTTTCTTGTCTGGCATCCACAAAGCCAATGTACCAGCAGGGCTGTCCGCCTGTGACACCCAGAAAGAGAAAGCTGTCCATGCCACTGCCCTGACTTCTGGTGACTACTAGCCACCTGTGGCATTGTAATTCAAAGCCACAAAAACTACTCTGATACTATTTTTATGTTCTTTCCTGTATCTCTGTATTTTAAATATCCCACTTCCTCATCTTGCAAGATACCAGTAATTACATTTAGAGTCACCTGAGTTCAGAATGACTTCATCTCTGTGTCTTTAATTGATTGTATCTACAGATCTTTACAAGTAAAATCACACTCTCAGGTACCAGACAATAGGAGTAAAATAAATCATTTTAAAGGATATATCTCTACCTATTATCACAAAAATGAATCATATACCAAAACTACATAAACTTTTTAATAAAATATGGACCATGAATTAGAAAGTAGAAAGCATATTTTTGACATATTGTATTAATAAATCCCCCCTTGGTAAGGCAAAGCCCCTCTATATAGCTCAGGCTGGACTAGAACTCACAAGCCTCCTGCTTCATCTTCCTGAATACTGAAACTGTGGGAAATTGTAGGTGTGTTTTATCACACTAGATACGTTATTCTTTTTAAAGTATGTATTGTAAACTGCTATTATTTGCAGGCTGAAGAATAAAGAGAGTCTAACTAGCAACTCTATTTCTACACAATGGGAAGAGAGCTGAGGGAGTCTTTGTGGCTAGAGAGACACCTAAGTATTTTAAGAATTTGACTTAGAAAAATTACAGACCCAACTCAAGACTTCCTGGCACTCATCTCTGGAATAAGGCATGCCCAGCCAGCACTGGAATCCGTGGGCCAATGCAGCAAATCAAAATAACATAACAACACGACACGTGTTCCCCGAGCCGCCACAGCCTACAGGTGTGCCCACTTATTAGCGAACTAGACAAGTATCACCCAGCTTAAACTGCCTCAAAAATATGGTTAACAACTATGCTTATATCAATTCTGTACATTTCATCTAATGTGTAGTTCATATAATAGTTTATAGTCAATTCTTCTAAACTAAGGTTTTCAGGTTTACATAGTTCTAAAACAATAAAGAATACGAACCTCTCGATAGAAGACAAAAGGAAAATGGCATTTGAATTGTATGGAACAGTTAATATTTACAGTTATATGATTCAGGAAGGGAGATGGCATGATGCCCAAATACTGATGTTAACTTTTGATCCATGTGCAAGATTTTATAGCTAGAGGCTAAGGTATGATAACATAGTTCTGTGGATTCAGACAAAGTAGTATTTTCTGTCTTCCTCAGAGAAAGCATATTGTCATCAATTAGTAGTTTTGTCTGCAAAATCATAGTCTACCACTGTATTTCTTTGCTGTATTTGATTATATTATTCAGTTCTTTATAGACATACAGTCATTTTGAGACCTGCTGATTAGAAGAATCTTGTGTCTTTCTATAAGAATCTTGCTTGCTCCTCTTTGGCACTTCCTGTGGCGTCTAGATCAGTCCTTGGTATACAGGAAATTCTCCATTGATAGGAACTGTCAGATTTGCCTAAGCTCCCTATGAAATGTCTAGTCTTCAGATGGCAATGCAGAAGGAATTCTTGGAAAATCAATTTCGCTCAATTTTTTTCTCTAAAACTGTTATGTAGACCAAGCACAGTGCCTTGCTTTCTTGATTTGAAAATTGAAGCCTCTAACTCTACCTGTTTCAGAGGGCAGTTCCTTAAAAACTAATAATGACATTTGTAAATTGTTCTGAAAAAGGACTGTTTTGAGTAGTGGAGTTGAGATTATTATTGCTAAATATCCCTTCCTGTTGGCTGTGATGGCAGGTGCATATAATTCCAGCTACTTGGGCGGCTGAGCCAGGAGAACACAAGTTCATGGCTAGACTGAACAACTTATAAAGACCCTATCTCAAAACTAAAAATTAAAAAAGGGACTAGAGGCATAGCTCAGTGATTTAGCAGTTGCCTAATATGTGCAAGGTCCAAAGTTCGATACCTAGTATTGCACCATACAGCAATCTGCCCTTCCTTGTGGGTTTTAGGAAGGGTCTTTTTGAAATCTGAAAACTTGCGTTAACTAACTGGCCTTCTTGGGTTTCCTTCCCTTGGCTTACTTTGCTGTGGGCAAATGAGACTTTAGTCTTTGAAGTGTACACAACGGCTTATAGAAAGTCACTTCCTATTAACAGTCACACAATTTTTTTTTTATTTCTAGAAAGGAAACTCTGGTGAGATGTGGCAAGCTACTCCATTTAATTTTATGACTTTCAATTCAAATTCTTGAAATCAGAAATGCCAGTAAAAACTTCACTTGTCTATGAGTGTTCTCCTTGGGGACGAGTCCTTATGTTGCAAAGGCAGCTGGAGCTGAAATGGTTCCCATTTGGGGCTTTAACTCACTTGCACCAAGCCATAGAAATTATAACCTACCTTGCCTTTGAAGATCTCTTCCCTCATGGCCTTTCTCATGTATAAAATGTATTGTAATCACAGCTTACAAAATATAAGAAAGCATGAAACACGGATTTTTTTTTTTTAAAGAATGTACCTGAATAGCCACCGGCCCACTTAAAGCAGATATCAGAAGAAGGCTGGTAAAGTGAGCCACTTTTTGCCCCCTTCTTGGGTTAAGCATGTTTTACTTCCATCCGCTGAGAGTGCACATCCATCCCCTCTTCCTGCAGCCATGGTACAAAAGAGAGATGGGGGTTTTGTAGGCTCAGAACCCTCTCCATGGCTGCGGTAGCGTTCCACGGTGTGAGGGGCACGTGTTCACCCCTTCCACATAGTGAATGATGTTGGACATCCTTCCTCAGCCCGTTTACAATTGCTGACGCTGGGGACTTGGGAAACAATATCTCACTACAGAAACGCTTTCAGGAACAAAAGCCCAAGAACTCTATTATATTTGCGCAAATGCTTTTGCAGACATGGGAGATATGAAGTTGAGAAAGAAGTAATTAAATGAAAAGGTTATAGATGAAAAACAGTCCGAAGAAAAAGAAGCAGAACTCTGGGACTAGCAGGAGATAAAGTAGCCAGAGGCATTTGGCCTTTTCCGAACGATTTTAGCACAGAACACTTGACAGTCAGAAGAAGCGGTTACTGGAGCATCCTGCTTCATGGAGTGAAGCAGGGCTTTAGTTTCACCAGTGTGTTTTTTATTTAAATGGTTCTCAAAGGCTTCAATTTTTATATTACTTTTTAAAGGTTTCTCTCACCCCATCATCATCCTTCAATCCATTTATACTCTCATTCCCTCAACTTTATGGCGACCCTACTATGCGCCGGCCACCATTCTAAACGCCACGTTACACATGCACAAAAGATAAATTGTATGCAAAGTAAAATACTATAAGCGATGTTCTCAGGGCTCCAGACTACCATGAAGAAGACAAGCGGTGGAGCTGACAAACAGGCACCCTGTATTGAAGAGGAAGAGAGCTGTCAGCATAGGACAGAGCGTGGTAAGGGGCAGGTCACGTGTGCTGCTGAGTGTAACTGTTCCGTCAGAATAACCCAAGCGAGGAGAATGGCTGATGGCAAGACTGCCACTTGTATTGCTGTTCCTGCTGGGGGATGTGGTGGGTGTGTCTGTCCTTGTCAGTGTGAACACTCACATACCTGGGTGGAGAGGCTAGGGGCCCTGCCCTATGTACTGTGTCAGTGTGAGCACTCACATACTAAAGTGGAGAGGCAACTGGTCTTAGGTCTCCACACTCAAGCAGTTTTACCCGGTGAAGCATCTCTATAGCCCCCTCAACTTGTACCTTTTAAAATCTGTATTCACATCCACGTGTGGTTATGGATGTGAGTGAGTATGTTGGTCCTCAGCTTCTGCCTTGTTTCCAGGCAGGATAGCTTGTCGTTACTGCTGACTATGTCGGGCTAGCTGCCCTGCAAGCTACCAGGGAATCCCTGGTCTCTGCCTCCACCTTGTTGTCAGCATGCTGGGATTACGGATGCTTCCACCCATCAGAACACCTGTTACCATGTTTACGGAGCAAGTGCATTACCCACTGAGCCGTCCCCCCAGCCCTCCACTTGTAATTTTAAGGAATAAGTACAAATACTTCCAGTGCTTTCATATGTTGCCTGTTATGAAACAAACCCAACAAATATAAGATCACCACGATTTTCAAGCAAAGAGGGAGGTTCAGTGTCTGGGAGAAAAGGCTTTCTAACACATCCCTTTAAAGTCTTGAATGTTACAACTATCCATAAGTTCTCTAAACACATTAACACTTTAAAAAGTAAGTGGTGTAAATGTAGAAACAAACTACAATAGTTAAGTCAACTACTTGGGAAATAATGATATTATAAGATGAATTATCAATATCTGTAATTGGACCAAACACAGTGTTCAGGAGAGCAGAAGTGTTAGCATTATCTTTAAAGAAATTCCAGAAGAAAATAACTCTCAGCACATGGCTGATCTTTGTAGTCAAAAGTGCACAGGAGAGCAGTCTAACAGTGCCCCGGTCTTGGCCCTCTTTCTTCTTCCCTCTGGGCTCTTCCACGCTAATTTAACAGCTAATCCCTTCTGAGAGTGAACAGGACCACACCCGCCTGGGGATTGGGGGATGCAGGTTACATTTTATTTTGGTTTGCTTTGGTTAATTTCACCTCCTCCTTCATATATGAAAATCTAACCTTTGTACTGGCACTAGGCACAAATGTTCCGAGCTGGAATTGGCTCCACCAATTCCATTAGTTCCTGTAGGAACAGTGGCCACCAACCAGACTGATTCATATGTTGCCAAGCAGTGGGAGGCATCACCATAGAGCAGGAAGGAGTCCAGCAACACTGAGCTGGCATGCGTTCAGGTTCTAAGTTACTTAAAGGACATTTTTATTCATACTGACTTCATGCATCAAGTCATGAAGCTACTACACTTCAACTACCACTACAAACTATTTTGAACAGCTTGTTCTTTGAGGACATCTTAAGTGACTGCCTCTGAGGTCAGCAGGTATCGTTTGAGCCACCTTCCGATTGTTATTGGAGATACCCAGTCCTGCCAGTATTTCAGAAGCCCCCAAAATCAACAGACTCTCAAACTCGGGGAGTTAGAAACCCACATGAAGAGGGTGAGGCTTCATTTCCCACTTTCAGCCCAAGACAAAGTTGTAGCCATTTCCGACTCTAGGCTTCAGCAAAAAAAAAAAAAAAAAAAAAAAAAAAAAGGACATGTTTTATTTTTAAATTCATGATTGTTCTTCCTCACCGCCGTCCAGTTAAGTCTCCAATACTGTCAGTGTCTGGCATATTTCCCATCAGCACTTTTTTGGCCACAGGTGGGTGGCAAAATGTTTGGTTTTGCTTTCTGGTTGGTGTTGGAGAAAATCCCAGAACATGGCTAAAGTGGAGTTGAAGAACTGGGTCTGTTACTATAGCCTTTATTGTTTCAGAGATTGGAGAGATGGGGGAGGGGCTTCTTTGTGTCCACTTCCCCATAGCGTAGGCAAGAATAGGAAAAAGAAGTTCACCGAGACAGGAAATGAAATTGCAGCTGTACTGGGCAGTAGCTGAGAACCTTCAGCCACAGAATCAGCTGTTCACTCCAGCCTCAAGTCAACTACCAGGAAGCCGAGAAAGGATATTTTTGGTTGCTGCATCATCCTCATTCTGACTGTGTTTTGTGATGACCCCATCTCAATAGGAACATGATCTACGGTCAAAGAAAATGACTTTGCCCATATAATAGCCATCCTTTCTAGTCTATTTCATTAATTCAGATTCACATTTTAAAAGAATAAAGCCCAGGGTGGGCCTGGAGAGAAAACTCAATGGTTACATGTTGTTTCAGAGGATCTTGGTTCAATTCCCACCGCCTACCTCGTGACCCACAACCATACTCCTATCCCAGAAAATCTGAACCCCTCTTCTGGTCCCCACAGGCACTTAATATAGGTTGTATTCATATATACACTCAGACATAGACATATACCCATAAAATAAAAATAAACCTTACAAAAACAAAAGGTCCAGGGTATAGAGTACCCTTTAACCACAAAGCTCACACAGTCGAGAATTCTCTCTTTCTGTTCTTTGCCCTTAATTCCCGTAAGTGGCTTACTCCTTGGATGCACATTCTGCTTACAGTGGCCTGGACTCAAACTCCAGCAGGACAACAAAGGATGTGTTGCTTTCCAGGGCTTTCCAGGAAAGACTCTGCCCACCATGGCCAAGTGCATCCCAGAGGACACAGCTGTGCACACGGCTCTATGCCTTGATGGTTTGAGCCTAAGTCCTGTGTCAACTCAGTGTAACCCACAGAGACCAAGATTGTGCAAGGAGACTTGTGAAAGAAAAATGAAAAACCAAAAAGCAAAAGTGGAACCTAGGCCAAGAAACAGGAAGAGGAATTTGCTGACACAGAAATCTTTTTAACGTTTTCAATTTTAAAAATAATCTTAAAGTGTCAGGAGGTGGCGGCGCACGCCTTTAATCCCTGCCCTCAAGGAGGCAGAGGCAGGCGGATCTCTATAAGTTTGAGACCATCCTGATGTACAGAGCTGAGTTCCAGGACAGCCAGGGCTACACAGAGAAACCCTGTCTTGAAAAAAAGAAAACAAAACAACAAAAAAACAATTTGAAGTAACTGAATAAGTGATAGAACTTGAACTGGTGAATGGCAGCAGCTGCTCTGGGAATGGAAAATGGCAAATGAGCCCTTGTCCTCTGCAGAGTCTGAGCTGCAAGAAACGCAGAGAAGTACCGAAACAGCGTGATGCCAAACAAGAAAAGGAAAAAGACAAAATCATCATTACATCCAAACTCAAAAATATCTCCAAAGGATGTGAGCTCCACGCCATTAAAGAGTCCTTGAGTTACACAGAAACATCTCTATTTTAATTTCTTTTCCTTTCTTTCCTTCATTCCTACCCTCCTTACTTACTTGAAAAACAGACAGAGGGCAATGTTTACGTGTGTGTGTTTCTCGCACGTGTCAATGACAGACTACCCTGTCCAGGGCTAGAAACAGGAGGAACTCCAGGCAGATAACATGGAGATCCCTAAGCAGGGACTCTGATGGAGGGCAGCGTCTGGAAGGCGAATCCAAGGAGCTGACGATGCAACAACAGGAAGAAGAATGAACCCTGCCAACACCGAATCCTTGGGTATTCGGGCTACTGGCATCTTTTGGAAACTTAATTTTCCCGTACAGCCAGGATTTAAAGAAAAACTTGGAGAGTTATGAATTGTGTGTGCCTCCTAGGCCTAAAGGGATAATCAATCTTTTAACCACAAGTCAAGTGCCTCTCAAGTTTAATACTAATAAAGGCAATTTCTTCCATCCTTCATATCCCGGTAATTTAATCTTTCTTTTCTGGAACTTTGGCTGCCTTCAGCAAAGAAAAGGGCTTACATAACTGAAATATATTTGCCTCAAATAACAATAAAATTCACAATTTTTTCATCTACCTAATAAAGATAAAATGTCACTGGTTGGAGGCTACGTTTGTGAATACAATATGGCTGTCACTGATGTCAGTTGATGATGAAGCCAAACCTAGTCTAGAACCCAAATGGCCTGCTCCGTTGATCCAAGTTGTCTATTTCTGGTGGTCTACAATGTACCAATTAGAATCCAGTTAATCAGAGTTCCCATACTAGCAAGTCATCCTCTCTTGGGCCAACAGCTATGTAGAAAAGATGAGAGAAAGATAATAAAGACCTAGACAAAACAGATGGGGGTCTCTGGAAAGAACAGAAAGTTGTGTTTCATTTTATTTTGTGTATTATTTTCATTCATTTGTTTTTTAAGACAAAAAAGTCTCCCCATGTAGCCCAGACTGACTTGAAGCTCATAATCCTCTTGGCCTTAAACCCTGAGAGTTGGGATTTTAGGCCTGCACCACCGTGGAAACGAAAGTTTAACTTTTCTCCAGCAAGGAAAAACTAGGAGAGTTATGAATTGTGTGTCCTTCCTAGACCTAAGGGAAAATCAATCTTAAACCCTGCCGACATAAAGTACCAACTCTATACAGAAAAAGGAACTGGCTCATTCCAAGTCCAATATGAGCAGCCATGACCTGGGGACCCAGATCAGTGTTCCAGCACAGCAGAGGTTACAGGGGGAAGAGCCATGGATCAATGTGTTTACAAGATGCAGCTGTGGGGTCATCTGGTAGGCAGGCTACAGAATGTCTGGGAAATCCCCGAGGGACGTCAGTGTGAACTTTGCACATCCGTGGCTTTAGGGCTGGCGAGTCTAAGTGTGTCAAACTCGCTGGGATATTTCAGGACTTTGTCTGAAAGTTACCAGTGGTGAGTAAGATAAAGAAGGGAACAGTGAATGACTGCTGAAATGGGCTCGATAACCCAAAATAATTCTGGTTCTTAATGTACGCAATGAAAATGTTCTAGCCAGCTGAAGTCAAGTGGTCCTCAAGATCATTAACGCGCAATTCCAACCCGAACTAAGGCTCACAAAGCACATGACGAGCAAGTCAAGTACCTATTGTGTTTCTTACGTGGTCATTCATTGCTGTTTTTTACTATTGTGAGCTGTCTTCACAAGCACAACAGAGTCTCTTAGCCACATACAATAAGCCTTGGAATCTCATGTCTTCCTTGCCTATGATTAAGCAGCCTGGTACACATAACATGAAATGCCCAGAAGAAAACAATGTAGCCGTCAGAATGACTGGTGCCCCTCACTCCTGCTGTCTCACAGAAACTATTTGGTATTCCGCTGGCAACTGATAAAGCTGCATTGTACGTGTAGATCCAGGTTGGTGTGTCAAGAATCAGGTCTCTGTGTTAACAAGGCCCAAAGCCAGATGCTACACCGTGGCAAATCATCAGAAAGAAAAAAAAGCACTGATACCCCCCAAACTCTGCCCTCTAAAATCCCGAGTCCTCCCAATCTGTCTCCCACCCAGCCACCAATCATGAGGCCTCTTGGAGACACAGTTGAATATCTTCTTCCCTGGACAGTCTCTCACCTATGAGTCTTCCAACTCAGAAAACTCAAGGCTGCAAAAATCAGTGAATTTTTTTTAAGTTCTTTCCTGGCCTAAGAATACTTACCAGATGAACTCCTTGAACAATACAAGATTGAGGAGTAGATTTACTAACAAGCGCAGGAGACACTGATGGCCTGGTACATTGGGTGCGATGGGAAAGCACCCACGGGGAGGCACAAACTTGAGAGAAATGTCCTAACTGCTGCACTCAAATTCCAGACCGCCTCGTATGAAGATGGAGAGGATTGAATCGCAGCTAGCTGTCAGAACAGGGCTTGTTGGAAGACACTGGAACCTCAGCTGACTCCACAGGACACATGAGAAGAGTCGCAGTCAAGGCAGAGAGGAGGCTGGCTCAGATGGACCGAGAACACACTTCCCCTGAGACTGCAAATCGGGTCCTTGGCAAGCGTGTGCTGGAAGTTACAGCAGATGGTTAGGAGAGAGACAAACTTGGAGAACTCTGTGTTTTAGACTGCAAAATGGCAACGTAGGAATGTCCTTCCCTCCACGTTTTCCTGGTCCTTTAGGCCTTAAACTGGTGGATCTGAGCACCTCTATAGAACGACACACCGATCCAATTGTATAAGTCGTCAGCCCTCTGTACCCATGTTTTTTATAATCTGTGCATTCAACAAACTATGAATCAAAACTATTTAGGAAAAAAATGTTTTCTTCTTTTCTGCATGCGTGGGTGTGTTGCCCCTTGTCATTCTCTTCCAAACAATAAAGTATGTCATCCATTTACATAGATTTGCCTTGCACTGTTACCAAGTAGAGATGGTTTAAAGTAAACAGGAGGCAGGATACTCATTATACAAAATGCTTGTGCATACCTGGGCTTCAGTACCACGTAGAGCCTTGGAACAACCCCTGTGGACTTAGATACATCTGTCTGCGTATGAAATGAAGACTTGAAAATTCCAGATCTTTCAAATTCTAACTCTGTACGAATCGGGTATCCAGAAAGAAGGTAGATGATGCCACTATTTCGTCTGAACAGAGACAAGACAGCAGCTACGAGGAATACACCTAAGGTCCTTGCTTACTTAGGTGCTGCTTTCTTAGCTGCCCAGTGGCCTCTGGCTCAGACTGGAAGGGAACGCCTCCCTGCCCCTTTATTTGGGCTGCAGCTGGACAGGGATGCAGCGATTCCAGGAGCTCCGGAAAACCCCTTTTTAGCCCCGCTTGCCCGCGTAAAGCGGCTGCATCTGCAGGCCAGAGCAACACAAAAAATTCTGGTCCTTCCAGCTGCGCGGGATTCCCAGGTTGAACTCTTCCCGGAAACTTTGCTTCATAGCTTCTCTTGCGAAATCAAGCGGGCCCTCCCTTTGCTCTCTGGCTTTTTAAAGGCGAGAGCCTGAAGGCAGTTGCAGAGCTCAGCCCGGCAAGCTCGCTCTGCATTGCCTGGCAGCCAGTGCCCACCGAAGCTGCGCCTGACCGACGGCCCTCTGGGCGCCTCTCCCGCAGGTGGGTCACTTTCCTGGCTATTGCCTTGTCGCTTTCGCCAGAGGCTGAGATCCCTTTTCTGTCTCAGCCCACCCCCAGACCTTGTTTTCTGGACCCCACTTTTCAGCAAGCTGATACTGAGATATAGGCAAACTCACCCCATCTCTCTCCCTCTCTCTCTCTCTCTCACACACACACACATGCACAAAAGTTGGCCCAAAGCTGCAGCAGGATCAGTTAAACAATTCAGCCAATCTTTAGCTTCCTGGGGTGCAGGGGACTCCGGAGGAGAAATACTCAAGGTTGGATTCTTTCTCTGTACGTCTGGCTTCGTACAAATCTGAAGTGCCATGGGAAAGGAGCCCGGAAGTCAGTAGGTGTGCAGGCTAACAGTCTAACACTAGATCCGAGGACTTCCTCACACCTGAGGCTGAGCACCCCTTCTTCCTTGCTCTTAATCTAGACATCCTTAACCAGCTTAGCCATGGCTTTTCCAGAGAAAAACAGTTTGTCGTGCCATTTACTGCACAAGGGACAGAAAGTCTGTGCAGATGGTAGGCGGTTTGGGGATTTTCTTTTGTGTTGGCGTTTTTATTTTTCTCTGAATGGCACTGGCCCTTTAATAGATGAATAGTGTGTCGTGGAAAGCGAGTTGCTTGAGCCTTAGGGTGGGGGGTGTTTAGAGTTCTATTCCTTCCACAAATCTAAGCTGGAAGTCTATTGGTCCAAGAGTATCCACAGGGTCCAGCTCTACAAGGTAAAAAGCTTTATGACCTAAGATGCTTCCGGTACGAAAGGAGTTGGAGTCTTGCTAATGCTCCAAGTATAACTGAGTAATTACTTTTCATAATAAAGCAAGCTTCGTTTTTGTAAGGAAGCCACCCAGGTGCTCTCGTGGGAGCATCTTAAAACCTCACCACATTTATCATTCAGAGACGACTCTGGGCTTTCAAAGCCATTCTTTCAGCCTTGCTGTGTGAGAATGTCCAATTCTGGATAAATGGCAATCGTATAAATGTCACTCACATGAAAGAACTTTTTTTTCTGATGCAGTAGGTATAATTTTATAAAATGGCACATTTATTTGAGGCAGTAACTTTTTTGAGATATGGCCTTTGCAAGGCCCTGGGTCTTTCAGAACACTGTGATTTAGCACAGTGTGAAAGCCTACCTACACGCATTCTACCTGCGTGGCAAACTCCACCAGCACAGAACACGGGATGGAGTAGTCTCTAGCATCAGACTTCAAGGTTGTAAAGTAAATGGTACATGTGTACCTCGAAATTGGGTCATGGCGCTTTCTCCGGTTGGCGACATTTCTGATTTTGCTGTACTTCACATAGCAACTGGCATTCATCGCGTGGCCCAGCCTCTATGGCACCTGCCACCCATAAGCTTACTAACTGTTGTTTAGAGGAAACCAAATAGATTTTTACAACCTTTTATTAAAAAAAAAACTAAAGCTATGAAGCCCTGCAGTGTGTGCGTGCCACTTTAGAGAAGTGGGTTTGCTTGCTATAGAACATTAGAGTACTTCATCACACTGGAAGAGTTACCCCCAAATTACCCTATATCCTCAGTACCAGTGTTCAAATGGCATAGAATCCGCTTTCACAGTATACAGAGCTGATTCTGCAGGCACAGAAACACACATCACTTGTTCATGGCCCTCACCATCTAGCTCCTTTCATAATAAACTTAAGGACTGGAGAGATGGTCAGTGGCTAACGTACTTGCCCCCAAAGCATGGGGATCTGAGTTCAAGTCCTCCGCAGTCTCATAAAAAGCTGGTTCCCAGGGCACACAGAGATTATCTCAGCACCGAGGTAGCTCCAGGAAGGATTCCCTAGCTCATTGGCCAGTTTGCTTTGCCAAATCGGTGAGCTCAAGGTTTAGCAAGAACCATTAGGTAGGAGGAGGAAGGCTAGGTAGAAAGATGAGAAGCCGGCAGAGGTAGGAGGCAGGCAAGTGAAATTAACAGTGGAGGAGTAAATATGTTTGAAATGTGTCTTGTACATGTATAGAAATGTTATAATGAGGTCCATTATTATGTATAATTAATGTATTCTAATTAAAACACATGATGGGAATAATCCAGAAAGATAACCAGCACTGATTTCTAGCTCCCATGCATGTGTGCACACACACAAAGAGGTACATGTGCATACACCCCACAGACACAATTAATAAATGAATAAATGTAGGTATTTTTATCAGCTGCTATAAAAATCATTTTCTCCAAAGTCTTAAAAAAAAGACTGACATACTACTATTGAGAGGGAAGCAAAGCCAACAGCAAGCACACTGTCACCTGCAAAGCTGGAAGGCTTGTTAGGGCCTTGGGTTGAGTTGTCATCTGAGGAGACCATTTACCACCTGCAGCTTAACAAAAAGCTACCCAAGTGTCCGCTCCAAATTCCCATCCACAAGAAGCAGGAATAAGCCAGACAGAGTTAATTTCTCTGGATGGACTTTAGCACTTATTTAGAGATTCGACTAGATAATAACCGAAAGGAGGTTTACACAAAGACAGGCTCTCTGAGGTTACCTGTGTACGTCCAAAGGGCTCATTAGTTAATGATGACGTCTTCTTGCGTTCGCTCTACATGATATGTTAACCCAACTAAGATGCTTCTCGGTGACTTTCAGGTCCTTTCCAAATGGTTCCAATTAACATCTGCTCTTTTGTTAAGGGGAAATCGACACTGCAAAGAATAAAACTAAGTAAATAGCTAAAGGATAATGAACGCTCAAAGCAATGTGTGATAAGAAAATGACTTGGGCTATATAGAAAATTTTTCTGCCAAAATTATTGAAGAATAAAGAACAATGGACGGTTATGCTGTTTGAAGATTGTCTTTCAGAAACATGTCATTGCAAAAAAGAATGCACTGATCTACGAAAAGAAATATTTCCACTGTAATTAAGCATGCAGGCCATTGGCATGCCGATCTAAATTCTGCACCATGGTCGGAGTCTCTCCACCCATGCGTGGAGAGCTCTCCCTTTGTTGTGCTTTGGCGGGAGCGTGTTTATGGAAGTGGCTTAGATGTATGCTCCTTTTCCACTTAAAGGACATCGTTCTTCCTAACGTCCGAATAAAGTTCACTTTTCTTCTCAAAAGCAAAGAAAACGTATGGGAAAGGTAACTTTAAAAAGTTCAGAGTTGTAATTATGAATTAATTGCAACTAAGAAGTAGCAATCTAAGGGTATAGCGCATCTCTAAAAAGGGTTATCAGTGGGGCTGGAGAAATGGTTCAGCGGTAAGAGTAAGTGTGCATACTCTCGCAGAAGACCTAAGTTCAGTTCCCAGAGGCCATGCCGAGAAATTCACAACCAGTGGAACTACAGCACCAGGTGGATTCAATGCCCCTGGCTTTCTTGGGCACCTACATACACACACACACACGTGCATGTGCGCACACACACACACACACACACACACACGTGCATGTGCGCACACACACACACACACACACACACACACATGCAATTAAAAATAAACATTTTTAAGTTGTTAGAACACAAACTGGATAGTCCCTTTGGTCTCTGCACCCAATATTAAAGGAAATAAAATGTCTTCAGTGCAAAGTTGGATCTCCTACCACACCTTTAGTGGGCAAAGCTGGGGATTTAGGGCACAGAGATAATTAGTGTTCAGTGGGAAGTATGCGTCTTTGATCTACACCTTTTTAAATACATACTATGCAAGCACCAAATTTAGCTTTGAGCCCAAGTGAAATGGTGGCTGAAGCGACTCTGGCAGGCTTTACTAAATGTTCTTGTGCCATCTCCGAGCAGATCAGTGTCCTTGATGGGAACTCCCAGTGTCTGTACATCCCTGTGCGTGGCCTTCTTGCACGCATGTTAGTGGTCTGCCTGTGATCTGCGCTCTTCCTGAGACCCCAGCTCCCTGAGAACAGTGGCCCCCTGATTCCTCACTTCATCCTTTTGCCTAAGACAATACCTGGCACAGGGATGCTATCATAAATATCCTGAAATAGGAAAGTTTACCAAAGCGCTCCTGAGAACATGACTCTGTGTTAGAACAATGCTACCCAAAAAGGTACCTAGTCAATGAGTGTGGATGATATTGCTGTTCTTTCAGTTAACTCTGCCCAAGTCCAGTTCTTAACCCTGACATTTGGAGAGAAGTTTAAGGTTGGTTTTTTACGTAGAAATCATAAAAATTATTATAATTGTCTTTTATTAATATACAAAACTATAGAAATGGTGTTTCCTCAGTTTCCATATGTTACTGGGCTGGCATCAGAGTGTGAAGCCCACAAACCATTCAAAAGACCTTATTCATATCCAAGTGTTCTTATATGCATAAACTCACTACCTTGCTGCTACCTGATTCTTCGCACTACAGAAGTCGGAGGGTGATTTGTTTAGCATGTTTGGTTCTGTGACAAAGAAATAGGGGAAAATTGTATAGGAAATGTAAAGATTGAAGCAAAGTTAATCAGTAAATGATTTACTGCAATTAACACTAATGTGCTCGTTGTAGACCTCTGCTAGATTGAGATTGTAAGCTATCCTTGCTACAGTTTTGAGTCACTCCTGAAAAACTGAAGATTATTTTTGGTGAAGGCGGTACACAGAGGCTCCCTTTGGGAAGCAAAAGTCTACGGCTATTCGATTGATAGGCCAATGGTGTTGGCCCAATGTGTGAGGAGGAAGGAGTATGGGGCCTTTATTGCGGTGCTGGAAATCACATAGATTGTTTTCAAAATTAACCTGGGAGCCTTGGGGGAAGCGATGCCCCTATGGGAAGATGTAGACATAAAATACAATCAGGATAAGAAAAGTGGCTTCATCTGCCCACCCAGCTGCTTTCCCGGCTCCGTGGTCACAGGCCCTGTTTGGGAAAGAAGCACAGGCCGTGGGGAAAGCGCTGCTGCTGTGATAACTGAGTCGAAGAAAAACCCATCCTAACGTTCAGCGGGCAGCCCCGGGTGAGTTCCTTCCTTCAAACTCTCCACACCCGATTTCAGGCTTTAGCCCTGTAAGGTAACTCCGCCCACTAGAGGGAGCTCAGATGAAAATCCTGGCTATTCAAAGGAAAAGCTGTTTCTTGAGGTGTATTTACCAACTCGCTCTGCTCTGCCCCTTGGGCATCAGAGTATAACAAAAGGATGGGATGGATATTCTGTGCCTCCTAGTGACGCTCTTAGAGCCATTGGGGTTCATCCCTTAGAGAACTGCTTTACAAATGGCTTCAAGCGTTACCCCAGAGATGAAAGACCAAGCGATCCCCAGAAATTCTTTAAAATGGCAAGGAGATATTTTTAAGCAGAATGGAAAGCCCCGTGAGAAGGGTTTCTAGGGAGACAGAAAAACTCTTCTGCCCCCCTAACTGGTTTAGCAGTTATCAGTATCTATATTATCAATAATAATTCCCAGTGACATTTCATTTGAATAAAGTTTCTTAAAAATTAAAATAATTACACCACTTCCTAGACATCTCTGACAGTAACCAGCCCACTATCTGACACTAAATGTTTGGTGAGTTATTGGAGAGGCCAAGCTAAGCAGTTGCTCATAGAAAGCATATAAACCAGTAAGATATATAAACCCCGCCATCAGTGAGAGAAGAATGCCCTCTCTGCTGGTGGTGACCTCTGGCTCCACTCCTGCTGCCAAATTGTTGGTGATTTGTAAGTTGGTCCAGATACAAAATGCCAGCAATGGTCAAGGCAAATTAACCAAGGTATGGCTGAATCTCTCTGGCCATGTCATGTGCCCCAGGCCCCGAGCAGATGCGCTAAGAAGCCCAGACAGCAGATCTGTAGCCTGTACAGCCAGGAAACCATAAAGCTCTCTTACTTGACCCTGACAGATAGTGCCAAGATCTCAACGTGACAGCCTGGATCCACGTGATGCTCAAACGAACTAGAATATCAGTGAAGAACCTATTAAAAATAATTTTCTACACTGGAATTAAAATGTGTACCAGGCCTCCGCTACTGTGGTGTTACCATCTCTGGAAGGGAGTAAAGACCCCTGATAGAATTACTAGGGCCCAGCTACTATCACAGCTCATCCCCAGCCGGCATGAGCACTTCACGTGGGAGTGTATGAACGGCACAGCCTTAACGCCAAGGTTACCTTTCATTACATTCTTGTGACTTGATCAGTTTGTGCAGGGTACCTATGTCTCATACGCCATCCTGTCGGTTAATAAAATGATGCACAGATTAGCCATCATCAAATCAGCTTCCCTGCGCGAACAGCATTTCTCGGATACGATCTATTTTTCAGCAACCAAGGAGCAGTTGAGGAACATTAAGGCAGCAACTTCCGGATGGACTCTGTGGGGCACACCTGTTATCCTAGCACCCAGGGCTTCAGCAGGAGAATCCAACATTAAGGCCAACCTTAGCTACATAACAAGCTCTAAGCCAGCCTGGACTACATGGCAAAAATCATTTAAGAAAAACAAAATGTCTGTAACTTTACATAGTTACCAGCAGGTTTTGTGGAAATCGCAAAATGGTGATGTATTCGGCTGTGAGCTTGCTGTAATTTCTACTTAAACTGACGTAGTAGTAAAAGAATGGGCAACAACACGCAGGTGTGAGAAGTAAACACAGCTTGGGTAGGGCGGTTGCTCAGTTGGCAGAGGGCACACAAAGCCTTGACTCTAGTAAGTTCTGGTAATTGCAAGAAGGTGGAGCAGGAGAATCGAAAGTTCAAGGCCATCCTCAGCTACGCAAGGAGTTCAAAGCTAACCTGAGCTACGTGAGAGAGTCTGTCTCCTCAACACAAAAAAAGGTATGAATATTAGATGGGCAGTCTGAAAATTAGTTTTTGTGAGCTTTAAATCTCTGTAAAGTTCTCTTTCTCTTCAGTATGCATTATTTTATTTTTACTGTTAATAGGGACAAGCTTCGTACGACAAGCATTGATGGTGTCGATCTATTCTTGTGATGAATGGTTTATTGTAGTTTTATGATCCTAATTCCATTAGAATGCGTGCTCTTCACAGGCTTGGAGTTCCTTCTCAGGGAATCCGTCATATTCTTCAGCTGGTGCGCAGTCACAGAGTTCTGCAAACACATAGCACTATCTGGTAACCTTCTATTTCATATGGACAACTGAGAAAATCTCCAGGGAGCATCGAGTATGGCTTCTCTGTTAAGCTAGCTAGTTAGTTACGTGGACTCTTGCTTTATGAGTCAGGGTCTGTGTAGCCCTGGCCAGCCTAGTATCCCTCTAGAACCCAGGTTGGCCTTAAACTCAAAACAGCTCTCCTGCCTTGGTCCCCATCGGTGCTAGGACTGCCTCCTGTTCAAATTAAACTATTTTAAACAGTGATATTGTAAATATTGCCTTTATTACCACAACAGATAATGTATACATGCTCACTTTCCCACCTGACTGCAAGGGTTCAGCTTGATGAAAGATACCAGAAAAAAAAAAAAAAGTGTTATCCCAGTCAAACCTGAATTTCACAGTATAAGTGTTTTGGTATGAATGTGCTTCAGATGTTGCAAAGGATATACATGCTCTAAAAAACTATTCATTATTTAACTGAAATCCAAACTTAATTGGAATTGTGTGCTTTTTATTTATTAAATCTGGTAATCCTTATATACAGGCACCTGCTTACAGAGGTTCATATTGACCTGAACTCAAAATAACTGCCCCTCCCTCGTAGCAATTTTTCTTCTATGGCCCTGTTCTGTATTCTTTGAAGCACTTACTTCCCTCCAAACCAGCCTATTTATTATTTATGTGTACTTTGTCCAATTTTTTATAATAATGCACAGACAGCTTTTGAAGCCTACAGATTCAGAGTTCTGACTTTCTACTTCCAGGGAGTCAAAACACTTTCTAAGAAGTCTGCATTCGGTGTCCCTTCATCCTCAGTGGGCGTGTGTGTGTGTGTGTGTGTGTGTGTGTGTGTGTGTGTGTGTGTTTCCACACCGGAGTGTCTGTGAATGTGCATGCATGCATGCGCACATGCGGTCATGTGCTTCCGCACCAGGGTATGTGTGCGTGTGTGTCCAGGGGAAACAGTGTCTGAGGAATTCAGGTGTTTAAAGCATGATTTCAGAACCTGAAGCTAAATTCCCAATGGAGGAAGAGTCAGAGTGACTCTAGAGATGGATTCAGCTGCATGACTACCTAGCTGCTATGCTTTCCTATGTATGATTTGCTGTTAAGGAACTCCGTGGAAGACTTGGGGTTTTCTGAGTATGGGTAATAACTCTGTAAGAATTTCTTGACAGATGAGACAGAGAAAAGCTACCTGTGATCTGATGCCAAGTCTTGAGCCTGGCACTCTTTGGTTCTGTTCCTTGTGAGGCTTGCACACTCAGGCCTCAGTCTGCCTTTGGTTTCTCGTAAAGAGAGGAAATCCAGTTTTCAGCCAAGACTATGGAGAAGGCTTGAGGACTGATCAGAAAGAGTCTGGTCATCCAGGTTTTTTGCAAACTTTCCCCTACTTGAATGTGCAGCTGGGGCTGAGAACCACTCGATTTTAGAACACTTTATAGAAGTACACGTTTCCACAGCCCTTAGTGATCCCACGATGTCTTTAATGACGAAAGAAAGTCAGGAAAGTGTGGTGGGAAGAAAGATACCCGTATGTGCCCCGCCTCCACCCACACTCCTCCAAGCCCCCTTTCCATAGAGGTCCTCTCTGCTAGCCTTAGCCCAGCATTCCACTTCCTGAAACTGAAAGCTGCTTCTTGTGTTGATCAAAGTGTTCTCTTTAGCTTTTCTTTTTATTGCCTCCAAACTTTTTCATATGAAATTTAGTTTTGCATTCTTAGTTTGCGTCCATATGTAACATTGGGTTAGCTAATAAATAACCTGACCGCAGTGGTGCGTGCAAATAACTGAGGGTGAGTTTTTACGAAGGAATTGTCTTTGGATTCTTCAGAACTAAAGACATCAGAGGGAGTCTAGAGTTTTCCCTACCTTCCCTCCGCAGCCCTGGGGTTGCAAGCACGCGCCTCACCTTTAACTTGAGCGCTAGCCCAGTGTTGAACTTAGGTCTTCAAGCTTACACTGAGCAAGCACTTTGTCAATTGAGCTATCTTCCCTGCCCAATCAATTAATATTTTAATGCAGCCTAAATATTTTTCTCCCAAAATTTCAATTAATTTGTGTTACAAAATTGAATTTTTAAAACATTAAAAAATTTTGAAAGTATAAGCACTTAAAAGAAATGTTTGTGTATATACAAGATTATTCTACAAATTACATGGATAAAGGAATTATACTAGCTATAATAGTCTTTAAAGAATATAGCAGAAAGAACCACTCTACCAAATATATATGCATTCATATATATTTATAGCTATCAGTATTGTATGGTATAGACAAAGGAACAGATACACACACACGCACACACACACACACACACACATCAGTAGAGCAGAATAGAGACCCCAGAAAATGACACTGACATGGACTATTGATTTTTAGCAAAGGTACAAAAGCAATTAATAGAATAGGATAGTATCTCAACAAATGATAAATATGCATATAGTTAACTTACATAGGACACACATGCACGTACAGTGACCTAAGCCTTAAGCTTTGTAAAGTAAGCTAAAAATAGATCATAGAGTTAGCTTTTACACTTTTAGAAATTTATCTAGAACCTAAACTTCAGGGAGGGCTTTTAGACATCTATATAATAATCTATAAAATAAAAGAATCAAAAGTTGATGTCATTAAATGCAAAAACTGTTTTATTATTCTTCTCTCATACAATAAATCCTGATCAGTTTCCCCTCCTTCCACTCCTCTCAGCGCCCTCCCCCACACCCGTTTTTCCTCTCCCCCAGATTCACTCCTCCTCCGTTTCCATTCAGAAAAGAGCAACTCTCCCAAACATAGCATAACAAGTTACAATGAGATGAGGCACAAACCCTCCTATCAAGGCTGAATGAGGGTGCCCAGTGGGAAGAAAAGACTCTCGAGAGCAGGCAAAAGAAAGACACCACACACACACTCCCTGTTAGGAGTCCCACAAGAACACCAAGCTACACAGCACAGCATATGCCGAGGACCTTTCAGGGGTCTCTGGGAGGCCTGCTTAGTTTGTTCTGTAGCGTGCTCTTCCACGCGGTTCCTGGGGGAGCTCCACCTAGTGTTTGGCTGTGGACCTCTGCATCTGCTCTAACCGTTATCTAGGTGAAGCCTTTCTGATGATGGGCTGGGCTTTTTTTCTAGGCCAGCCTGAATTAGAGTACAACTTTATTTCTGGGGAGAGAGGGATGGATGGAGAGGAGGATGGAGGGAAGGAGGGAGAGAGAAGCGACAAAAGACATGAAGCAATGTCTTACTGAGGGTGACATGCAAATGGCAAGTAAGTACCTAACAAGGTGTTCAGTGCCCTCAACCATTAGGAAAATGCTAAATAAAACCACATTGAAATGACAAAGTGGCCAAAATGAAAAATACCGGAACTCCTAAACTGCCAAGTAGGACTGTAGTGCTGTGTGGCCACCCTGGACAATAGTTACGCGGTTCCATATAAAACTGGGTATGAACGTGCCAAGTGACTCAGTTCATTGTTCCAAACAAATGTAAACTTACTGTCATGCCAAAACTTGTACATGAGTGTTCATTGCGGTGGCCCAAGCTGTAGACGGCTGAAAGGTCCGGCATTAGACGAAGGTAACTCTAGGACTGGGACTGTAACTCGGTGGTAGAGCCGTGCTTGGCCCGTGCAAGCTCCGAATTTGGTCTCCCAAAGCATTTGTTTCAGTGAAGTTGTATTCACCTCTGCTGCGGAATGCTACTAAGAAATAAGGAGGCAAAGCTGAGAAAACCTGGGTGAATCTCAGGTTTTATGCCGAGTGGAAAGCAAGGCAAGGAAGAAAGCCATTACTTGTGTATGTAGTGTGTGCGGTCGTTTCCGTGGCGGTCTCAGAAAGACAACTATAGAGAGCGACTTAGTGGCTTCCAAACTGGAGCCCTCTGGACAGAGATGGGAGTGGCTACGAAGAGAAATGGCAGACAGGGATGCCAGGTGCTGGAATGACTTATCGGCTTAAGCCCCCCCCCGCACCCCCCCCCAGCAATTCTCATTCTCACAGGAGGCCTCATCTCTACAGAATGTTTTCTTGAGTTCCCAATGCCTGGGTGGAATGCTGAGACGGGGGGGGGGGGGGGGGGGGGATCAGGGGCAAGATTCTTCACCTCAAGACAACTGTCTCTGTGACCATCAAAGTCACCTTTGCCATTTGGCAGCTACTTCATTGTGCGTTAATCCCTAACCTAAGTAAACACTCCTGTGGAATCACTTTGCATTCCGTGTTTCCCCCACACACACCCCACAACCACCCCGTGTCCCGTGTGTTGTCGTCCCACTACACGCACCCACTGTCTGCCCCAGGCGCCCTCCTCTCCTCACCACTGAACCGCACTTCGGTCAAGGAACCTCTCTGGAAGGTGTTTCCATAGGAAGTAAAGCAGCCCTGGAGGTTTTCAAAGCTAGGAGACTCCTTCCTGTTCTTTTGACTCTGTGTAGTGCCCACAAGGCTGAGCGCAAGAGAATCTGCCTGTTTTAATCTTTAACCCATTTTACCTTCGGTAAATGCTCTTACTGTTTGCTTGCTTTCTTACTGTTTCCTGTTTTCCTCCATTTTGTATCTAAAAGTAAAGTAGGGTGGGAAATTTTGGGAAACTCTGAGCAAGAATCCTTACCGCCTTCATGAACTCATGTTTGCATGCAGTTATTTTGATGCACAAACCTGTGGTAGCCCTGTTTGTACAACACTTACTGTAAGAGATGCCCTATGCATACATGCTATTTCTGTGAACACCTATAATTAGAATTTTTTTTCCAAGAGCTAGGAATTAAAATTCTCCAAAGAATTGCTAACTTCTCCCACATTATTGACTTCACTGTTCCAATCATGGTAACTGTTAGGGATATTTCCTAATCAAGCCTCTCCGCTGACGCAAAATAATCCCAATCAAGCCAAATCAGATTAAAAGATATCCAGGTTTAAATAGACACCTGCACCCTGGGTGCCCCAGGTGAGGGGAACGGAAAGTCTCCAACGCTACCATCAGAAATGAAAAGGGAAAACCACGCATCCCTTGACCCTCCTAGGGGAGGGGTCACAGTTTGAGGGACACAGGGGAAGAGCTTCCAAAGATGGAGGCCAGAGGCTGGGATTACAGTAACTTTAAGTCTGATAATATTTTTCATTAAAAAAATCATATTATCATGGCTTATCTTGCGAGCGGAGTCATAATAATAATAAAGGATTGTGGGCCGATGGGTTATTAGAAACCTGGTTCTGGGGAGCTGGAGAGAAGGACACAGAGGGCATGGTCGGGGAACACAGGAAAGACGGGACAAGAGGGAATTAGATCAACCCCAGCTGTGGATAATGAGAGCTCTTCTCCTCCGGAGCCTTGTGAGAAGCTGAAGAAATGCGTCAGATGCAGTGCTGAAGAAAGCCGAGCCACAGAAGAAAGACAGAGGCCACAGAGGCTGGCTCCCTGTTGGTCTGTGGTGCCCGTGGGCTGTTTATGTCTGAATGCGGGACAGTCGCAGCGATCTAACGGAAGCCCGTGACACGCATCTCTGCCCAGAGACTAGAAACAGGACCCGGAGGGCTTAAAGTGAGGCTCGTGGTGTTGCCACAAAGTGTCAACCGTAGAGTTTCTGTAACTTCCTCAAGTATTAAGGAAGTGCTCCAGGCATATAAAAACCACACTGCCTCTTACTGGGTCAAGTTTTTACAGCTGCAATTTGCCCGGTGACAAATCTTAAGTTTTAAAAATAAAAGCAAATTTTAATAGTTGGAATAACAGCCCAAGGGTGTTACCTTAAACTGCAAGATATGTCCTAAGAGAATACTAAGTTAAATATGAAAAAAATATATAAATAAGATAAATTCATACTTCATTCATTTCTACATCTGTGTTTTGATAAATTTATGTGGCATAAAACCATTTCATACAGGATTTTATTAAAAAAAAATAGTGGATAGAGTAGGCACATCCTAGTCTCTAATTCAGATTATCTTCATATACTTAAAATAATCGGTTATGAAAGCATGGTTAATGCTCAAGTTATAATCTTTAGATAGATAGTAATTAAATGACCAGTGGCTTATATCCCTTTGATAATAAATCGATTAAATAACCTGCTAGAGATGAGCAGGGTTTTGAGCATTTGTGTCTCGAGCACTGTTTTAAGATAAATTAGTCTAAGCCTCAGTATCGCTTAATCAGATACTGTCTCTCATCTCAAAGATGATGAAGCTGAGTCTGAATAACTTGCCCAGGCCATGTTGCTAGTAAGAGTTCTTGCAAAGTGGTCTGGGATCTCAGTCTGTAATGTGCATGTCTTAAAAGCATAAGGACCTGAATTGGATCTCCAGACCCATGTAAAAATGCGAATCATAGAGGGTTTTTATTATCTCAGCGTGTGGGGAGTGAATAGAAATGGGTTCCAGATTCATTGGCCAGCCATCCTAAGGTTGCTTAGCTTCAGGTCCATGAGACCCTGTTTCAAAGGAGGTGGATAGTGTTTCCTGATGATAATACCCAAAGTTGTCCTTGAGTTTTACACACACACACACACAAAGTTAACCCAGAAACTAGTGCCACATAGTCAATATTTTCATTTTCACAGAATTTTACAGAAAGTTAGAACACATTATTTTGGTGGTCAAATGGTCCAAATCACCTGGAATCACTGTTTGTAGCAACCTGTGAGAATATTGCTATAAAGAAGTCAGTCTCTCTGACTGGCAAATCCACCAGTTCTGTAGTTACTGCATATTGTAATCCAATATGAGAGTAAAACCATTAGAATAAAGTAGTGGGGGAAAGGAAGAGAACGGTAGTCAGTCTGTTGACACACAAAGCAGGTGTACAGAACAGAATGATGTTTGTCATTCCGGTGGCTTGAAGATTTGAGCTTAAAAAAAAATAGCCATTAACTGATTAGTGGCTGGCCAAATTTGCTGTATACTAGCTTGCATTTATGGCTACAAAGAACTTTTCAAAGACCAGCATACTTCCATATGAAGAGCATTGCTCAGCCCCAGATAGTTTCCCACATGTGCCCTGCTTATTCCTGCTGAATGCATCTGCAAGTGGTCTGAAGAAATCAGCGTGTTGGTTGTTCATATGTTCTGTGATGACGCAGTAAAGTCCTGTATTTCCTCTCTCTCTCTCTCTCTCTCTCTCTCTCGTGACTCATGTCTGAGTGCAAAGATCTGCATTTTCTGCATGTTTTACAATTGCACAACTTCAGACAAGCCCAGCCAATATAACAGTACTTTGTCATAAGCCAAACAGAAAGGGAAATTTTCCAAAGTTCCCTTTAAAAAAAATGGTGCAACCTTTATATATGTTTCATGATTGATGTGCAAGATACAGTGACTGATCACTGGTTTTATTTGCTGCACATCAGACTCAACTGAGTTTCGCTGTGACCCCACTTGAATAAATGAAGCATTGTCTTTAGGGAGCACCCTCTCTTCTGACTTCTCTCTCCCTCGCTTATCTCTTTAATGATTCGGTATCCCCCCTCTTTCTGCACACTGCCTGGAACACAGGAAGAACCCTACTCCTTCTGACTCTCACGTTCCACCTGCTCATGCTTAACAAATATTTGCCCACGGTCTAGTCCTTGGAAGACAGAGCATTTCTCACCACAGAAAATAAATCACTGAAAATCAGAAGCCCCCCCCCCGACCTGCCCCCCAAAAGCCTCTAGATTAGCTAAAAGTTTCAACAAAAATTGAGAAAAATTGTGAGAAAAGTTGTCCTGAAAAAAGACATACTATGCTCCCAAAGACTTTAGAGGAACCTAGATTTTTGTGTGAAGTTGTAGAAATATCAGTGCTGAACACTGACTGTTGCTGGCTTCCCAGCAAGATGTTCAGCTGTTTTTTTTTTTTTAATATTGCACATTTTTCTGTTAATGTCTTCAGGTGTCCCTGTTACAAGCTGATGATCTGTAAGCTCCTTTGTATTTCTACGCCTCTAATTCCCTTTGCTTGTTTTTCAGTAATGGAGACAATGGGTGCAGACGCGATCCCTCTGACCGTGAATTCCTCAGAAAAGCGAGAAAGTGTCTGCATTTTTGGAACGGGCGATTTTGGAAAATCCTTGGGACTTAAAATGCTTCAGTGTGGTTATGCTGTTGTTTTTGGGAGTCGAAACCCGCAGGTGTCCAGCCTTCTGCCCAGAGGAGCAGAGGTCTTGAGCTACTCCGAGGGAGCATCAAAGTCTGACGTCATAATCCTGGCCATGCGCAGAGAGCATTATGACTGCCTCACAGAACTGGCTGACCACCTCAGTGGAAAAATATTGGTAGACGTCAGCAACAACCGAAAGATCAATCAGTATCCACAATCGAATGCTGAGTACCTCGCCCAGTTGGTGCCAGGAGCCCGTGTGGTCAAGGCATTTAATACTGTCTCAGCCTGGGCTCTCCAGTCAGGAACACTAGATGCAAGTCGGCAGGTAAGGTTAAATGAACTCCCATTCAGCCTTTCGAAGGTGAATTTTTCTATATGTACTTATCTGAATAAAACTCCAAAATAAAATCCCCAGTAAATATTTCATGTTCTAGTATGTGCTAAGGACAGCTTCCGTGGGTGTGATTGAGAAGTGCCGTCTATTATTGTTCATGTGCGCCTCAACTTTTATTAATAGCTTGATGGAACCAAATGAAGTCCGAATCTGGGGTCCTCCTGCCCATACTAAAAACTAGCAGCTGGCTGGCTCTTCCTCCACTTGCGTGAAACTGGCTCCATTTAAGCCGCTGAGATTAGCCGCCGTCATAAATGATGTAGCGCCCACACGCCGAAGAAAGATGAGACTCCTCCCGCTCCAGTGAACTGATCCTACAGCAGCGCTGTGTGCCTAAAATCACCTTCAACAAAAAGCATGGTCTTTCACCTCCCAGCACACACATGCAGCTCAAAACATCATCTTGCTAGACGTGTTGATTCCATATCTCTGCTTTGAGAGTATTCGTATACTATTTTTCTATATGATACTCATATATAAAGTTTAATGACAATTATTAAATAAAAAATAATTATGGAATTAATTCTTTTAACTCAGGTATTTGTCTGCGGGGATGATAGCAAAGCCAAGCAGAGAGTGATGGACATTGCCCGTACCCTTGGACTCACTCCGTTGGATCAAGGATCTCTTGTGGCAGCCAAGGAAATTGAGAACTACCCTCTGAAACTATTCCCAATGTGGAGGCTTCCTTTCTACATGTCCTCTGTGCTGTGTGCCTTCTTCTTCGCGTACTGTGTTGTACGAGAAGTGATATACCCCTACGTGAATGGGAAGACAGACTCTACGTTTCGCCTGGCTGTGTCCATCCCGAACCGTGTGTTTCCCGTAACGGCGCTGACCCTGCTCGCTTTGGTGTACCTCCCTGGTGTTCTCGCGGCCCTTCTGCAGCTCTACCGAGGCACAAAGTACCGGCGATTCCCAAACTGGCTTGATCACTGGATGCTTTGCAGAAAGCAGCTGGGCCTGGTAGCACTGGGATTCGCCTTCCTTCATGCCGTCTACACACTTGTGATTCCTATTCGGTACTACGTACGCTGGAGACTGAGAAACGGAACCATTACGCAGGTAGGTCTCTTCTCTGTATTTCTCTACTCCTTAAAGCACATTGCAGCCTTGCTGTAGCACAATCCGCTTCACAACTGCAGAGTATGGCTCCCCAAAGTTTGCTCTTTATCTTTAGGGGTGTTGGGGCGTTGTTTGTTTGTTTTGTTTGTGACGGTTTATAGTTTAGAGCTGGTTGGCCTCAAGTTCATGGTTTTCCTGCCTCCACCTGCCAAGTTCTGGGATTAGAGGCATGAATTGTAACACCCACCCAACTCTTCATTTTTTAAAAAAAAAAATATCAAAAATCAGAAACATTATCCCTGGGCTTGTAAATTAATCCACTTGTGATCACATAGAACCACTGAGAACAAAACTTAGATTCCAGACTCACTTGGCTCTAGATCTGTAATCCTGGGCTCACAGAGACACTGACCAACTGGCAGGTTTGGGACTCAAGAGTTCCTTTGGGTGAGGGTCAATAAGCACAGACTCCTAGGCTTCGAGCTTCTGGTTTTATGTAGATTTCTTTTTGAAGTCTAAATCACTGTCTCCTAGGTATGGAGTCTGCCCAAACATGTGCTACAGAAGCACAAACAATCTCACAAAAGGGTGCTTAGAAGTCCATCCATGTTTGGCTTGTAAGAGGCTGTCTTAGTTAGCCAGAAAACTAAACAATTCTGAAAAAAAATTCAAATACTATCATATGAATACTCAAAAATAAAACAACTCTAGTCTTTCGGCATTTACAGCAGAAATACTACAAGACTACAAGTCTGGTTTAGAAATGAACAGTCTTGGTATATCTCGTTATAGTCTCAAAGGCTATTAGTCAGTAACTCACCAACACTGTGTCCATGAGTATATCTTCACACATTCCCTAACAAATGCATGAAAGCTTCTTGAGTAAGGATCACACTACACAGCCTGATTCCCCTCACACTGTGATGTGGAAGATTTAATGCTGTATTTTGACATAATCATTATGAAAGACCCAAACTCTGTGTGTGTAACAGAGAGAGACAGAGACAGAGACAGAGACAGAGACAGAGACAGAGACAGAGAGACAGAGAGAGACTAAATAAAATATAAAAACCAAATTTTGATGTGATTGTTTGAGAACACTGTGCTTTGTTTGAGAAACAGAAAGTCATGTGCTGAAGAAGGCTAACGTATATGCTGATTTCATTTTAAGATCTGTAGGGTAAATTAAGACTCCCTATGTGACTCCTAGAAACAAGAATTGTAACAAAATCGCAGAAGAACCAATTACCTTTTCTGCTCAAAACATTCAAGTGTATTTTTCTAAAACTGTTCCTAAGCAATCAGTAATGAACATTACACAATTTGTTTTGGACAAGTAACGTGTAGAGGTGTGGTTGGGCACCCCAGAAAGAATGAGCTGCAGAGAGAATCCATGTTCATTGTTTGTAACTTTTCATAGGCCCTGGCTAATAAAGACAGCCCGTTTAGTACCTCTGCAGCCTGGATTAGTGATTCCTACTTGGCGCTGGGAATCCTGGGATTTTTTCTGTTTCTTCTCTTGGGAATCACTTCCTTGCCATCGGTGAGCAACATGGTCAACTGGAGAGAGTTCAGGTTTGTCCAGGTAAGTGCCTCCAATTTCAGTGTCCGAGTATTGCAAAATGAGTAGAGCGTTTTGCTAGTCGTGTTGCAAAGCGCTATCCCGCCTGATGTTCCACTTGGCTCCCTTACTTCCCAGGCAGCTCATTAACTGTTAGCTGCGGAGGATGAATTGGGACCCTGACAGGCACACTCCAGAAGGGTTTAATTTTCTGCTCAGGACATCTTGCCAAGATTCCTCACTGCCCCCAGAGTAGCCACTGAGAGGATAGAGTGAAAAAGAAACTCAAAAAGCTATTAACTAGCCTGTGGAGGCACCAGGCAGAAGGTGGAAAAGAACCCAAAGACAAATTTTCACCTTCTGAATTCAACTGTGCAATCGGGACATACTGATAAGAAAGGGTAGATATACCGTCATGCTTAAACTTCCACGATATTTGATAAATATCATCACCTTAGACTTATTCCTGGTCGGTATGAGAGAAATTCATTTTTTCTACATACCCACCACCAGACAACCTCATTAAAGGCAGGAACTATCCTGGAGACCAGAGATCCTCCCAGTGCCTGTCTCACCAAAAGGGGCCTCAGAAGCACCCCTAAGGAGCTCGTCGGGCCACGCCCCCGGGCCCCACCCAAGCTGAGCAACCAGAAGCTCCGAAGGTGGAACCCAGCTGTTGGCTAGAAAAGGCCCTCCAGATAACTCCCACACATCCTCACCATGCGCCAGTGTAATAAAAACAAACCACTAGCAAGCGAAATTAGATTTGGTTATCAAATCCTGCAGTTTCTCCTAGAGGCCAACTGAGGACAAATTCAAAGAATTCAGACAGAAAAGAAAAACTAAGAATTCCAAAACCACAATTTAGCATTCTTCTTCCTGTGACAGAAATCGGCTAGCAGCTGGCTTTGACCAGCAACAGAGAAGAACATAGAACTTGTGGAAGCCATTTGTTTCTGATCTCTGGATAAGATGATCAATAAAGAAGTTTTCCTCTGTTGATCAAAACAGCGCATTATGTCTAATCTAAAAGAGTTTATTCCTAGGACCTGTTTTTAATCAAGCCAGGAGAAGATAAAACTAGCATGTCATCAATAAACAAGTCTTTTTATATTTTTGATGAAATAGTTATCATCCTAAAAAAATGTTATGGTTCTTTTCTAGACCTAGCAGTGTCCTAAGTATTATAATAGTATCTATCATGTGTTTGTGGTCATTGCCAAGTAGACTTCATTGCGTGCAACACTTCCCTTTACGACGTGGAGGACTTAACACCCATGTTTTTGTTTTTGTTTTTAGTCCAAACTGGGTTATCTGACCCTGGTCCTGTGCACAGCCCACACTTTGGTGTACGGTGGGAAGAGATTCCTAAGCCCTGGGATTCTAAGGTGGAACCTTCCTTCAGCCTATATTTTAGCCCTCATCATCCCGTGCACGGTGCTGGTGATGAAGTTCATCCTTGTACTGCCGTGCGTAGACAAGACCCTGACGCGCATCCGCCAAGGCTGGGAAAGGAACTCACGACCCTCAAAATCAGCACTGAACGGAAAACCAGATATTTAGAAGAAAGTTGAATTTGTGGAAATTTCTGAACTAGTATAGTGAATGTGTAGAGAATAAGTGTCCAGTTAAGAAAGCATTCTCTCTTGTCATGGTCGCAGGTTTATCCTCACTAAAGGAAATATTGCCTGACTTTGAAAGACTAACGTAGGAAGCAAGCTCCCACCACTGCCTCTCCTCACGTAGTGACTCATCGCAGGCCTCCCTCACTTCCCGTTCCAGGAACCCTGGGGCGGCCACTGGGATTAGGTTCACAGTTTCACACTATGAAACGTTGTAGTTATGGGCAACATGCATGATGTAATGTTTTGCAAAATGCTGGAAGACTTTATGCAACTTCCTTCTTTAAGTCAAGGGCTGAGGTAAGAGAGAGAGAAAAAAAAAAAGGAACGCTGCCAGTCATCCTAGAGGTGTTGATTGGCACACCTAAAGAAGAGCCCTGGAGGGGCTGGAGAGATGGCTCAGAGGTTAAGAGCACTGCCTGTTCTTCCAAAGGTCCTGAGTTCAATTCCCAGCAACCACATGGTGGCTCACAACCATCTGTAGTGAGATCTGGTGCCCTCTTCTGGACTGTAGGAATACATGCAGACAGAATACTGAGAATACTGTATACATAATAAATAATTTTTTTAAAAAAGAGGCCTGGATGAAGGAGAGGAAAGGAGGGTTTGCTTGTTTGTTGTGAGGGTGGTGATCTTAAGTATTGTCAGACCGACCTGGGGTATTTTTGGTTTGGGTGTAGTGCTGAGGATGAAACCTAGGGTTTTATGCATACAAAGCAAACGCTATGTTACTGAGCCACACCCCAGCCCTGCCATAGTGAATATGTAGTCATATGTCCCCCTTGACTTTGTTTTTAGCAATACGGATATTTACTATCGAAAAATATTTTATAACTCAACAAATATATCTCAATGTTTTTAAATTCCTTGGATGTATGGGAATCTATGCAATTGTCACAACACTCCTTGTCTACAAGGAACGGGTTGAGGAAAGTCTGGATAAGAATAGAGAGACCCATTGGATTTTTCAATGTACAATAAGCAAGGGAAGGGCTGATAATGGCTTCGCACAAACTGTCAGACAAGCCAGATTTTTAGCTAGTAAGCTAAACAGATACTATGACTTTTCACTGTGCTGATTTTTATTATTTAGAGATTGTGGTATGCTTTTGGTGCTATAATTCTAAATACTGCTCAATTTAAGCACCTGTGAAATTAAAGATATAGCACCCCAAATCCACCTTTGTTATAATTTTGAGGGGTGAAGTTTTAAAGAAACTATCTGAAAAGCATAGCTGAGAAAATTGTGGACCGCTGGGAAGAGCCGCGGGGGGGGGGGGGGGGGGGGGGGGCGNGGGGGGGAGGTAGCCAGCTCTGGCTTCCTGCGTGGATAGTGCCTTTCCCAAGGTGACCTTTAGCAGGCTGAGCATCCTAGCTCTAGCCTGGAGCTAAAAGGAGATTTTTGCACAGTCTTCCCACGTGTCCCTGAAATAACTGAAAGGCATTGGGTTTGACATTTTTCTGCCTAATCTATAAAGGCTGTTTATTTTTCTTTTCTTTTGGCTTTTATTATCACATATCATACATGATATCATATATTGCTCACAATCCAGGGTTTTTTATATAAAGCTTATATTATGTAAAAATGGGCATTTCTTTTACTATTGCTCTGATAGAACATGTAGGCTATATCCAGTTTTTGCTAAAATGACAATAGAGGTAATTAATGTCTTTGTACTAATGATATATTTCTATATTTTTAATTATTTCCTTAGAATATTTTCTAAGTGTTAATAGCATAACATTAAAGAATATTTTATAAGATTTGCTGTGTTGTCAATTTCTAATGTGACTCTCTCAATCCCCTTGACACACCGTTACAGAGCCGAGATTTTACTTCAATTTCTGTTTTCTTCAAAACAGTTAAAAAGATTTGAAGGATGTGTTCCTGCAAATTACCTTTGATGAGCCCATGCAAGCGTGCCAAGAACCGGAGAACTCTGAGCAGAGCCAGGGTATGGGGAACAGACTGTGGAACATCAGTGTAGATGGAAGGAAACACAGCCAATCCCCCACGGTGCACACAACAGCCAGTTGTGCCCGGGCCCATCATAACACTGACTGAAACGAAATCACCATTAGTTTGGTCTAGGGAGGCATTTGGAGTCAACCACGTTCCCATTTCAGTAAGGGCTGTAAAATTAAAATAATAAAATAAAATAAAATAGAAAACACCACACCTAAGTAAAGTACACGTAGAGAAAATGTACTGAACTGTCTGTACTCTAGTGGAGATGATCTATCTCAGTACTTACACGCAGTCTTTGAGGCTGAAATCAGAGCCTCAGGGCTTTGGCTCAATAGTTGCCTGACTTTTGGGGCATGACCACAAAGGTTCTGTGGGCCACCAGGAAGAAGCCACTGCTCCTCTCTCCAGCCCTCCCTCCTTCCCAGCCATCCCATCCCCTACGGCTCAAAAGGAACAAAGCTGGCCCTGCCAACAGGTGGGGAGAATGAACTTAGGTCAGATGGCAATGCGTATTTTGAGTGAACTGTATTTCTTTTTTTTCTTTATTTTTATTTTATTTTATATATATAGATTTTAGTATTGTTTTGATTTTATTGTGACTGTGCTGTGGTTCTTCTTATTTATTCTATGTGTCTTTTATATCACCTATCTTGATCCCGTTCATTTCCCAACCCTTCACATCTGCCCTCTGTGCTAACCTCCCCCGCCCCCCGCCAAATAAAACAAAATTTATGAGAAAAAAAAAAGAAAAACAAAAGGGGAAAAATTAAAATCTTGTCATGGAAGGTGAAGTGTGACCCATTAATTCACACTTGAAATCCCTTTGTTTGTGTATCTTTACTTGCAAGTGTTTGTTGAAAAAAAAAAAAAAATTGGTCTGGTTTTTGATGCTGGGCCCTCACTAAGACCCCGCTTGCGTAGCCTGTTGTTGCCCTGGTTGTGGAGATCCTGCAGCTTTGGGTTGGTGGGTCAGGTCCCTTCGCATGCTCCAGCAGATCGTAGATGGGGTGGATGTTGGGGTGGGCCAAGTCCTCACCCTGGTTCTGAGCCTGGGCTTTCTACCAGGACTGTTCCACATAGAGACCTTACACTGAGATGTGTATTGACTGCAGCTGTAGTCTCAGCACTTGGGAAGTAGAGGCAGGAGGATCAGGAACCCAGGCAATCCGGGAGAACGTGGATAGAACCCTTGGAGGGAGCAAAAGGGGAAGTCTTCTCTTTTAGAGCGTGTAGGACGGGGACAAGTGAGATTCTCACAGACAGCCACACAATCTCCCTTAGGGAAAGACAAAGTCCATCTGGGTAACAGCAGTGCCTCACTGTTCGTAAAGAGAAGAGGGTGAGAGTTCAAGGTCATCTTAGCCTGCACTAAAAAAAAAAAAAAAAAAAAAAAGCCAAAGTAAATAACTAAAAGAAAAATTACACCAAGCTGCTTTTCTGCTGCAATGCTCCCTGTATTCCAGAAAAATAATTTATTCAAATTCACTGACACTTATTTTATATGCTTTTATATGCTTATTTTATATGTCATTCAGAGAAATGACGATTGCCATAGATGTGTAATCATTAGACATTAAAAAATGTTTTGGTTGCCTGGCGTGATTCCGTCCTGCGTGCCTGTTCTGAGGAGCAGCAGGCAGAACCCTCCGTCCGACTTCTCTGCCACCGAAGAACGCGCCTTCACCTCATGGAAGACTCCATGGACATGGACATGAGCCCTCTAAGGCCTCAGAACTACCTTTTCGGCTGTGAACTAAAAGCCGACAAAGATTATCACTTTAAGGTGGATAATGATGAGAACGAGCACCAGTTATCACTAAGAACGGTTAGTTTAGGTGCTGGGGCAAAAGACGAATTACACATCGTAGAGGCAGAAGCAATGAACTATGAAGGCAGTCCAATTAAAGTAACACTGGCAACTTTGAAAATGTCTGTACAGCCAACAGTTTCTCTTGGGGGATTTGAAATAACACCTCCTGTGGTCTTAAGATTGAAGTGTGGTTCTGGGCCTGTGCATATTAGTGGACAGCATCTA
>NW_026067916.1:614829-615539 GCF_014885135.2 Alexandromys fortis | reverse complement strand
AAGATCTCTGGCAGTGGAGGAAGTCTCTTTAAGAAAATGGTTTAAACAGTTTGAAATATTCCGTCTTACTTAATTTCTGTAACAGTTGATATATCTGGCTGTCCTTTTTATAATGCAAAGTGAGAACTTTCCCTACTGTGTTTGATAAATGTTGTCCAGGTTCCATTGCCAAGAATGTTGTCTAAAATGCCTGTTTAGTTTTCAAGGATGGAGCTCCACCCTTTACTTGGTTTTAAGTATGTATGGAATGTTATGATAGGACATAGTAATAGTGGTGGTCAGATGTGGAAGTGGTAGGGAGACAAATATACATGTGAAATAAACTCAGTATTTTAATAAAAAAAATGTTTTAGTTTTATTTAATTCTGATTTTGACTCGTTAGCATCCCAATGAATATAACTGAAAGATTTTGAACCACAGTACTTACAGATTCTGGGACTAAAAATCCCTGCCTTCTAGGGTGAGGTAAAGGACAGGCAGGCATGGGTTTGAAGCTGAGGTGCGGATCTGCCGCCCCGCACAGCTCCTTTCAGCATCCCATAGGAGCGCCACAGTAACCAGGGGCGCCACAGTAACCAGGGGCGCCATAGTAACCAGGGGCGCCACAGTAACCAGGGGCGCCACAGTAACCAGGGGCGCCATAGTAACCAGGGGCGCCACAGTAACCAGGGGCGCCACAGTAACCAGGGGCGCCACAGTAACCAGGGGC
>NW_026067916.1:600537-611255 GCF_014885135.2 Alexandromys fortis | reverse complement strand
ACCAGGGGCGCCACAGTAACCAGGGGCGCCACAGTAACCAGGGGCGCCATAGTAACCAGGGGCGCCACAGTAACCAGGGGCGCCACAGTAACCAGGGGCGCCACAGTAACCAGGGGCATCACAGTAACCAGGGGCGCCACAGTAACCAGGGGCACTGACCGGCTAGCTCAGAGGAAGATAATTTCATCCTTGCCTGGACTTCTATGAGAATTAGAAAAAGATGTTTCCTTCTCCAGGCAGATGCCGCCAGACCAGGGCTAATGACTTGACAAGCGGACTTCACGTTGGATTCAGACTGCATGACCCCGCATTAAATGCCGTGAATAGTGGACAACCGGGGCTTTCCGAACTGACAGGAAATGACTCGGGAGCCTGTGGTAAACTAGAAACAATCGCGGCAGCCCCAAGCTGAAACCCGTTTATTTCCATTAAAAATTTATCACAAGCTCTTACTACATCTACTGCTCAGGAAATCACAAGAGAAAAGGGATAGCGATCCCCGTGTGTGGCACCCTGAACCTCTTGAGCTTAAAAGATTCCAGACGTCCTGTGACAGCCGGAGAGGGTGGAGGTCAAGGCGCTGCATTCAAGGTCATGGTTTTTAATCTCTTGGCACAGCCACCGTCCCCTGGTCAGTACACGCACACCAAGAGTGCCCGCATAAATCCTTATAGGATCCTATTCTAATTTCCAATAAGGATGGTTACATTCTAGGAAAAAAAAAAAAAAAAAAAAAAACCCATACAGCTAAGGATGTGTTTGGTAGAATTTAGGAAAAGAGGGTAAGTTACTAACCTTTTCCTTGCCTCTCCTCCACCTCAAACCGAGATCTTAAGCTATCAGACAAGACCTTAGGGAGATACCTAGGGGGTTGGACAGAGAGTGTGGAGAAGCAGGAAGGCAGCCAAGACTGAAATATCCGGTACTACTTCCTGCTCCAAGAAAACCTTGCAAGCTGTGTGATCTTTTTCGCATAACATTGCAAGCAAATCCTGTATTTTGGCATGTATTTTCTTATTAATTCCATATAACGATTCCTTGAGATTAATCATGGATGCATTCACACGGCTTGCAAGGGGCAGAGCTTTCACGAACCAGGACCCAGGGTAGTACTCTCTCAACACTGTGCTGACCTCCCAAACCTTCTCAAAAATCCACAAGTTAGGCTGCAGACCCTAGCAACTATGTTCTGAAATGTCGTGGGTTGGGGTTTTATCTTACTACAGTTTTACTTATTCATTTGGGGGAGCACACACCTGACAGGTGAGGGTGGAGGTCAGAGGACAACTTGCAAGACTTGATTTTCTCTTCTGTCGTGTGTGTGTCTAGGGGAATGAAGATTCATTCACTATTCAGTGTGGTTGGTATCATTCCATGGGCTGGAGTCCTGAGTAGATAAAAATAAGAAAACAAGCTAAGTACCAGTTTTACCCTTCTCTGCTTCCAGACTCAAACACATGGGACCAGCTCTGGCTCCCATGTCTTCCCCAAAGTGATGGAAACAGTACTCATAAACTGTGACCCAAATGAAGCCATTCTTTCCTTAAGTTGCTTTCACCAGTATTCTGTAACAGAAGCAAGGCAAAGAACTAATTCATAAATCTTTATTTAACCCAAGGGTATAAACTAAAGTAACAGTGAGGTATGGTGCTGTTTGCAGCCCCTTCCTTCCTTCCTTCCTTGCTTCTTTCCTTCCTGCCTGCCTTCCTTCGTTTTTTGTTTTATTGTGTTGTGTTGTGCTTTGTTTTGCTGTTGCTGTTTTTCCTTTTATTGAAAATAAATTCTTATCTCATACAATACAACCCCTCCCTCTTTTCCTACCAGTTACCTCTGGCCCTTCCAGACACACTTGAACAGGTTTCTACCAGGTGGTGGTGAGGCACACCTTTAATCCCAGCACTTAGGGGCAAAGCCAGGTGGATCTCTCTAAGTTCAAGGCCAGCCTGGTCTACAAGAGCTAGTTCCAGAACAGACTCCAAAGCAACAAAGCAACACAGAGGAGAAACCCTGTCACAAGAGAAGAAAGAAAGAAAGAAAGAAAGAAAGAAAGAAAGAAAGAAAGAAAGAAAGAAAGAAAGAAAGAAAGAAAGAAAGGAGAAAAAAAACAGGCTTCCAAGAGACAACAGCCAACCATGGGGGAAAAAATCATAATTAGATGAAACAAAACTTAAAGTTTGACATGGCAACCCAACAGGAGAAAAAGAGTCCCAAGAACAGGCACAAGAGTCAGAGACTCACTTGTTCTCACAGTCAGGAGTCCCATGAAAATACTAAGCTGATAGCTATAGTGTATACGCAGAGGGCTTGGTATAGAATCCTGTATGCCCCGGGCTTGCAGTTTCAGTCTGTGAGCTCACACGCACCTTGCTAGCTGACTCAGAGGGCCTTGCTCTCCTGGTGTCCTCCATCCCCTCTGGCTCTTCCAATCTTCCTGCCTCCTCTTGCGTGGAATTCCCTATCTCTGAGGGGAGCAATTTAATGCAGACTTCCACTTAGAGCTGAATGCTCGAAGGTCTGTCTGTGTGTAATGTTGGCATCCGCTGCAGGAGGAAGCCTCTCTGGTGTGACCCGATAAGGCACTGATCTATGTGTGCAGCAGAATATTATTAGGAGTGCACATACTGATACCAGTCATGTTTTCTTTTACCCTAGGTCTCTGGGCTATCAAATCTTTGGTTCTTGGTAAAAATATCAAGTGTGGGTTCCCTCTTGTGGAACAGGCCTTAAGTTAAATCAGACACTGGTTGGCCACTCCCACGAGTTCTGTGCCACCATTGCCCTAGAATATTTGGCAGATAGAACAGACTGTAGGCCAAAGGCTTTGTGGCTTGGTTGGTTCTACAGTTCTCTTTCAGTAGTCTCCAGAGTACCTTCCCTCACCAAAGGGACTAGAACATCAGGCTGAACACCCCCCTTAAGCATCAGGTCAACTTCTCTGTTTTCAATGAGCTGAATTGGTGTTGTCCTCCCCAATGGAGCCCCCTGCTGTCAGTGTGTGGATAACAACCCATTCATTGTCTTAGTAACAGCTGAACTGTTGGGGGATGCTCACAGGACCCCCCCCCCCGGACCAAAAACTCAATTAAATGCTACTGGAAGCCTCCCATGGTGACAGAAGATGGCCAGTTCCGACTCCCATTACTAGGAGTCCTCGTTAGGATCACCTTCATAGATTCCAGGAAGTTTCCAGTCACTGAGTTTACACACACACACACACACACACACACACACGTACACACACTCACACACACACTCACACACACACTCACACACGTACACACCTCAAAGGCTCCTCCAATTCCAGGTATTCAAGGCAGATGAGAGGCCCTTTTATTTTAAGCATATTTATTTGGAAATGACTCCAGAAGTAGACATTGAGTTTAAAATGATGTGCAATGGTCTATGGTATGGCTCCTTTTGTATTGTGTATTTTCTTTCATTGTTTTGTATTTTTCTTTGTTTTTGAAACAGTGTCCAGCTATGTCACTTGCGGCAGTCTTACAATGTGCTTTTAGTTGCCAAAAGAAGCCTGAAAGAATTGAAAAGATTCATATCCAAACAGGGTAGGGAAGTGAGAACTGGAAGAGGAAACAGTATGCTCTTTCCCTTTTTTTTTTTTTTTTTTTAGCTTCATAATTATATGATTGTTACACAGCTCACATGGTTGTTAAAAATTTAATTTAAAGTTTGGAGGTGGTGGTGCACACCTTTAATCCCAGCACTTGGGAGGCAGAGGCTGATGGAACTCAGAGGAGTTCAAGGCCAGCCTGGTCTACAAAGGCAGTTCCAAGACAGCCAGGACTACATCGGGAAACCCTGTCTCAACAAAACAAACCAAAAGAGAACTTGGTTCCAGAGATAACCATTTGCATCATCTCCCACCTAGAGAACTTAGCTCCAGAGGTGGCCATTGGCATCTCCCACCTAGAGAACTTAGCTCCAGAGGTGGCCATTGGCATCTCCCACCTAGAGAACTTAGCTCCAGAGGTAGCCATTGGTATCATCTCCCTTCATCTAGCTTTTCTTCCCATCCACACTGAACCTGTTGGATCTTCCTTCTGTAAAATCATCTCCAAATCTTTCACCAGCATGCTCCCCCTTCCTCAGGTCTCCCACAAACAATTCGGGTTCATTTAAAATACAGTTCTGGGGTCAGCAATGTGACTCAGTAGATAAAGATGGCTGTCACCAGCCCTGATCACCTGAGTGGAATCTCTGGGGCCCAGCACAGGCGGAGAGAGCTCTCATCACGGGAGGTCCTCTCTCCTCCACACATCTTAGCTGTTCTGCGTGCACACAAACACACACTTTAGGTAAAGAAATAGCTTAAAGCGAAAAAAAAAAGTAAATAAAATCTAGTTCACTGAACTAAACCCTGAGCTCAGGATGAGATGGTAGCCACGTGGGAACGCCATCCAGTCATGGCTGCCTTACACTGGATGATACTTCAACTCACAGAGCCTAAACCTTCACTAGTTTTTTTGTTTCGTTTCTGTTTCTGTGTTAGATAGCCATGATAGTCACAGGAGCACATCAAGTAACAAACCTAATTTCTTTTCACATTGAAATCTTAAGTCCATTTCCTTGGCAATTGTCCCATGAGCCCACCTCAGCCTCCCTCTGCCACCAATACCACCCACCTATATGAATCATCATTAATATTTTCCAACTTAAGTTCAAATCACAAGTGAATATGAACTCTATTATCTTTGCAATGACTCAACAAATCTAGAGGGTCCTAAAATATAGTTCACTGTAAAAAATTCACCCCATGAATATTGAACCTTAACTCGTGGGAATCAACAACATATTCTAGAGCCCATACCAGAAACTTGTATTATTAATTCAATTTTCCAAAATATTTGTTTTCTAACCATTTCCTAACTATGACCCCCATGTCTTTATTTTTAATATTGATAGCAAATGTAGATATGTTTTTATCCATAATCTACAACTTCAACTGTGATATCCCATAGCCTGAATGAAGCCCACAGATTGTCCTATCTTAAGAGCTCATCCCATGGATGTGGACACTGAAACGTGGGGGTCGAGTGGCCCTTCCAGGTCTCATGGCTATGTAGTAACAAGCAGAATTAGGCTGCAGTTGGCTTGATTTCCCCAGATTTTTCTGCTCCTCTTGGATTCCATGGAAAACAAACAGCCATGTTTGTCAGAAGCAGACAAATCCAGCCATGGAGAGGGTGCTTTTCAGATGGTACCCGGGGCTTCACTTCAAACAAATCAAGAGACTACAGGACAACACCAGCGGTGTGTCTAAGCTGTAGTCACTGAGATGCTAATGATGAATGACATTTTTAGCTTCTTCTACATCCTCTAATTAAAATAACATTTAAATTCCTAGTAGACGTTTTAAGTCTAGTCAACATAAAAACACCCATTATTTCATCCCTGTTGGAATTCTTCTCCCATATAAAGAACACGTTCTCAAAAAATGTAATAAAATAGCTTTTTATAGAGAAACTGGTTAAATTTAGCAGGCAGGCATCAGGAACGCTCATAGAAGGTGACCTGCTCAGATGTGACTTCAAGAGAATCTGCTACAAGGGAGTATGACGGATTGACAACCTCCAACTGCCACACTTAGGAATGACCCAGATCACGCATGGTCTGCGCTGTCCCTGGGCTGCTCCACAGCAGCAGTGAAGGCAACAGCGCTGGAATCAAGCCACCCACGCCTCCGACAACCTCCCGGGAGCTGCTGGGCTTGTGTGTTTCCAGACACCCAGTCAAGAGTTTCGCACAATTGCTGCTGTGAGGCGAAAATCTTCCTGCTCAGTTTCCCTCCTCTCTCATTTGGTGTGGGCTTGGGACCTTCATTGTGATTGGGCAGCTCCTGCTCATCTTCAGGGAATTTGTTCTTTTATTTTTGAGCTGAGGGATAGACCTCAGTGGTAGGGTGTATGCTTAGCATGGGCAAGGCACTGAATTCAACCCCCAAAAAAGATAAAAACAAACAAAAACCTTCTTATCTAATCTTACTGCTGTAAAAGGAGATTGCGCCTTTAGCTTCCCAGGAGCCCAGACCCAAATAATCACACAGAAACTATATTAATTACAACAGTGCTTGGCCAATGACTCAGGCATATTTCTAGCTAGCTCTTACACCTTGAATCAACTATGTATTGCCATGAGGCTGTGACTTAATGGTAAATGTTCTGGGCATCTGTCTCCTTCAGCAGTTATATGACATCTCCCTGACTACTCTCTACTTTCTCTCTCTCTCTCTCTCTCTCTCTCTCTCTCTCTCTCTATATATATATATATATATATATATATATATATATATCTTCCAGCCTGGCTATATTCTGCCCTGCTATAGATTGAAGCAGCTTCTTTATTAACCAATGGTAATAAAGCATATTCAGAGCATACAGAGGGGAATCCCACATCTGCTTGCTTATTTGACTTAAGAAGATATGGTGGTTTGAATAAGAATGGTCCCTATAGGCTCATATATCTGAACGATTCCTCATCAGGGAGTGATGCTACTTGAGAGGGATTAGGAGGTGTGGCTTTGTTAGAGGAGGTGTGTCACTGGGGGTGGACTTTGAGTTGCTAAAGCACAAGCCAGGCCCAGTGTCTCTCCCTGACTGCTGCCTGACAACCCGGAAGTAGAAGGCTCAGCTCCCTCTCCAGCACCATGTCTACTTGCCACCTGCCATGCTCCCCACCATGCTAATCGTGAACTAAACCTCTGAAGCTATAAGCAAGCCCCAGTTAAATGCTTTCTAAGAGTTGCCATGGTCACCGTGTCTCTTCACAGCAACAGAACACGGACTACCACAGAAGTCCTGACAAAGCAGCCATTGATCACAGAGAACTAATGTGTCATGGTAACCACAGAGCTTGCTGTGTGTTCACCTAAGTATAATGCTCTGCAGTCAGACTCAGGTTTGCCTCAGGGTAGGATATAAATAATGAAGAGCCACATAACACAGTGCGTCAGGGAAGAGCATCCCTCCCAGGCTCTGAAGCTCTGCTGACAGAAAAAAATAGACAAAAGGCCCTCCTCGTGACCTGGAGATATTTAGTATGCTTACATTTATTCAAAATGAAACCTGCTAGTGTTTCGCTGTTATGTGGTTGATAGTCTTAAAGAGGGGTAAAATGTGGCACAGAACTAAAGAAGGGAAAATGTTTGGATAAGTGAAGCTGAAAACAGCTGACTCTGAAATATGGATTTCTGTAGCTTCAACTCTGAACCTCTGGCAGAGAGGAGGGAACATTTGGGGAATGCAGTATCATAGATGCTGAGACATGCGTTGCTAAGTTTTAGTAAGAACCGAAGGTCTCCAAAGTCACCTTCTGTGGCTGTCACAAAGCGCTCTGAGCCTCAAGGCCATGCGAAGAACTAACAGAAGCCAACACTTAGCAGAATCCTGTAGCCAGACAACCTGAAAACCCCTCCCCATTTTCTGGTCTCTAATAAATTCTGTGTTTGCTTTGGTGAAAGGCTCAGAGAACTCACAAAGTTACTTAAATGCTGGATTAGCTATGTAGGTGGTAGCTAAGGGGGCCTGCATACTGCGGGTGCTCCACTCTGGACCCCAGATTGGGCACAGACCACACCAAACATCAATTTCCAAGCACAAACCAGCACAAAGAGATCCTTTACTAAGCAAGGCAAAGAGGCCGGTGGCTGGATCTGACTCGAAAAGAAACAGCAGGAATTAGCTTTTGCAGGTGTTAATTTAAAAATTAAAAATTAGGGGACATCTGAGCCAGGATGAGTTGGTAAGTTCTGATTGGGTATTTTAGTTAGGGTAGTCAAAATCATGAGTTTTGATTGATGTATCTTGATGTTTGGATAGTTGAACATTGGTGATCAGTCTCACCAATGAGTCGGTGGTCATATAAGAGAACAGACCTTGGTGGCTAGCTTTACAGATGCAATCTATCAGTTTAGCAAGGAGGAGAAAAGTAAAAGGCGGACCCTGTCGGCACCATGTTTGCCACACTCAGGCCTGTTGAAATAAGAACGGCGGGTCTGCGTCCCCAACACCCCGGCCGCTTGGCTAGCTTATGCCCGAAATAACAACACACAAACTGTATTCATTTAAGAACTGCTTGGCCCATGAACTCTAGCTTCTTATTGGCTAGCTCTTACATATTGTTCTAACCCATTTCTAATAATGTGTGTAAGCACCCCAAGGTGCGCTTACCGGGAAGATTCTAGCCTATGTCCATCGTGGGTTGGAGTTGCCTGGGAGAGCAGAGCATGGCGTCTCTGCTCCAGAGAGCAGAGCTGTCGGGTCTCTCTGGGAGCAGAGCAGAGTCTGACCTCACTTCCTCTTCCGCCCAGAATTCTATTCTGCTTACTCCTCCCACCAATGCTTTAACCTATGAGGCCAAGCAGTGTGTTTATTACTTAACCAATGAAATCAACAGATTGATATATGACACTCCCACATCACAGGCCTGCTAGAGCCTTTTGATAGCCCCATGAAAAAATGGTTCTGATACCGAGAACTAAAGATACACCCTTTCCTTACAGCCAGTTGTCAAGAGAATACATGCGAAGGCAGAAAAAAAAAGGATTGTCAAATGTCCAGAAATTAGTATAAAATGTGTAAATAATGCAAAATCAAAGGTACACTTAAAGAAACAGCCCAACAGATGCTACCCCGCATAATAGGGAGAAGAGGGTTGCGTCTCACTGAAGAGTACACATGAAATGCTTGAGACCCAGGGTCAGGGAAACAATGCTGAATCATTGAAACGGAAAGGAAAAGGACTAAAGTAACAGTCGTTTAAGGTTCAGGAGAAATTAATACAGACACCGGCAGACAAAGGAAGTCGAACGTAATGTGAGAGCTAAGGTTACATTTTAAGTTTTAATTACTGCGCCCAAGAGATCCAGGAAACAAAATCTGCCTCTACTGACACTTCCGGAGATGCTGGAGGCCTGGGTCTGTGGGAGATAACAAACTGCGCATTTCCCGTCCCCTGCCTGAGCAAGCCTGTTTGATGTGCTTGACCACATGTAGGTGGGGTTACATGAGCAAGAAATGCGTCAGGATGTGTGCTTACCCCTGACTGGGCCTGCTGTGAAATATGTAGCCATGTGGGTTTGCCCTTATAAGCCTCGGCAAAATGTGACGTGCCACCGTTTTCTGGGAACCCCAGAACTGGCCACTTTCCCGGTCAAAATTTAATTAAAACTTGCTTCAAATTTGGCTCAAAATTGTGGTAATCATCTTATTCTCATCCGGTGGGATAACGGTAAGTATAATTATGGAACCCTGAGGCATTTAAAGGTGCAGCCTTCCACCCAAGAAGAAGATAACGAAAGCTTCAAGGCAAGTGCGCTTCCTGAGCTTGACGAGGTTTGAATATGTGTCAAGAAGTGAGTCAAAGTGGTCAGTACCACACAGCGTTTAGAGAAGACTGGATGTAAGGAAAACAATCCATGAACACGCAGGAGCATGGAAATCCCACTGGCGTCTCCCAGGCAGTTCCAGTTTGGGGCAGGAAACACTGGAGCAACACTTTAAAGGCACATTTAACCTTTCTTAAGTTGTAAGAAAATATGTTCTCAGGATTTCATGTTGGTCAATCTAGTCTTCAGACACAAAGGCCACGGGTCCGTCCAGTGAGTCATGCCTGAAGCAGCTACCGGAAAGCCATCCAGAAAAAAAAGCTTCAGGTGGAGGCTGACGGGCTGAGGAAGTAGAACGAAAATTCCCAAACCCTGACTTTGTGTGGCTCTGGCAAAGGAAGGACAGAGGGAAGGAGAAAGGGGAGGAGGTAGGCCCAGGGAGGAGGTAGTTAAGCCCTCCAGCCTCCCTTTGAGATCCTCAATGAAAGGAAGTCAGCTTGAAACCGCTGTCCTGGGGCTCAGTTGGAGGCGGGTGGTTTTTCTGTGTGTTCCTCTAGCCTAACAGTAAGTCCTTCTACCTCTGCTGAATAAGCAGGCGGCTGAATTTTTATAAATGTGACCTAAGGGTAGCTTTGGCACTGACAAACCAGTCGTAGTTGGTGCGTATTTAACAGTCCAAAGATTAAGGTGAAAGCAATTCAGTCAAACTGAGGGACGGGGCAAGAAAATGAAGAAGGAACTTGTCTGGTGTTTGATTTTGTTTGTTTGTTTTGTTCCCGAGACATGGTTTGTCTGTCCTAGAACTCATTCTGTAGAAGTCACTATTTTAGTTGCTGGTCGTATCCGATCTTTGAATTTGGAAAGACTCTTACATTTTTTTCTGATCTCATGACCTGTAAAGTTAAGACCGGGGCGAGTGTCTCAGTCACCTGCGGTCACTAGGAAGTCCTAGTGGTGGGCGGAGGACATGGACCTGGTTAACAGACAAGACAAGAACACCCTGACCAATTGCAGCAACCTTCTTGAGTTGCTGTATTGGAAAAGGGCAGGTTAGATTATCTCCAAGATGTCTCCTAAACCACCCAAGTCTATGAAAAGTAGATGTCATGCCCCAGCCTCAGGAAAACTATGCTCCCTGTGCTCTGGACTCACTGCTAGGCTATGAAAACAATGATCTGTTCTGTCTCTTTAAGAGACAAGACACGCCTACTCTCTCCCCTGTCTGCTGAGACAGGCTGATCTTCAGCTTCCAGCCTGAGTTCTCTTTTCCGTTTCCCTCTCGGAGAGGCAGCTTCTGTCTCTTCTCTCTCTCTCTCTCTCTTTCTCTCTCTCTCTCTCTCTATGTATATATATATATATATATATATATATATATATA
>NW_026067916.1:588875-600518 GCF_014885135.2 Alexandromys fortis | reverse complement strand
CTCTCTCTCTCTCTCTCTCTCTCTCTCTCTCTCTCTCTCTCCCCCCCCTCTTCTCCCCTTCTCCCCTTCTCCCTTCCCCCTCCATAACCCCCTGAATAAATATCCAACCTCACTCTGTATGACATGCCTATCCATGTCTCTGTCTCTTGCCCACCGCCTCATGTCCTTCCTGCCCTGGACCAGCCATGGCTGGGGGCCTGCAGCCATTTCTGCCTGGGACTGGCTTCACTCAGGGCCCACTGCCTGCTGCCACAAGGCCCGCTGCCAAGGCTTGGGGACCTGCAGCATTTCTGCTGCCTGCTGCTGCCGGGGATCCTGCAGCAATTTTAATTTTTCCATTACAGGTAGGCCTGTGGTTTCCGCTTTCTTTTCCCTGGATCCGAATCCACATCTGTACAAAGGAGCTTCTAAATGATGGAGAAGAGGCAGGTTAAGTTATTCTCACATTAAACTCTAATGTCTGGGAAGACAGCAAGCGAAGTCACAGTGTGGATGCTCCTTTCCTGCAGGTTAGGAGACCAGACTGTTCATGACTGATACAGAAGCTGACACCCAGTGGCAGAGTCGTGTCCAAGCCCAAGAGAGAAGATAAGTGTGGACGGCAATTCTGATAGTCCGTGGAGGGAGAGAAAGGGCCACGGTCTCAGTCCTTGTGCTCACGATTTCTTTGGCTATCCTGGATGGTTTTTGGTTCCATATAAATTTGGAAGATTTTTTTCTATTTATATGAAAGACAAACACTGATATCTTACTAAAGCATGCACCAAATGATCAGGGTCTCTGGAACAGAACAGAGACTTGAGCAGTCTTAATTCTCCTAATCCATGGACATGGAGTGTGTGTGTGTGTAGTATAATAAAGTCTTAATTGAATCTTCGGGGAATATATACATATATATATCCACATGCACACACACACATACACATATGATCACATCATCTGCTCAAGAGATAGATGGATTCCTGCTTCCCAGTGTGGATAACCCTTATTTGCTTTTAAAACTATTTATTTAAAAAAAACTATTTATTTATTATATTTGTGTGAGTGAGTATGTCTGATTGGGAGGTAGTCAGAGGTAGTTCATGTGCCTTGTGGAGTTAGTTCTCAGTTCCCGTTGCTAGGTGGGTTCTGCTGATCAAGCTCACATCCTGGCTTTTACCAGTTGGCTCAGGGGCCCAAGACCTCTTTCTCATCCTGCATCTCCGTACTGGGGTAGCACATGCCGCTGATGGAAGAGATGCAAGCTCCCTCTTGTCTTTTGTAGCGTGCATATCTAACTTTTAATTTTTAAAGAGATAACCAGCGTCTCTCTCCTCAGTTGCACCATGACCCCACCACCATCCCCTTCCTACCTGGTTCTGTGTGACATACCTGCGTTCTCGCCTCTACTGTGGCTCAGCAACAAACCAGCTCTTCCCCACTCGGGTCTGTGCTGGGACTCTATAGCCTGCATTTCCCAGACTCCCTTGCCCTCTGGCTTCCTGTTTTACCCTGTTGCTGAGGGTGCTAAGAAGTGAAAGCTGAGGTTAGAGAATTCCTTCCACTTTTCCACTTCTGGTCAGCATCCGGCATCTTCTGCTCTTTAAAGAACGTTTATCGTCAGTCCAGCCGCTTCCTTTACACAAGCAGCAGCTCCCGTTACACTGAGAAGTTAAGTCTCAATCTTCTGCAAGTGAAAACAATTAGGAAGAATTAAACAGTAAGGAAGAAACCCTGTCTCAAATAAATAAATAAAAATAAAAAATAAGGCAAGCCAAATGTGGTGTTCTGCTGCCACCTGGTGGACATTGTCCATAACTACAACACCAGTGGCCCAAGCTTTAAGGTTAGTATTGCCCATGCAAAGGAGGAAAAACCACACAGAGTAATATTAGTATTTTAGAAGTTAAAAAAAAATAAAAACTGCTTAAATAAGTAAAATAAATGACAATGTAGAGTTATAGACTTCATTATGTATTCTTCCTGCAACACAGCACTAGTTATCCTTGAAATATCTGATTTTATCCGGTTCAACTTACTACCATTTCCCCCACATATAAGGACTTGAGAGGATTTTCTCTTTATGTATGCCAGGGGTCCTTTCATCAGGGTTTTCTCCAGTTACTCTGTCTTTCCTGGCTGTCTTTAGGTTGCTATCTCTCTGTGTTGATTGTTTGAGCTGTTATGGAGACAAAGGCGGCTGTGGTAGAGCCAGTTCACACCCCCTGAGCCTCCAGCTCCAGGGATCTGATGCCCTCTGCTAGACTCCAGTGCCACACACGCACACACATACATACCCATCAAAGAAAGAAAGAAAAAAGACCAACCAAGCGATCCTATTACAGGCTATCCTAATAAACCATTGATGCTATAATCTGATCATAAGATCGGACGATTTAATCAGAGCCCATTCATGGGTTTCTCCAATGATTCTAAACTTTCTCTAAAATAATTGTTTTTAAATAACCCTACTACTGCTTATAATATTTGTGCCAGATGTCTCGTTGGCAGAATTTAAACACTTTCATGTTTTGGAATGAAATTGCTATGAAAATGAACTGGATATACCCTTGCATTTAAATGTGGGGGACTTGATTTGAGAACGGTTCAAGTCCACCCTTGCATTCGACTTTCTAAGACAAGGAGCAAATTACTTCCACTTAACTGGTGTCTGTGTAGTCATTGTAGGGTGGGGAGAGACTGTAAAAGTATTCAGTAGTTAAACGCTTCCAGAGCCAGCAAGACATTCAGCCAGTGCAGGTGTCTGCCACTAACTTGGCGACTTGAGTCCTGTATCTGGGTGACCCCTGGAGAAGGAGAGAACTGATTCCCACAGTGTCCTCTAACCTACACACACACAAATGCACATAAAAACTTCTAAATTATGTAAGAACTATAAGGCATTATAAGGATACAAGAAATTGAAGTACTGTGTCTACATGGAGTTCAGTTTCGTTCTTTTGTGTGGTATTTTCTTGTTTGTTGGTCTTGCTGTGCAGGCCTAGCTTAGACGGAAGCTCTATATAAACCCAATTGGCCTGGAACTTGCGCTGTTCCTTTGACACCCCCTTGGAGTGCTAGGATTACTGCATACACCAGCACACACCACATGGCCGGCCAAAGTTCAGTGTAGTCACAAAAGTCTATTTATGTTAGGATTTTAACTAAAGTTAATGTACAGCAGCCCTGGGGGTTCTCCCATGCCCCCATAATCCTCCTTACTACCACAGCTTTGCTATTGCTTAAACTAGAATTGGTTGATGACAACTTTAAGAAAGTCCCGGATCAATTCTGTCCCCACCCCCTCCTCTTCTCTCTCTCTCTCTCTCTCTCTCTCTCTCTCTCTCTCTCTCTCTCTTGCCTTGCAGTCATTCAAGTAAGTGCAGCAAAGAAACTGCTCAAATGTCCACCCCACCTCCCCACGCCCCACCCCCCACCCCACCCACCCTCTTTCACCTGCTCTTTTTTTCTCACACAGTGCACCTCAAAACTATCTCCCTCAAGGCAGACGTAGCATCAGGAAGTACGGCCTGTCCCGGAGCTGTCAGGCCATCCAGAGATCCTCAGATAACGCTCATAACTAGTATCCGGTAACTTAGATGGGATTGCCAGTGCTTCGGTTGTGCCCATGCGATAAAATCTGATTAAACCATAAAACTCAGGGTTCAGACAGCCACACAGTTGAGCACGTAAGGGTTTCCAGAGGGCAGGAAGCTTGGAGCCCTTCCCCCCACACTGTGTCCTTTGTAAGATTCTTTGTACTAAAGTGTTAAGGCATCCTGTGAGCCATTCCCCCAAATTAACTCAAGCTGAGGAAGGAGGTGGCTGGAACCTTGAAGAACAGGTTACGCAACCTGGGGCTTGTTCCTGTAGTGAGGGAGGTGATCTTGAGCCTGGGTCCTCACCTGTGCATCTGGCCAGCTTAGGGCAGATGAGGTCAGAATTAAGTGGAGTTACGCAGTTTCACAGCTGTGGACGGAACTGGTGTGAGAGAGAAACAGCTCACGGGAGTGTTGGTGGCCAGCCACGGTGTGGGAGAAAGAGAGACAAGGAGATGCTTCACTGTTCCTGAGAGCCCCCAAGCCTCTCCTCTGGTAAGTGACCACACAGGCACTATGTGCTTTTACAGACTGAAACGTGCAGCGGCTAACCATTCCCACCTCCGTGTAGGCCCCAGCCATGACAAGCCCTCGATAGAGGCCTGAGTCTTCACCTGGAGGCAATACCCGGTTCCAATAAAGACCACAAACTGAGACTACCCAGGCACCACCCAGGAACAGACTATTCAAGGGAAATCCCAACTCTACAACCTTTGCAGATAGGATCACCTGCCAGCACACACCCATCATTTTTCACCAGGACACCCCTAGACAAACATCAGCCAATCAGGGGTCCTGAACCTCAGAAATCAAAAGGAGAGAACTCAAATAAATTTTACTAAAATCAGGAATAAGACAAGGCTGTCCACTCTCTCTATATCTATTCAATAGAGTGTTGCATGTTCTAGCTAGAGCAATAAGACAATAAAAGGAGATCAAGGGGATACAAAATGGAAAGGAAAAACCTCTATAGCTCATAAACACCTTCAGTAATGTGACTGGACTCAAGACCAACTCAAAAAAGAAAAAAAATCAGTAGCCCTCCTATATACAAATGGGCCAAGAAAGAAATCAGAGAATCATCACCCTTCACAATAGCCACAGACATCATAAAGTGCCTTTGAATAACTCTAATCAAACAAGTGAAAGACCTGTATGACAAGAACTTTAAGTCTTTGAAGAAAGAGATTGGAGATAATATCAGAAGATGGAAAGATCTCCCATGTTCATAGATGGAGTAACATAGTAAAAATGGGAATCATGCCAAAAACAATCTGCAGATTCAATACAGTCCCCATTAAAATTCTAACACAATTCTTCACAGACCTCAAAAGAACAATACTCAACTTCATATGGAAAAACAAAAAACCCAGGCTAGCTAAAGGAACTTCCAGAGGTATCACCATCCCTGATTTCAATCTCTACTATAGAGCTATAGAAATAAAAACAGCATGATACTGGCATAAAAACAGACAAGTGGATCAATGGAGTCGATTCAAAGGCCCTGTTCTGTGGAACAATCTTTTTGTACATTATAAATATGTATTCATCTCATTTTCTAATAAAAAGCTGATTGAGACCCATAGCTGAGCAGAAAGAGATTGAGCACAAGAATCAGACTAGGGAATTCTGGGAAAAGGAAGGGCAATGTGTGAGAGTCACAGGCAAATATAGAGAAGCAAGATGAGAATCCCTACTGAAAAAAGGTACCAGGCCACATGGCAAAGTACAGATAGAAATATGGGTTAATTTAAGAATAAGAGTTAGCTAGTAACAAGCCTAAGCTAACAACTGAGCATTTATAACTAATACGCAGTCTCTGAGTTGGTTATTTGGAACCAGGCAATCAGGAGAGAAATATCCAATTACAACTCTGACATAAATCCACATTTATGAACACCTGATATTTGACAAAGGAGTCAAAATTATACAGTGGAAAAAAGAAAGCATGTTCAACAAATGGTGCTGCCATAACTGGATGTTGAAATGTAGAAGAAAGCAAATAGATCCATATCTATCAACATGCACAAAACACAAGTCCAGGTGGGTCAAAGATCTCAACATAAACCCAGTTACACTGAACCTGATAGAAGAAAAAGTGGGAAGTAGCCTTGAATGCAAGGGAACAGGAGACGACTTCCTGAATAGAACACCACTAGCACAGACACTGCCATTGACAATTAATAAATGAGACCACATAAAACTGAAACACTTCAGTAAGGCAAAGGATACCTACCGTCAACAGGACAAAATGGCAACCAACAAAATGGGAAAAGATCTTCACCAACCCCACATCTGACAGTCAGATGTGACAAGATAAAGAACTCAAAAAACTAGACACCAAAATACCAAATAATCCAATTAAAAATGGGGTACTGATCTAAACAGAGAATCCTCAACAGAAGACTCTCAAAAGGCCAAGATAAGCTTAACAAATTATGCAACATCTTTAGTCATCAGGGAAATGCAAATCAAAATGGCTCTGAGATTCCAGCTTACACCTGTCAGAATGGATAAGATCAAAACCGCTAATGACAGCTTATGCTGGAGAGAATGTGGAGTAAGGGGAAGACTCCTCCATTGATGGTGGGAATGCAAACTTGTACAACCACTTTGAAAATTGATAAGGTGGTTTCTCATAAAATTGAAAATTAATCTACCTCAAGACCCAGCTATAAACACTCCGGGGCATAATTCTAAAGGATGTTCAATCACACCACAAGGACACTTACTCAACTATGTTCATAAGAGTGTTATTCACAACAGCTAGAACCTGGAAACAACCTAGATGTCCCCAACCGAAGAATGGATAAAGAAAATGTGGTACATTTACACAATGGAATATTATTCAGCTATAAAAAAAATAACATCCTGAAATTGCGTGCAAATGGATGGAACTAGAAAGAAAATATGCTGAGTGATGTAACTCAGACCCAGAAAGCCAAATATAGGATTTACTCACTCATAATTGTATATTAGCTGTAAAGTAAATGATAACCAGGCTACAATCCACAGCCCCAGAGAAACTAGGTAGCAAGGAGTCCACCAAAGAGGGACACATAGATTTCCCTGGGAAGGGGAAATAGAAGAGATCTCCTGGGTAAACTGGGGGTGGGGGGGATCAGGTTGGGTGGGTTGGAGGTGAGACAGAGGTGGAGAGAAATGAGAGCGATGTCCTGATAGGAAATAGCATTTGGGGGTTAGGGAGAAACCTGGTGCTAGGGAAACTCCCAGGAATCCACAAGGATGACTCAGGTAAGATTCCTATTGAGAGTGGAGGGGGAGCCTGAACTGGCCCTCTCCTGTATGTATCAGATTGGTGACTACCCTAATTGTCATCAGAGAGTCTTCATCCAGTAACTGATGGAAACAGATGCAGAGATCTACAGCCAATCATTGGGCTGAACTCAGGGAATCCTGTTGAAGAGGGGGAAGAAATGTATGACCCACTGGGGTCAAGGTCATCTCAAGGGAACCAACAGAAACAGTTAATCTGGGCTCGGAGGCCCTCGTGGGCTCTGGACAAACATCTAGGGAGCCTGCGCCTGCATGGGACCGACCTAGGCCCTCTACATATGTGTGACAGTTGTGTAGCTTGATCTACTTGTGGGACTCCTAGCAGTGGGATCAGGGTTTGTTCCTCACACTTGAGTTGGCTTTAGGGAATCTATTTCCCGTACTGGGTTGCCTTGGCCAACCTTAATACAAAGCAAGGAGCTTAGTCCTACTTCAACTTGATACACCATGCTTTGTTGATACCCCTAGGAGGCCTGCCCTTTCTGAGTAGAAACAGAGGGGAGTGAATGGGAGGGGGCAGAGGGGATGGATGAGGATAGAACAGCAGAAGAGGAGGGAGGGGAAACTGTGGTTCAGGTGTAAAATAAGTGAAAAAATTTAATTAATAAAAAAAAATTCATTTCAGGGGAATACTTTGATTTTTCTCTATTTTCAAAAAGCTGCAGCGTTTACTATCGACAGAGCTGTAACTCGCTGTGATAGCTTTGTGACCCATGTGGATGTCCCATTTTTCTATCTGCACTGCACATTCATAGAGCATATAGATGCCCAATGCACGCCATAAGTTATGGCAAGTGCCAAAGACTAACAAACAGTGTGTGTAGAGAATATCTATATCAAAAGTCTGCACCCAAGCATCAACAAGTCCAGAATCCCAGAGGAGACAATTAATTTCAAGATTCACAAAAACACAATCCCATTCTTATGTTCTGTTCCCATCACAGAGCTCCTGTTCGTGGCCTGAGGAGCACTGCATACATGAATGAACAGATAAACCAGTGACCAATGTAACAGAGCATCACCCAGGCTAGCTGCAAGGGAGCTGCAGAGCTCACTGGCATATAACAGAATCACCCAGACTAGCTGCAAGGGAGCTGCAGAGTTCACTGCCCCCCCCCACTTGGGAAACATGAGACCCCAGATAAAAGAATAGAATTGGGGTCCCTCCAGTCTTACAAAACAATTGCTTTGTAAAACATTAAGCATGTAGTCCCTTAGAGCAATATTAATTAACGTGAGTACCAATTACAGAAAGACAAATGCACGTACGTCTATTGGGATAATGGGCCTGATAACACACACCTATAATCCCAGCACTTGGAAGGGTGCAGCAGAACGATCCAGGGATTGAGGCCCAGGCTTAAAAAACAAAAACCCGCACAAACTACATCAAGTAAGCAACTGTGGTGGGGGGTGGCAAGGTGGCTCCGTGGTTAAGAGCATTTTCTCCTCTTGCAGAGGATCGAGGTTCAGTTCCCAGCACCTATGTTAGGGCTCACCACTATCTGTAACTCCAGTTCCAAGGGACCTGAGGGTCTCATCTGACCTCATACAACACATGCAGTATGCAGACAAATATGCAGAAAAAACAGTGGTATACTATAAATAAAAATAAAAATTATAAATACTCTTTTAAAATGAAATTACTTTTTAAAAATTAGGAACAAAACTGGGCATTTTGTTGGCAAAGAATTCACCCTGACTAAAACTGAGCAACCCTAGCCATTTTAGACCTGAGTAGAAAACTGTCCATCTCCTTTAAGTTTGTGTTTGTTTGTTCATTTGTTAGTTTAGAGACCAGGTCTCACTATGAAAACCATGCTGAACTCAAATTTATCCCAGTCTTCTTGCCCTGTCTCCAGAGTGCTGGTAGTTCAGGCTTAAATCACCATTCAAGGCTCCATTTTTCTGTTTGTTTACTGTTGGTCAGTTTGTTTTATAAAATAAAAAGATTACTTTTAAATAGTGGTACTCCTGTAATTGATTAACATTTTTAAATGATCCATATGATACTTCCATATCATGCCTAAAACAAAAATCACACATTCAATATTAGTTATTCTTATTATAGGAAAGAAAGGAGGCTTAGAGCTTGGGCTCTGAAGTCAGCTGCCCAACCATGATTGCACCCGAGCTATCCACTGGCCAGGAAAGCATCCTTGTACTGCTTACTTCATCATCAATCTGAGACCCCCCCCCTTCCTCCACATCCTCAGTAGGCTGTCTAGAACCCTGAACGCAGAAATTAGGTAAGTTTATTTGTGTTGGCCAAGGAGTGTTTGATATGGTTTAGATTTTTTTTTCAAGACAGAGTCTCACTCCATAATCCAGGCAGTCTTGGCACTCAGCACGTAGCCCAGGCTAGCCCTTCAACTCATGGCAATTTCCCTGCCTTCACCTCTCAAGTGCTAGGTTTATAAGCACGAGCTATCCCACTCAGCTTGAGTCTCAGTTTCGTCACCTACAAAGTTGCTATGATGCTCGCAAATATTATAAGGGTTCAGTGATGTGTAACTGTCAGAGTAGGAGAACACGGAACTTCATAAAAGCAGTAGCAATAACTAGCCAAAAGAGTAGAGCAAGGATGACATCTGGAGTCTTAATTTCTCATTTTATTCAGTGTTTATTTGTGTCCTTATCCAATCAAATTTTCAAGTCAATATTGTCCTTTTGAGTTCATGCATTTTAAATTAGAACACAGGTAACACCTTCACTTCCACAAGTGCACAAATATTTTCCTAATATTTCATATGTTACTACTTTGTTTTATAGGAGTAAATTTAATATATTTTACATAGAAATGGCTACTAAATGCTTCCTTTCTAAAATCTTGCATATTTAATAAGCTTAGCTCATGCTTAGATCTTCTAACAGTAACATATTTTCCCTTATTTTAATTGACTTTCTCATGCATGAGCAAAATATTAGCATTTAAAAAAAATATAATGTGGCATGGATTAAATAAATGGGTGAGCAGGGGTAAGACATTTGCTACCAAACCTGACCAGGTAAGTCAATCCCAGAACCCACACGGTGGAAGAAGAGAGTAACTCTCGCAAGCTGTCCTCTTGGGTTCATAAAAAAGCACAGAAGAAATGGGGATGCCCAAAGCGACCCCAAGCAAAACCATCCTGGAGGAATCACAATGCCTGCTTCCAAGTTGCACTCTGAAGCCACAGTAACAAGCAGCCCGAGATTGACAGGACAAGCAGCCAGATATTAACAGAGAAGCAGATGTGGTCCACAAGGTAGAAGAGAGGGTCTAGATATAAACCCATGCAGCCAAAACTATACATTAGAAAAGAAGCCTCAAATTTCAAGATGCCATTGGTGTTTTTTTTTTCTGCTGTGTAGTACTTCATTGTGTAAATGTACCACAGGATCTAGAAAACATCATATTGAGTGAGGTGACCCTGACCCAGAAAGACAAATATCATATGTACTCACTCAAAAGTGGCTTTTAAACATAAAACAAAGAAAACCAGCCTACAAATCACAATCCCAGAGAACCTAAACAACAATTGAGGACCCCAAGAGAGACATACATGGATCTAATCTACATGGGAAGTAGAAAAAAAAAAAGATCTCCTGAGTAAATTTGGAGCATGAGTACCATGGGAGAGGGTGGAAGGGGAGGGAAGAATAATATATAGCTCAATAAAAATACACACACACACACACACACACACACACACACACTCAGATGATGTTGGGAATCTTGGCTGTCCAGATTCCAGTAATAAGACAAGGAAGACAGTGCTAAGGTTCCTCCATCTTGTATTCTTCCAGAGACCATTTCAGGTTTAACTAGAATTTGATCTCCTTGGAGAATCCCATAGAAAATTACTCATCTCTCTTTTTGGAATCAAAGGTTAGGATGTCCCAGTTAAAATATCTTAGCTACTGTTAAAATGCCTGTTTGTGAGAAGCCCCCCTCCAGCTAACCACCTATTTTAGTGTCTGTTGAAATTGCTCACAAGATGCCAGGATGAGGGTTCTGCCCTTCAAAACCCTGTGCTCTGAACACTTGGGGACACATCTAGGTCTCTGAACACTTGGTGTGATCCCAGCTGGCTGGAATAAAGGCTTTCAATTGGCTATATACTCTGTTTGAGTGGCCATCTCTGGGGTTTCTATTGCTGTGAAGAGGCACCGTGACCATGGCAACTCTTGTAATAAAGTAAAACATTTAATTGAAGGGATTCATTTACAGTTCCAGAGGTTCAGTCCATTATCATCATATCAGAGAGCAAGGCGGCGCACAGACAGACTGGTGCTTCGGGAGTAGCTGAGAATACATCTTGCAGGCAACATAAAGTTGACTGAGGCACTGGGCAATATCTTGAGCCTAGGAAACCTCAAGGCCAGCTCCCACAGTGACAGTTCCTCCAACAGGGCCATATTCACTGCAACAAAACCACACCTCCTAATAGTGCCACTCCCTAAGAGATTATGAGGACCAATTACATTCAAATTGCAGCACAGATAAAGGAGAATAAAACTAGATCCTTATCTCTCACCCTGTATAAAAATCAACTCTGAATGAATCAAGACCTCTTGGTAAGTTGAATGAGGGTGGCCCCCAATCAGGCTCATATGTTAGTCCCTAGTTAGTTGACATGTTTGGGAAGGGTTAGGAGATGTGGCCTTTTGGAGAAGGTATGTTACTGTGGGCAGGCTTTAAGTTTCAAAAGTCCACACTATACCAAATAGCTCTCTCTCTCTCTCTCTCTCTCTCTCTCTCTCTCTCTCTCTCTCTCTCTCTCTC
>NW_026067916.1:516401-587398 GCF_014885135.2 Alexandromys fortis | reverse complement strand
CACACACTTTCTCTCTCTTTCTCATTCTCTCTCTGCCTCTCTGCCTCCCTCCCTCTTTCTCTTCCTTCCTCCCCTCCTCCTCTTCCTATCCCTCCTCTTCTTGTTCCTCAGCTCCTCTCTTGGTCCATTTGTCCTCTGTCGTTTTCTCTCTTTGTCTCACCACCCTCCACCCTCTCTCCTCTCCTGACTTGGTTCAGTTTGAACCCTTCCAGATGCCTCTGGCTGTATACTTCCTCGTATCTACAATAAAATTGTACTCCCCAACCAGACCTTGGAGCAATCATGTCCTTGTTTTCATTCACCAATATTTCCTCCCTGCACCCCTATTCCTCCTATTTGGAATGGTAATATTGCCATTATATGTTGGGAGTATATGATTTGCTTTTTTATTTTACAAATGATTATAATTAAAAGATTGCCTTGAGTCTCAAGGGAGTCTTTCGACTTTTAAACTGTACTGAGGCTCTTAGTTATAATTGTCTGTTCATTGTATCTCATTTCAGACTACAAAACAGTAAGTCTCATGTTTTAAATTGGTTTGTACTTTTAAATCTCTTACAAAAAATGCTATATATGTAATGTAACCCTGATTTAAAATATATTAAGCTGTTCTCTACTATTGTCTGTTCTGCTATTAACCTTCTATTGCAAGCAGTTTTTTCTTCTTTCTGTCTTTTTATGATTGTAAATCTTACCTGTTAAGTTGAGAGCCAGTACAGTCAAGCCCAGAGCCAGCAATCCAGGCAGGTTCTATACTGAAGTTATAACTCATCTATACCCAGTAAACAGCCCTCAACTGCTCAGAGATCTGGAGAATATGGCATTTAAATATTTAATTATTAAGAGACTTTTCATAATAAGAAGAGACAGGTTTGCTACTAGCAGCAGCACTCTGCTTACTCCACAGAAGACAGAAGGGCACAAAACAACGTCCATTAGCAATTCGCTTCAACTACCAAGTGCCGACCACTGGGCAAAACTGCCTTTCATCTAAACTGAAGATCTCCAGACAGTGAACAGAATCACTGGAATTGACAGCCTAGCTGCTCAGGTCAGGATAGGCTTGTCTTCCTACAGATTTCTTGGCTCACAGGATCTTCTGGAGCCTGGCAGGCCCTGCACTAAACAGCAAAAGACAAATATGACCCTCAGCAACCATGGAGGACCTTGAAGAGTAGCTCTGGGTGCCAACCAAGTAAGTTCTCTGTCATTTTTAATCAATAGTTCAAGTAAAATTTTATCCTTCTCAAAGATCTCTGATGCAGCTTGACAGCTGAGAGGTTTTGTCATTTTAAAAGGACGGCCTCACCAAACAAATTTCAACAAGTACAAGTTATCAAGTCTCTCCTATGCTGCCTTCCATAGTCTTGAAAATACTTTTCATTGTGCAAAAACATCTGTCAAAGTCATTTTGATACAATGCATATGTCTAAAACTTTTGTTTTTACAAACACAAAGAATTCTTGTGAGTACTAGTGAGCTGAATTGAAGGATCCACCTTAAACAGGTCAGGTACACCCCTCTCAATTCCCTGGTCCTAATTTTTTTTCCTAAACATAACTTTGTCCTCTGTTCTGCCAATACCTTAAACAGGTGTAAGAGACACCAGACATTTCCATACTACAAACACCAGAAAGAAACAAAGAAACCAGCTACCCCAGGATGTGACCAGCACCCAGCTTTCTCAGATTCCTCCCCCAAGACAATGCCCACAAATAAGCAGGAGGCAGTCTTAAGAATCTGCTGCCCCAATTCCTTTAACCTGTTGTGCCTAACCTCCTGCCTTTTTATTATAAAAGAGAGAGGGGGGGGGGAATGTAATGATCTGTCCTGTCCCTTTAAGAAATAAGCCCCATGCACTTCCTCTTCTGTCCACCACAGCCAGATCTTCCTTCTGCTTCCACCCTGAGCTTTCCCCTTTCTGTCTTTCTCTCAAAGAGGCAGCTGCTGCCTTGGCTCCTCTCCTCTCCTCTCCCCCTTTCCTCTCTCTCTCTCTCTCTCTCTCTCTCTCTCTCTCTCTCTCTCTCTCTCTCTTTCTCTCTCCCTCCCTCCCTCTTTGTGTTTCTTTCTTCATCCCCCTTCTCCCTCCCTCTCCCCTTTTCTTCCATAACCCACTAAATAAATATCCAACCTCAGTCTGCATGGCATGCCTATCAATCCAGGTCTCTCACCCACCACACGGCTCCCTGCCTGGGACTCTCTGCCAACATGGCCACCACTTGGGGAAACTGTACCCACCATGTGGATGAGGCTCCCTTCCTGGGACTCACTACCCCTCGTGGCCTGGGGCTTGTTGCTCCCCATGGCCTGCTGCCCACTGCCACCACTCAGGAAACTTCACTCACCAAGTTGATGTGGCTCCCTGCCTGGGACCCACTGGCCCTCATAGCCTGTGGGCCACTAGGGGGCTCCCTACCTGGGACGGTTGCCTTCATGACTTGCCATGGTCTTGTGCCCACTGCCCACTACCACCACTGGGGGACCTGCAGCGCTTTATTTTTACCATTGCAGTTATAGACTATGGAAACTTCTGAAACTGGATTAACGGTATTTGCTTTGTGATATGGTCACAAAGCTATGGGGGCCACAGAGGAGCACGGTGGTTTGAATGAGAATGGCTCCCTTAGGCTCGTATATTTGAGTGCTTGGTTCTGAGTCGGTGAACTATTAGGGAATGATTAGGAGGTGTGGTCTTGTTGGAAGACGTGTTGTCACTTGGGGATAGAATTGGAAGTTCCTAAAGCTCTTGGCACCTCTCTCTTCCTCCTTCTCCCCCTCTCTGCTTTGTGTTCCTGCATCAGTGTATACTCCCTACTGCTCTTGCTCCATGCCTACCTGCCTACTGCTATACTCCTGACATGACGGTCAGGGACTCACCCTCTGGATCTTTGATTCCCTGGAAGTTAAATGCTTCCTTTAATACGTAGCCTTGCTCATGTTGTTTTCCCATAGCAATATGAAAATAACGAAGACAAATCTCAGTGTAAGACCTGACATTCTGAACTATCAAAATGAGAGGCAGAGAAAGTGCTGCAAGGTGTGGCCATTTACTTTCTTGAAAGAATAGTTCAGGAAAGAGCACCAACCATGCACAAGGGGCACTTCATGAGATTAAAAAGCTCCACATACCAAAGGAAGCAATTGAATGACAGCCTACAGAATCTTTGCCAATCACAAATGTGATAGAAGATTAATATACAAAACCCTGAAAAACTAAATAACAAGAAATCAAACCTAATCAATAAATAGGCTAAGGTAATGAACAGAGAATTCTCAAAACAGAAAGGACTAATGGCAAACGCACATATGAAAAATGTTCTGTATCATTAACCGACAGAAACAGGTACTGGGAAGCTACACGGGAATTCCATTTCACCCCGTTCAGAATGGCAGCCAGTGCTGGGGAGGTGCAGACAAAAGGGAAGCGCTGTGCACTGCTAGGTGACCGGGTAAGCCAGTCTGGTCAGACCTAGCTCTTCCTCTACTTGGTATTTACCTAAAGATTTAAGTCAACATATTGGAGAGATTTGTACAGAACTCTTTATTGCAGCACTCCCAACAAAGGCCATACAGCCAGCTTAGGCATCCACTAGCACAGGAATGGGCAAAGAAAATATGGCATACGTATGCAATAGAGTATTATTCCACCATAAAGAAGAATGCAATTATGCCTTTTGTAGGAACATGGATGCCCTGGAAGATCATTATATTGAGCTAATCAAGTCTTAGACAAATATCGCATGAGTGCTCTTATTTGTGCTTCCTATATTTTATATAGATTCATAAAACCATCCTGCGTATATTACATTAAAGGAGGAATGAAACTGCCTAAGGAAATAAAGGGAACTAAAGAGGTTGGAGACGCAGGAAGGCGAGGTGTCGATTGCGTTGGGTGGGTTACTCAGTCTAGGGGTTTGTAACCCACCCTGCAATCAGTTATTCCAGGGTCTCGAAGGGGCGCTACCTGGAAGGGAATGAGCTAGGACAGAAGAAGGAGGCCAAGCAGATTTGTCAAAGCCTCTGTTTATTAGGATCATGGTTGCTGCTTATATAGCCCCTGAAGGGTAGGGAAACTGGACTCTTGCAGTGTGTTCCAGGTCACGTAGGCCAGGTTACGTTCTGACAGACAGGTAGGCCAAGAAGTCACAAGTTGCCACACCTGGTTCCCTGGATAGCTGTAATGTGAGGCGGGTTCTGCTAACAGATAGCTCTCCATCAACAGCTTAATTGGGTGTGGGGCAGGTTTTGTCAATAGAACATAATTATGGGTGTGGGGTTCTCTGCAGACTCCCCAGGGTGATGGTTCCTGTAATGATTTTTAGGGGGGAAATGGCTCGTGACAGCGAGGTGCGGAGTCATGAGAGGATCTTACACTCGAAGGACATGCTTGTGTGGAGATGCCTTCAGGGAGCCCAGTCCCACACACAGTGAATCTGAGCTAGTTGAAAAGAAGACTTCACAGTTCTGCGTTTTTCTCACAGTGCTGTTGGCAACGTTGTTCCCCAGAGAAACGGGCCATGGATGACAAGACTGTTTTTTCAGTCCATTCACTAACCCCAGATCTCTGTGTGTTTAGTTAGGTTAGCAAGCGTCTTTTCTTTTTATATTTGTCTTGCCTTTTACCAATGATGTACTCACTGTTTGTAAAACCTAATTGGAAGCCAGGAATTGAGGTTCATTCCTGTAATCCCAACACCTAGGAGACAGAGGCAAGAAAACTGTGACAGTAGATGGATAGTTTCTTATTTTTAAACTAATATATATACATATATATTAGTTTAAAAAATATATGTATATATTAATTTAAAAAATATACGTGTATAGTTATTTTATTATATATAAAATATATGTTGTTCATTCATAAGAATATATATATGTATATATGAAACCAGAATAATCTGCTCTCGAAGATTAGGAAAGCATGCTATTTGGTAGTGACAATGCTTCACTGGTTTTCCCCTGTGAATATTCTTGTGTGCAGATTCTCTGCTTCTTGTATCTATTCCATATTTCATCTAGCATGATTATAATAGTGTAGGTCAATAACCCACCCCAAATCAGCGCTGTAAAGGAACACTGAGCCCAGCACAAGCCTGTGGGACAGCCGAGCTGGATTTGACAGCTTGCAGCCCCATCTGAAAGTGTGTCTCACATCCGCCGCGACCTAGCTGGCTCAGCAAGCACTGTGACCAGCGAGGCAGACCCTCTGTTTCCCTCTTCAGTTTTAATAGTTAACATCTTAACTTTCTAATAAACGTGATGTAATATCTCTGTTTTTAATCTGAATTTCCCTTGGCAATTAGCGATTTGTGGCATCTTTTAAACATGTTTTGATCTTTAGTCTTTATCTTCTTCAAAGAAATATCTACATTGTCGCTTGACCATTTTTACTTAGGTTATAGTTGGTGTTTCATTGTAATAGTTCCTTCGCTGTTCCGAACATTGATTTTTTTTATGTGATAAATACTCTGTACGTATTTTCTGCCATTCCACAAAGAGTGGATTTCAGTCCGCTGACTGTCATACTCATGCTGGTCCCAGCAGCGGGGGGGCGGGGTGACTACTAGTTTGAAGATAAAGCTCCCATCTAGATGTGGACACTTTTATTCTGGTAACTGTAGCACCCGTCTGTTTGCTCATCTTCCCACCTCAAGTTTATGCTGAGAGAGTTTGTTGGAGACATTTCGAAGGTTTTTTTCACATACATATATGTAGATAGTTGTGGTACAAATGGCAAAGAATAGACGTGTGGGAGGCCCTGCTTCCTCTTAGGACTCCTAGCAATGACTCATGGTATAGCCTTGTTCAATTACTTAACTTCCAAAGGTTTCTATGTAAAACCAATCTGTAGCTTTATACTTACAGACTAAATCATTCTTCTTACCACTGGGAGAATTTGTGAAAGTCTCTGGTATGGTTTGAAACTACTGGTAGGCAACTGTGGTCAGGAATTGCTGTGTGTGGAAGCAGGTCTAAAGAGGAGGGTGTGTCTGTGTGTGTGTGGATGCACGTCGGTGTCCTTCATTTGTGTAATAATTAAAACGACTCCATCTCAAAATAAACAGGGAAGGAGCTTGAGACATCCCTCAGCAGTACAGGGTCTGTTCAGCAAGCATGAGAGGCCCCAGCCTCAATCTTCAGAGCTGGAAAACAGGGAAAAAAAGAAAGAAAATGGTAGTCAATATAACAGATAAAAACTAAGTTACAAACAGCATGTCCACGCGAGTTTTTATTCGCAGTGTGAAGCTGAAGTAAATCTGTGCAAAGCAGCCTCCATAACTGAACAGTAAAGCACACACCACAGCAATCACTGTGCATACTGAACTATATCCCATCTTATCAAATGCTCACAAGCCACATAGCTTATCCAATCACAGACTGCTGACTGATCAGGCCATGTCCACAGAATGTAAGTGCTGACACAATCAGTGGGGTCATTTCTGTCTGGTACTTACTTGTCCCCTGCTAAAGCACTGATACACAGAGAGGTGGGGCCTTTGGAATTGCCTTTAGTCTGGAATGTTGCCCGCTGCAAGAACATTTTCTATTTATTGACTTTGCTCAATTTATCTGGCCTGAGCATTCCTTTAACAATAGAAAGCAGCTTAGAAGGATAAAAAGTCAAAATAATAACAATGGTTTTCTCTGGATAATAGGCAGTTTTTCTTTTTACTTATATCTTATAAATTTACTAAGCTTTAAAGGCTTTAAGCTTACTTATAGTTTAAGATAGGCTATAGCATGTTACAGATTTACATTTTAGCCAAATGACTTCAAGCAACTCTAAGCGACCTCCTGCATATTCTGGTTAGCACTTTGACTGGGGCATGATGGGGATTTTAGATTTCAAGGACTTTTCCAAAAAAAAAAAACTGAGCTGTGAAGCTTAAACTTCCGCATCACAGAAACATGAGAAGGATACCCTAAGGCCCAGGTGACAGCTGGTTTGGGGGATCTCACTGCCCTTAAATTCGGGGGTCTTTCGATAGCACATAGTGACATAGTTTAAACAGATTGTTCATCGGCATTCTTTTAGTACCTTGGTTTTCATTGTTACAAAGTTCACCTTACAGAGCCCCAGACCTTGATCCCAGAATTACCACAAATTTCACCCCTTTCATACCTGATCTTGGATGCTCTGGCGTTTCACACCTGTGACAAGTGGTATAACAACTCTCGATTCCGATAAAACAGATGGAATTTTAAGCACTGCTCATGTCTCTTTAGTAAATTCTTATTCTGACTGGCCATTCCAGCCAGAATGCCTCCAGTTTTTAAGGAGGCATCTGGTATCTTTAAGGAAGACTAGTAAGATTAAAAATCAAGCCGTGTTTGCAGAGCTGACTATGGTCAGCACTCGGATGCAGCGTGGAGATACAAAATAAGCCAAGCCTCGGATTGTTTTCAAATGAAGTGATGGTGGAGAGAGAAGGTCTAGTCAGCACCTCACAAATGCTGGCGTGAATGCTGTAGCAGGTCACGTCAAGCAAAAGGAGAGAGAAGTTTAAGAACTTCGAGGTTTAGAAGACACCTCTGCTCTCAGTCACAGTAAAGGAAACTGTTGGCTACCTTGAGCAAAAGCATTGGGACAGTCACCAGGGGTTTAGAAAGGGTGGCGGCCAGGCCTTCCCTTCTGTATTTGAAGGTATTCCAAAACCAGAGAGATACAGTGTAGACAACTTCACCAGGGCTTCCTGTCACAGATACAATGTATGGGGATCTCTGACAAATCTGAATCCAAGATGAATGTTTCCTTCTCATCCGAGAAATCACATTTAAAACAGAGAGGGACGGGCAGGACTATCGTTTCATATGTTCCCCCCCCCCTTGGAATTAGGTGCAAAATGTTCAGAAATCATTCATGCTAACACAGACCCCAGCTAGTAGGTGGAAAGAAGGATGTAAGGTCTTCCCATGACAAATGCAGCAAACTTAGACATCCTCTTCTGCGTGTACAGAAAACTCACTGTATCCAATTGTGATAGCCAATGACAGCCTGGCCCATTTGTGTGGTTTTGGAGACTTTAAGGCTGTTTGGATTCCTGGAAATCTCAAGCAACTGCAAAGACCACATTCTAGGAACGTGCCCTGAGGAACCTAATTGATACCAGCTCCAGGAGAGCAAGACCCAGGTGCAGCGAGGAGCCTTCCAGAAAGCTCCTTTCAAAAATGAACACTCAGCAAATACAACGCAGCTTATTGAGGGAGCGAGATGAGCTTTAAGGACTTGAAAGACAAACTGAATTCAAGACAATCAAACAGCAACAATGGTCTAGATGATAGAAATAGTTAACCTATATTTTCATAGTTCCATGCACCTTCTTACTTAACTAAGCTAACAGAAGGTTGGGGTTTAAAAAATTAACTTGAATATTGATCCTATTTAATCACAAGCTTGCAAAATTTCTGAGACTTGGCTCCCAGCAGTCAGTCTGAGCTAGCTCTCACCACCTCCCACTGCAACGCACAACACGGCAGTCTTGAGTTTTTTTAAAGAGGTAATAATTCAAAAGGTGTGTCTAATATTGACACATGTTGGTGGGGGGGGTGCTTGCTATTGTTGCTAGGGTCTGGTTATCCTGGCTAAGATCTTTCTTTTTTTGCCACTGAAGCAGGTGTGTTTCATAAAAACATCACCGGCCCCTATAGGAAGTCTGAACGTGGTTATGGTTAGTTACTGATTGCCAGGGATTAGGAGGAAACAGTACTCTGGCTGTTAAGGTTCAGACTTCTTGATTCTGCAATTTGTTCAGCCAGCAGATACACATCCTTCCAAGAATCACCACTCCTTCCTGGAAGACCTGACTGCAAGATGCAGGTAAGTAAAAATACAAATTTAACATTAGACAGTTCCGTACAACCTAAGTTTCTAATTCTATTAACAGAAATACAAAGTTCTTAACATGTGAGCCTACTGACACAGTTAATCAGGCTAAAGGTGTCTGCAAGGTTTATTTCTATACAATATTTTCTAGAGGGTGGCTAGAATTTAAATGTAAAACCTAAAATTATTAATTATGGTGAAGAAAATTAAAATAAAAAAGTATATATATATATATATATCAATTTTGGAATTTCTGCTGAGAAAAGCAGAAAAAGCCAAAAGCATGCTGAGCTGGGTAGCTAGCTCAACAGTTTCCAACAAACTCAGTTCCCTCCTCTCACTTCAAAGTTGCCTTTCACTTAAACAGGCTGAAGCAGGACGGGTTTCAGAAAAAAATCCAGAAAATTCAATAAAGCATGTAACATAAAGTTGATACATCTAGTTCTTCCAGAAATACGTTTGAGGTAGAGACAGATCCATTCTTTGTAGACTCTTGGATATCTGACTCTTTGTTTTTCAAGTATAGTAATATAGTATAAGTGTGGCATTCAACTGAAGCTTTCCTAGACAAAACAGTAATGTCATCATTTCAGGATCAGGGTTAATCAACTAAGGATCCTTTCCCACTTGGAGGAAAAGACACAAGGAACTTGTGGGAAATTTTCTATATAAACTTAGAAATATCATACTTTTTTGTAACTCCTGGGAGTGGAACCTAGGGCTTCAAACACAGTAGGTAAGTATTCTACCATCTATCCAAGACAGACATTCTTACTTTTAAAAAAAGTCTCCTGTTGGTGAGCCCACACAGTGTTGCTGTGTGTCCATGGTTTTCGAGCTGACCACTTGGTACTGGACGGTCAATTGATAAGCTTTCCCTGGGAAAGACTTCCTCCCACTCCCAGCATGCCTCAGTTGCCCGAAGTTCTTTCTCGGGTTGAGGCTTCATGAGCTCCCCCCCCCCTTCCATGTTAGCAAGTCTATTGGTGTGTCCTCACTGCTCAGGCCGTGTTTAACCAGCCATGTTTGTGAGACTTCACGAGTGTAGCTTCTCTGACATTTCTAGGAGTCTCACAGTCTTTCTGCCCCTCGTTTGCAGTGGCTCCCGAATTGAGCAGCTGTGTGATTTATATATTTAATAGAGTGTGTGTGTGATTCGTGTAAAAGGTGTGTGTACCACAGCAGATGTATGGCCGTCAAAGCACAACTTTGTGGAGCTGGCTTCCCCTTCTGTCTTTATATGGGTTCTGTAAGTCGAACTCAGGTCAACAGTCTTGACCAGCAAGCTTTCACCTACTGAGCCATCTTACTGGCCCTCTCTCCCCACACGCCATCATCCGAGAGAAGAGAAAAGTCACGGAGAGAGCAAGGAGTGTGAGCCTGAGAAGAGAATTAAATACTTCAGTTGCTTTGGCTCCTGTAATGGCTGAGAGAACAAGGCACAGGACCTCAGTTTTTTCATTTTGCAAAGTGGAAATAATCTAATGATCTAACTTAGGGGCATTTGTCACCTGCCATGGCTAGGTTTTGTTCCATGCTAATGAAACCATAGCTCACCAATCCTGGCTTCTCCAGGCAAGTAAAGTGAACTTGCTTTCTTTGAAATCTAGGGACGACAACATACACGAACCAGTTCCTATATTGCCCAACAAAGGAGTCATTCGTCAACAATGCTACTGAAATTAAAATTTTAGTTTCTTGTACTGTGTTTAACAGCACACATGGTAGTGTTTTCATTGTTCAGGAAATTCTACTGACTGGCTGTGGTTAACACATCATCCCTATGATGCCCTGGGAAGCCAGTGCGCACTGCACACATACACGTTAAACCTTCCGCAATGGACTTTCCCACCGCGTGAACAAAATTAAATGACTGAGCTCTGTTCTTGGCAATGAGAGAAGGTCATCTTCTAGTCACTAATATACTACTGTTCACATTCTTTCACAAGAATCTTTTAAAAACAAACAGGATTTATATTCATTGTCTATGTTATTATTGAATCCTCATTCCCACTCAAACTTGGAAATCTGAGTTTTCCCATAATGTCATAATGTGTCTTTCTTTCTTTTATCCTCTGCCTTAGTTTATTTTTTCCTGAGTGTGGTGCTGGTGATCCAATCAGGACCTTGGATCACTGTCCAAGTGCCTTAACACAGTCTTATAGCCCTGCCCCAGCGAGATGGCTTTAGATAACAAGCTGACTCATCTAAATTACAACTAAAAGCTGAGCCCTTAATCTGGCAAAGGCAGTGCTCAGGTCTCCCCAGACATTAGACCTTTGATTGAGCTAACTGCAGGAAGTGGTCAAACACCTGTGGTTACCCGGCAACACAGTGCCTTTCACCCTTATCTAAATGAGGAAATTCTGCCCGAATGTTATATATGAGGTTTATGTTAACCTTTCTTTAGGGACCTAGAGTATCCATTTCCTTTTGCCTTGGGGAATATCATAAAAGAATAAAATCCTCTTGGTGTTAGTTAGCTTCCATCACTGTAACAAAATACCTCAGACAAACAGCTTGTGAAGAGGAAAGGTCTATTTCTGCTCACAGCTGCTGGTCTCCTCACCCCATTGCTTCTTTGGCTGATGAGACCCAACATCATGGTGGGAGTGTGTTGTGAAGCAAACTTAGCCAGTGATGACGAAAGGTGGGGGGGCGCGGTCTAATATCTTGTTCAGATAATATCTTTTAAGAGTCAAAGCCAAATAACGCCAGGGCTTCTACTGGGAAGGGCAGAATATTTATATTCAGTTTGGTCATCCCTTCAAAAGTATGGGTCACTCACTGGCTCTTCTTAGACTCTTTTTTTTGAAATTCTCAAAACACTGTGATTGGAGTACATGATCACAAAAGTCTCTGTGCTTCTCAGGAGAACTGACTCTCTTCTAGCTTCAAAACCGAATCTTTAGCTTCTGTCTGGTGACAGCCTCCAGTCAGGATGACTTGCCTGAGTAACACCCTGTGGCCTTTTTGTAAGACATAGTGCGTTCTTCAAATGACAGTATTCTGGCTTTCGTGAGAAAGCCCTCTTCTGTCTACACACATAGCTTGGTGTCTTTTGCTGACTTTCTGTAGGTGGCTTGTGGATTGCAGTGCCTACCTACATCTAGGACTCACGATTTGGAGGTACAGGGATACAAATGTTATCTTATTCCACTGTGAAATTTATTCGGTTCAATATTAAAATGAAACAGGGAGGGGCATGCAATCATCTTCCTATGGGTTCCTCTTAGTGATAAAGTAAGTTCAGTATTGCCAAGATAGCCATGAGGACGTTGAAGTTTTTCTGTCTCTAAGGTCCTTCTGTCCTGATGCTCTGAGAAGCTCTGCCATAGAGAAAAACATGAGCATGGATTAGTGTCTTTATAATCTTGTTTTTGTTTTAAAACACTTGGGCTTTAAACTTATATTGGGAGTCAAAAATCTGGTGGGTGACCTTGGGAAAGTTACTTGCTTCTCAGTTTCCTGATCTATAAAACATAAGTCTATCTCTTTGGAAGGTGGTGTGCTTTAGGTGCAATGTCATAAGGAGGCATCTAGCACGACATTTGGCACATGGCAAGAGTGTGATAAAGTTGATTATTCATTCCTTCTCCACGTCTTCCATGGGGAAAAATACGGAAACCATGAAGGAAATAGCTCTTCAGTGTGCAATGGTGATACTGAATCTTTATCCTTCCATGAATTGTTTAAGCTCTATAACACTCAGGCCACAAATAAAAGGGTTTGTGTTGAAAGCCTAACAGCCTGGCATGCTAGCTTGTCATCCTGCATATGTTCTGGTTACTACTACATAGGAGGGTACAGGCAAATAGCATGGTCTCATCATGTTCCTATTGCACGCTTCTTTTTTTTTTTTACTTCTTTTAGTTTTTCAAGATAGGGTTTCTATGTGTGGCTTTGGAGCCTGTCCTGGAACTCACTCTGTAGACTAGGCTGGCCTCGAACTCACTTGCGCTGGGATCAAAGGTGAGCGCCAGCACCCGCCCAGCTCCTATGGTACATTTTATTGACCAGTGGGCAGATTCTGAAGCAGGCATTTTAATCACAGGCTCTTACCCTGAGGCGGTCACCATTCCTGAAGGTGACTCATACCACCATAACCTTAAAAGCAGCGCTGTGTTTGCTAAAGGCAACCGCCTAGTCTTGAGCTCTCAGTGGTTTGCTCTGTTTTGCTAAATTGTTTTATTACCAATAAAAACTCGAGCATCAGATATTGAAATAAAAACCTTAGAGATCAAAAAACACAGAGAGGGAGTGACCAGCTGACCTGTCTTTCTCTTTCTTACTGGAGACCAGCCAGTGTCCCGACTCACAGACCAGAGAATTCCAAGGCCCTCTCTTCTCCTTCCTGTATTCCTGGTTTCACTAAGGGTAATCTCTGTCACCTAGTCACTGGCCCCGCCCCCTGATTCAGAGTTCAGGTAGTCTAGGAATGTCACAGTGTGGCCTGAGGGCCACATCTGGCCTTCCTCTTTTTGGGTGCACCCGAAAGCTAAGGACGTTACTTTCTTCTTAAATGGTGGGGAAAGGTTGTTTTGACATTCGACAATTGCATGAAGTTCAACTTTGTGGTTATAAGTCAGGCAGCACTGGAATACAGCCACACTGTTAAATTATGCTCTATCCTTGCAGACTACTGGGCTGTGGGTTATGAGAACCCAGAAGTTGCTACTGGGAGCTTGTGATGGGAAACTATTTACTACCTGGACCTTTTAGTCCAGCGGAGCAGAGGCAGAGTACCTAAAACCACAGCCCAGCTCTGAGATCATTTCCTCCTTTTTCTTCCTTGACTGCAAAAGGAAAGCACCAATTGTAGTTTAGCTGCAGTGGGAGGCAGCCTTGACCTGTCCCCCAGGATTTGATTGATTGATTTCTTTCCTTTTAGGTATTTATTTATTTATTTATTTATTTATTTATTTATTTATTTATTTATTTTTGAGACAGAGTTTCTCTGTAGCTTTGGAACCTGTCCTAGAACTCTTCTAGACCAGGCTGGCCTTGAACTCACAGAAATCCACTCCACTAAATCTCTCCACTAAAACTCACTTCTTAAGGGAGAGGAACTAAGAGTCTAATGACTCCTAATATAACAATTAGTATAGTCACTTGTCCATAAAATGAATCCCGTATTAGCTATAAATATTTTATTAGGGACACATTTTTGTTTGTTTGTTTTCAGGCTTGAGCCCTGAAAGAACTAAAACTCAAATGTGAGTTCAACCCTGATCAAATAACTGATTAACATTCCCAAACAAAGCCTCAGAATGTCTGATCCACCTGGACAGACTCCCATGGTGTCTGAAAACAGTAATTTTATCTCCTGAATCAGACACACAAAAAGCCACACGTCATGCTTTTGCTATGTGACAACGAGGACTGTTAGAATTTTCGTCACTATTCAGAACTTCTGGGGTTTTTTTGGAGTTCATGTATCCAAAACGGGGAGGCGAGAGGTGCTGACGACTTACCCGGGGATTCAAGCCATGGTCTCACACCATAGTCAGCCCTGTTCATTGAAGTCTTTCTCAAAACGGCAGTATCAGAAAAACAGGCAGGCCTGATGACCCAGCAGGCCAGGAGATCTGGGCTAGCCTGAGAGCCTGGTCCCCAGAGCAAACAACAGAAATTCTCTGTGCAGTCCTTGGCAGTCAAGGGGGAGCCAACGATTTTCTCATGGTTCAATTATACTAAAAACCGAAAAAGAAAACTGTGTGAAGAATTTTCTGAACAACCCAAGCGAGTTACATATCCCTTCCAGGAGTGCTCACGAGAACAGTTGTTTCTTTTTGAATCATCCAGAAAACACATCAGTTCAATTTTCTACGAATGATCCGGGCGAGGCTGTCATGCCTAGAAAATGTGCCCTTCTCCTACCCCACTCCACCCACTTTGCAATCGCACCAGCTACACCCAGCTTAACAGTAGGCACAAAAACCACGCCACCCTCATTCAAAGCTAAATTCCCCCTGCATAGTTCTGAAGTTTCATCCGGTTTTCAAAGGTGTTTTCCTAGTTTGATTTTAAAGTGTCTCTTTCATCCATCGAGTTGCTCTTCAACTTTTTCCCTACAATACTGCACAGCGCTCTTATCCCACCCCACCCCCGTCCAAAAACCGGCGTGAAATAACAAATGTACCACAAAATAGCCTAGTAGGAAGAAGGAGGAAAAAAACCACCCAGGGCGGTGCGTGGATGTCGGAATGTGCCACTAGGCCGGGAGGGAGAACGGGTCCTGGAGTGTACCGCGTCTGGGGCCCTGGTCACCGTCGGACCGAGGGTTGCGCAGGGCGCTAGCCCAGCTCCGAGGCAGCAGAGAGCTGGCGGCGCGCGGGGTGGGACGGAGGGGTCAGGGATGGGTGGCGGCGGGAGGTGTCCCCCGTGGGGCGGATTGGTGCGCTCCGGGGCGGCTCCGGATAGGCAGACGGGCGGAGCAGCAGACGTGCTGGGCGGAGGCGCAGTCTGCACCATGGCGTACCCCGGGCACCCTGGCGCCGGCGGCGGGTACTACCCAGGCGGGGTAAGTGCAGAGCGCGGGCACCGCAGCCTCGCTGCTCCCGGGGCGAGAGGGCGTCAAGGACGCACGGGAGGAGGCGCTGCCGGGGGATCCCCGTCCCAGATGCTCCCAGCGCGTACGTCTGGCTCCTGATGTCCATCCTCGGCTCCACTGCATTCTTCTGTCCCTATCTTCCTAGGGGCTCTCTCGGGACAACGGGTGGGTGGGCTGCGACCCGGGAAGCCCACTCGGTAACTTGGAAATGTGGGCGTGAGATAGTGCAGGCTGCGTGCTCACTTCCTGCTTTCTCTCGAATGCCCCCAAAGCAACAACAGCCATCTTGATCTAGCACGGTCCTGTGGTCACTCTCTTGAACAAAAAGTGACAGGGAGACCAGAAAGTCTAGAGAAATGAACTGGAGCCCTAGAGAAAGACCACCTCGCCAAGTGTTAGGGATGTACTGTCAGAGACAGAGAACCCTTGTCTGAGATACAGCGGTGCCATCCTCTTTCCTCACAGGCCACACCTGTCAACCCTGTACCAATTCCAGCCTTACCTAGTACTTCAAGCGCTTTTAAAACATAGTAAAAACAAAACAAAATTTAAAAAGCAACAGGAAAACAGTCCCGAGCCTTGCTGCTAAATCGCTCTGTTACATTCACCTAGGCAACCTCCTAGTTGATAGAGAGTTTATGTGGCTTCGCTTATAGCGACCTCACTTTCATGGGAGTCTTAGTTTGGACCAACTCGCCCGCTTTTAAATATCAGTGGATCGGGAGTGGAAGAGCGGGGTGGGCCACTGCGCTGGAGTGTGAGGTCGCGGGAGGGAGATCCTGTGTTGCCTCTGCTTTGTGCAGAATTGTGCATGGTGAAATAAACTAGATTCCGTTCTGATGCTTTTGCGTTTCCTTTAAGCAGTATGGAGGGGCTCCTGGAGGACCTGCGTTCCCCGGACAAACTCAGGATCCGCTCTACGGCTACTTCGCTGCTGTGGCTGGACAGGTTAGCCCTTCCTTTTAACACTGAAGCATTGTTACATCTGTTTGTGTTACCGTTCAGTGCGGTGGCAACTAAACGAACTTCACCCTGGGCCAACGAAGGAAAAGGAAAGGAAAACAAAAACCTGCTTATTTTAGTCCTGGACAAAGTTGGGCAGAGAACATCTGTATTCATGCTAGATCAGCTCACAACTCACCTTGTGACTGAACTAGGGGTTCGGTTGAACCAAAGGGGGTTATATATTATATATTATAAAAACACTTTGAAGACCTATAAAGTAGAAAGATGCTGTGGAACCATATTATCAGGGTAGAGTAAAGTTTCATCGGGGGGAGGGCGGAATTCAAGTTCTGAACATAAAACTTCTGTTTGTCCAGCATAAAGACGTGCCTTAGTAATTCTGTAGCCCAATTATGATATCTACTTTAAGTTGGATTTGCTAATTAGCCATCTACTCCCTTAGGAGGTAGAGAGGTGTAAAGAGCCACAGGCTTTGGGGAAGGAGAGTTACTGTCTGTTTGGAAGGTGACCTCTCTCCCTTTTGTAGATGATCTTCCCCTGCTAGCGTTTCTGTCCTTATTAGGTTTACGGCCTGCTGACCCAAAGAAAGAATCCAGGCCACTTAGTCAAATCCTAAGTCCCACTTCCCTCCCTGTGTGACGGTCTAGGCTGCTGGGAGGAAGGACACTTGCAAGGACCAGCTTGCAAAGTCATGATCTCTGTGTTTGGTAAATGTACCCTTGACGTAATCCAAACATGTCCGGAAGGGATGTTTATCCTGCTTGTTCACCTTAGTTTTAACAACAAAAGCCAGAAATATCTGGTAAAAAAAAAAAAATGCTGTAGATGCTGTAGAATATGGTAAGCAAAACCCCCAGGCCGCCTTTGAAAGTGGTACTCTAAGAAACACAGCGTTGAGAACTTGAATGGAAAATTGAGTCAAAGACTGGGAGACTTTCTTCTCGAGTAGCTACTTAGTCTGTTATTGATCTGTGTCTTTGAAACCACAAGACACAGCACACCTCAACCCTAGCTTTCTTAGATTGCTGCTGTCTCCAGCATGTAAGTGACCCCGCCTTCTTGGCTTTCAGCATCCCTGGCCTCGACTCCACACACTCGTCATTAATAATTCCAAATTATTGTGCCTTATTTATAACATAATGGATCTTGCCAACTTAGATTTATGTGTTTTACTTAAAATCCTTAAAAATGAGACAGTTTTGACCTCAGTCAGCCAATAAGAAGGTCCGAGAGCCTCCCATGCCTACCATATGTCTTCTGCATATAACTGCTCAGAAAACACTGTCTCCTACGCCATAAGTTGGTTCAAGGGCAAGCCTCTTTCTCCTTAGGCCACCCCTTGTATTTATTGATGCTCGAAAGGTCTACTATATACCCTTCTTCCTCTCTCTTCTCTCTCTCTCAAAAAGGGGTTGAAGGATATGTTTTTTAAACAATCCTGCAACTAATTATATTTTAAAATGATTAGTTTTGATCATTTTTTGGCTCAAACTGAGTAGAGACTGTCTGCTATGACAAATATTTTCTCATCGTCAAATTCTTTTTGGAATGAGGGTAGAGTTGGGAGAAGAGTGCCCAATTTTGAAAGACATTCCTTCTAAAATGCTACACATCATCAATTTCCCTCGCCCTTGTCTAAGGACATGAAATTACAGCTCACCATCGTTTTTTTCCACTTCCTGTTTTCTGTCTCTTTGTTTTATAAGGATGGACAAATTGACGCCGATGAGCTGCAGAGATGTCTAACGCAATCTGGCATTGCTGGAGGATACAAACGTAAGCTCAGGGTCCCAGATTCTTCTAATCATACCCGCTTCTCTGTACTTCAGCTGTTAACTGTGATTGTTCCTTTAAAGAAATCAAACTTTTCTGATCCACCACACTACTGGGTTTTTTTTTTTTTTTTTTTTTTTTTTTTGCACATTGATTGAGCATAGTTTCTAGGACACTAGTCTACCGGACAGGTTAGTGGATTTCTTGGATTTGGGTTCCCTGTGTACAGAAGCCATTCAAACCAGTGACACAGTTCGGGTAACCCCCCCCCCCCAACAGAGAACAGGTTAGGGTGCTGGAATGGAATCCGCCAGATCAGGTATCGTTAATGATAAGTGCTAACACGTACCACTGACCATTTGCCAAGTGCTTATTCTGTTCTAACTTTGGTGGCCCTGAGAGAGTGGCCAGACCTATAGTCTGAGCTCCGGGCCCTTGGCTTGCTACTTGTCAATACAAATGCTTGCTGGCTGTGACATTCCACCTGAGAAGATGCGCTCCTGCTGAGGTCACCTCCTACTAGCCCTTCTGCTCCTTCCTCCATCTTTGCACACTGGGTGTGCCGCACAATCACCCAGCACAGTCCCACTCAGTACTTTCAGTACTGTGCTCCAAGCTGCACAGAGAAGGAAACATGGCCGAGATCCTGCATCGTGGCCAGGGCTTATCGTCTTACACTCTGCTGTTTTCATCTTTTTTTTTCCTTAAAAATCTAGCCTTGACCACGAGAAGTTTCTAGGACAAATAATGGTGACTTAGCTCAAGTGGGCCCCCTTCTCACTTCTTTTCCACTTGTGAGTTAGTCACGACATCAAACTGACACCTCCACGTCCTAGGAGAATGTAAGTTAGAATGTTCCAACTAGAATTCACAGCTCAGCATTTGCGGGGCACCGGCAGCTGTTGGAGGCACTGTGTCCTCTAGATGGCCATCTTTGCAACACTCATGTTTCGGTTGTTCCCTTGTCTTGTGTGACTTCAGTGTCCTATTTCTGTTCCCTGGTGGGGAAATTAATTCAAAAGAAAAGGGCCTTTCAAATTTCTGTCATTTTCATTTGGTCCTAACCAAGAGAAGCCCTTTTCTAGGTGAGGGGAACTGAACTGTGAGTATTGTGTTTAAGCTGTTATTTTTAACGTCAGGCAGTTGAGGTAAAGGAGGAAGATCTAATGGAGTTTACCCAGTGAGGTGTCTTATCAGCCTGCAGCCTTTCGAAGGAGAAGAGATGCACCAGATTCTAAACAGACTAATGTGCATTGTAGCCTCAGAGAGCAGTTCCTGCAGGACTTCATTCTGAGGGCTGGTGAGGTGCCTCAGCTGCTCTTGGCCACCAAGACTGATGACCTGAGTTCAACCCTGGCTCTGCACCAACTCCTGAAAGTTGTCCTCTGACTCTGACACACACCTTACACCCCCCCCCACACACAGCAAACAAATAATTAATTGTAATAGTACATTTTAAAATTTTTATTTGAAAGTCAATTTTGTGATGACCTTAAACCAATGCATTATAAGAAGATATTTCCCAAAATGCAAGGTCCATGTGATCTAGTTAATTAGTTATATGCCACCCAATTTCTGGGCTGCCAAGAGTTCTGAAGTACAGAAACCATACAGCCATCCATCTCTTTAGACCCAGATTCCAAATCATCACCCACAGACTTGGAGTAGATGGGGGCTCTGTGATAATCCAGACAAGAAGCAGCCATCCCTAGAGGGGTCTTGATGGGGTTTGTTCCAGTCTCCCCAACGGAAATTCTGCTTCTCCTTTCCTTGAATTTGGTTCCTTTGTAAGCAGCTTGATAGATGCGGGCAGAGTAGGCTGCCTTCCTTTCTAGGCCGCCTGCCTTGCTTCTGCAGGATGAAAAGTTGGCTGGGGCACTGCGGAAGCAAACGGAAGCAGCAACAGGGCAGGGGCGGGGCGGGGGAGGCTAGTGGCCACGCACGGATGGTTTCGAAACTATCTTGAACGATTGACATTAATAAGAGCTGTTTCCGATGAGAAGACAGTGAGCAAAACTGAGCAAGGCCTGTTTGCCTCCCCCAGATTCACGGGACACCTGTGCTCAGCTTCATGTCACTGTGTGTCCCCGAGCTCGCGGACCCGCCGTCTGTCAATCACCTGGTGGTTGGCTGTTGGCTAATATGTTGGGGAAACTTTAGAACAGAGAAATTAGCTGAGCATGGTAATCCTGCAGTCTACACACTTGGGAGGTGGAGGCAGAAGGAGCAGGAGCTGACGGCAGCCTGGGCTACAATGATGCTCTATCTCAAAAAAGCCAAATAAACACATTTAATTAAGTGAGGAAACCATGGGCCTATAGCTATGTTGGTATTTGATTTAAGATGAACAGTTTTTAAGTATCACTCAAACCCGAAATATTCTGTTAAAAAGATAATAACACTTGCTGGGCAGTGGTGACACACACCTTTAATCCCAGCACTTGGGAGGCAGAGGCAGGCGGATCTCTGTGAGTTCAAGGCCAGCCTGGTCTACAGTGTGTGTCCCAGGACAGTTAGAGGCTGTTGCCAGAGAAACCCTATGTCAAAAAAACCAAAATAATAATAATAATAATAAATAAATAATAATAACCCACATTTCTCCTTAGCCTTCTTGAAAGAGACATATTTCTACGTTAAACTGCAGCTCCTGTCGAAGGGTGAGAGTTCAGTCCATCCAGCCACTCATCCCTTCAGACACCCTGTCCAGTCTTGATGGACAGTTACACTGTGTGTACAGAAACAGCTCCACCCGGTGAAGGTGACTGACATAAATTCTTAGGCTGGGATCCTCCCGCAGGCACATGGTCAAGACGGAAGCGTGTCTGCAGAACTGGTACCTAGGCTGGGGATGCTGTTTGTACATAATCCCGGCAGACAGGACAGTATGTACGAAAGACAGAGGGAGCACGGGTCTTTCATTACGGAAGGGAGAAAGTTCCTGTGGCGATCCTGCCTGGCTGTTGGTGAGCTGGGAAAATTCAAGGATGTCCTCACATGTAGGGGCTCTGGCTATGACCCTGAGAGCAGAGCCCCCTAGAGCCCTCTGTATGGGGGGACACTGCCTTCTGTCTACACAATGTTCTGCTCTGCCACGATCAGCAGTCTGCAGGGCCTTGGTATTGCTACAGATTCTTTAGATAATTCCAGATCTTAGGAACTGGGAAGAGGCTTAGCAAAACAAAATCAGGGATATTTCTTAAGGTGCCACGGAGCCCTACAGCTTATGAAAATGACAAGACCAGGAGTAACAATGGGGCTCCCGAGTGATCCTAGCCCTATGTTCAAGGTGATTGAGTACTGGGTAAGAGGGATTGGGGTTCCCACAGGTATCTATAACATGGGCCAATACGTGTAGTAAACATTTTGAACCTGGGCCATGTTTGACTCATGGTCCCACAAAATGGGTACAAGCCAAACCCCACAAAATGGCAAGGGAGTGGCATGCAAACTGGGTAGCATGTTTTAAAACTCATAATTTGAATGATTCCAATGTAATATGAAATTCTGAAAAACTTATTCATGTACTTTTTTTTTTTTTTTTTACCAGCTTTTAATCTGGAGACTTGTCGCCTTATGGTTTCAATGCTGGATGTATCCTTTACCTTGATGGTTGTCTAAAGTGTTTTTCCATGGTGAAAAAAAAAAACTATCCTTCTAAAACAAGTCATCTCAGTAACAAGTAAATACAAAATAGCAAGCAACCACCAAAATGCTTGGTGAAATGACTAGCCGTTAGGATGTAATTTGGTGTGAAGAACAGGCAGGAAGTTTAGCAAACAGAAAGTTGTTCCAGATTGCACAAGGCGCCAGAGGTGCCGTGGCTCATGCCTGTAATCACAACACTCGAGATGCTGAGGCAGGAGGACCACTGTGAGTTTGAGGGCAACCTGGGCTATACTTTGAGTTGGAAGTTAGCCTGAACTCTGGAGAGCCTTCCTCAAGAGAGACAGGTGGGAGAGTGTGTGTGTTAGTTCAATAAGGCATCAAAGGAGACAAGAATGCCAGCCAGTTGTGAGTCTCCATTTGACTACTGTGTCACCCACGGCACTTTACAGTGCAACACCTTTTCTTCCGGTGAAATCCTTGGGTCTGAGGGTTTAGCAAGGGAATATCAGAACCCAAAACCTAGAGCACCTAGGAAGCACGCCCAGTTCCAGTAAGAAAACTGCTTCTTACGTGGCTCACAATGCCATGTCATCAGGTGTTCAGAGCTTTAAAGCCATAGGCCGCTCATGACATCAGTTATCATTAATCATAGCAACAAGAATATAGAATATAGAAAATCTTGTTTAAAATTTGGGGTATCTTTTTGGCCATTTTTGTCATTTTGCCGTTTTAACAGAAAGGACATTGAGTCCTTACCTTCTTCGTTCTCCTGAAATTATTAAGCTGTGAAATACGACAGTTCCGGTCCTTGACTGTAGTCCAGAGAGATATGTCTGGCACCATGGGATTCAACGAATTTAAGGAGCTCTGGGCTGTGCTGAATGGCTGGAGACAGCACTTCATCAGCTTTGACAGCGACAGGAGTGGGACAGTGGATCCCCAGGAGCTGCAGAAAGCCCTGATGACGATGGGTTCGTATTCCCACCCAGAGCTTCTCCACTTACTGCTAGCTGCGTTTTCTTTCCCTACACGTGTGCCAAAGAACTGAAGACAGTTCTTCATTTCTATTGTCTATTTTTAATGTTTGTGTTGTTGTTGTTTTAAGACAGTTCTTCATTTCTGTTGTTTATTTTTAATGTTGTTGTTGTTGTTTTAAGACAGTTCTTTATTTCAATTGTCTATTTTTAATGTTTTTGTTGTTATTGTTTTGGGTTTTCTTGTTGTTGTTTTTACACACCTTCATCTTTTTTCTGACTGGGTGATTTTTCTGCCTTCCAGGATTCCGGTTGAACCCGCAAACTGTGACTTTAATCGCAAAGCGGTACAGCACCAGCGGGAAGATCACCTTTGACGACTACATCGCCTGCTGTGTCAAACTGAGGGCTCTCACAGGTGTGTTCCCCGAAACCTGCCAGCACAGCGGGAGCCTGGGAGCCCCGTTTATGACATTTCTCGTTTCTCCATGCCCCTGAACTTCCATTCTGCCCAGGTTTTCCGTGGTTTTAAGGGGTGCGGTGGTAAACCCTTCCCACAACCACTAAGCAAATAGAGCCTAACATGCTATATTTTTACATATTTTTAGATGAGAGAGTAATTGCCGTGTATTTTATTTCAGTGCTCCAGCTAGAACTGTCTGTACTTAAGTGCATTCATTTCTGGCGCTGCAGTCACAAGCTGCCCACACAAACTGTCAGGTGAACGTGGGTGTGCGACACCCACAGGCCTGACTTGTGCAGTTTCCATTGGAGTGCAGTTACGAGTAATTTTCCTCAACTGTGGGATGCTCGAAAAGAGTAAAAGTCATCTGTTTTGGTCAGAGGTGCTGAAATGAGTGGGATTTTGGGTCACCATTGTATTAGCTGTACCCATCTGTTTCTTTGCTTAAGTAGCATGTGTGTTACTACAGTTTCACTGCAGTTAAGGGCCTTGAAAACTCAAATGCTTCTGCTGAGACCAGTCATTTTTTCTCAGATCCACGACCATGGACCACCTTCTGCCCATGTTATCACTGCTACAATAAATCTTTTAATATTCCTATAGCTGACTATTTTTCTTTGGCCTTATGTTGACTGGTTGTTGAATTTAGATGCTATTAAAGTTTGATCCTACTGCCCAATAGCTGTTGTGATTTTGGAAAACCTGTTGAAAGAAAAACTATATTTTCCTGTGTTGTTTTGCAGATACCTTTCGAAGACGGGACTCTGTTCAACAAGGAATGGTGAATTTCTCATATGATGATGTAAGTCTCAGTAAATAAGCACTAAGTAGAAGACATAGTGTACATAAAACAGCTTTCCTTTTTGAAGTTACCTATTAAGAATATGGACATGGTAGCGTATGCATGAACTTAAGAGGCTGAGGCAGGTGGATTGCCATGCGTTCAAGGCCAGCTTGCGCTATGCTTATGAGTCTCTGCCTCAAATAAACATAACAGGATATGGTGGTTTGTGCCTGCAATCCCAACACTTCTGAGGATGAGGCAGGAGGATTACTCCAAAACTTGCTCTTATTGACTGAGTCCTATAAGTAGATTTCCCTAGTTACTCTGAGACAGGGTGAAGCAGGTGTCATTATAATGATGTCTCTTTCAGGCTGGGATGATAGCTTGGTTGGCAGACAAACATGAGGACCCGAGTTCAATCCCCAGAACCCCTGTGCAAATGCTGGAACGGCAGCACTCTGTAACCTCAGTACTAGGGAGGTAGAGACAGGTTCCCAGGGCTTGCTGTCCCTCCAGCCAAGCCTGATTAGTGAGTTTTAGGCCAGTGGGCAGCACCTAAGGCATGACGCTTGAGATTGTCCCTTCGCCTCCACACACATGTCCATCCCGACACCGCGTGCACACACATATGAAGTAACAACAAGGCCTCTTTCAAAGAGCGGTCGACAGGTTTCAGTCAGCTGTGTCTTGAGGTGTCGTGCGAATGCAGACATGTATCTGCTCTCACTGTATAAAGCAAGCATCGCTTAGGTAGCTTCCAGCGGTGCTTTGCATAGCTGTGCTGTTCCATGAGAACGTAAGGCAGGCACCAACTGAAATCACGATTTTAGACAAATTGTTTACAGTGATAACCCAGGGAGGGGAAAACGAATAGACTTTGGCATCAGAGGGGACCTCTAAAGAGGTTTCTAGATGTCCTAATCTTTGGTTTCTTTTTCTCTCAAATAAGAACCGATGAGTTGGTTTAGCAGAATTGTTGCAGGGATTACCACTGGGGCTCCCCACCAGTGTTGAAAATAAGCTTAGGGGGCGGGGCCTAGTGCAGTGGTTCGTAGCCTTCGGGTTGTGACCCCTTTGCGAGGTCTAACAGCCTTTTCACAGGGATCACGTATCAGATATCCTGCATATCAGATATTGACATGATGATTCATAAGAGCTGCAAAATTATAGTTTTGAAGTAGCAATGCAAATAATTTTATAGCCGGGGGTCACCACAGCATGAGGAAGTGTATTAAAGGGTCATAGCATTAGGAAGGCTGAGAGCCCCTGGTCTCGTGAGTCTGCAGGGAGGTGACAGCAATACACAGCCAAGACTGATGTTGCTAAGTGTGCAATTCTGAGTTGTTGGACTGGGGCTGGCTTTTCTCTGTGTGGCTTTGACGCTGACAGAGCATGGTGTCACAGGACCATGGTGTCAAAAGTGCCCGGCTAGAGCAGCAGGGTGAAGTCAGTTTGGAAGTCCTCACATGATGAGACACTGTAAGCTTCTTCTTTGTTCTTGTGGGCAAGAGTACTTTTGACCATGACTCTTTCTAGACCCTTAAATACCATTTCGGATTGAAATTCTTTATCTGTGGAAGTGATTCCTCCTTCCCATAACATGAGGAACTCATCGGACTTTACAATAGAAAGTTCCCCTGCTAGGAAGACTCTTCCCACCCTATGTTTCATTTATGCATAACTTAGAAAGTTTGGACTTGTTTATTCCTCTTGTTTATCCACAATGCCAAGATGAAGAACTAAAACGGAAGGTGCCCACAGGGAGGCTTTGGCACCCTCAGTGTTTTGCAGTCTGTAATGTAACACTAATTTCCCTCTTTAAGTTCATTCAGTGTGTCATGACCATCTAAGTCAAGAGGAGGCTGTCTGAATACATTCAACATTCCAACTGGAGCCCGCCCTTGCTTTCTCCTGGCCTTCAGTGCTGTGTGCAGGTTCCCACCAACACTCCCCGACAACCACTGAATGGGATCGTGACTTTATATATGGCTGAAGCTTCATTTTTAATTTTGATAATAAATGCTTGAAGTTCAATAATAGAACAAGTCTGTTGTACCAGTCAGAACCTCCTTGAGCCATTATTAACCATGCCTTGTTTTCCTGCTGTCTTTTATATAAATTTAAGTATGAAAAATATGTAAAGCAAATTATATATTTCCTCATAAGATATGGAATCTTTTCGTCAGGCTTAGCAGCTACTCTTTCTTGCCCTGAGGAATGTGGTTAAATGCTTTGTGTGTGTGTGTGGGGGGGCATATTCTTATATAAGTGACGTAGATCCACAGAGGTGCAGTACAAACCAGTGCGCATACTAGAAAGAAACCATGAGCTTTAGAACTCACAGGTTTGAAAGCCTTGAGTGGACAGAGATATTGAATGACTATCATCTGCCTCTTAAAAAAAAAACCTATAGATAATTTGAGGGGCAAAAAATACCATCACCATGTCCTTCTTTGTCATCCATCCAAACTTTTGTTCATTATACTTAAAAGTCTTGTATATTCTAAGCTTAAAATAACCAGAAAAAGACTAAAGGGAAATAAAACTATATTAACTGCTTATTTTTTTGAATAATGGGATTCTAGATGACTTTAATTTCCTTGCTGTTTTTCCCTATCTCACAAATTTTTATAATGTGTGTGCTTCCATTTTAAACCGAATGTTGGGGGTGGAGAGACAGCTCGGCAGTTGCGAGCATGGACTAATCTTGCAGAGGACTCAAGTTCCCAGCGCCCATGTTGGGTGGTTCAACTACTGCCTCTGGCCTCTCCAGGCAGTTGCATTCAGATGCACATAAGTGTATATGCACACACATAATTAAAAGTAATAAAAATAAGTAAAACCAGATGGGATACATTTTAGAACGTTGTTAACATTCATTTTCAAATGCCATGTATTATTTATTGAAACATATAATACAAGAAAGGAACGGAAATGAATCAATTGTCCTGGCTTAAACCACTGGAGTAGGATCTCCCTTCCCACTGAATTTCCAAGTCTTCTACAATCAGGTTTTGTACACACACACTTGGGAAAAAAACTTTTTCAAATGTTTAAATAATTGGCTTTCTGGCAATGCCTTGCTATGTATGTGACTTGGTCATTCTGGGTAAGGACAAGACACTCAGTGCGGTCATCTCTGCAGAGAATTCTTACCCCACTGGGTAGTTCTGAGTATGGGAAAAGTATGTTCCTTTTTGTTGTTGTTGTTGTTAACAGTTTAGCTAAAAGTGGTAAACTGTTTTCTCGCTAGCAATGCATCTGTCTTGTTTCGGGCACAATGTGAACATGACCGTTGAAGGGAATGACCAATTATAACCCAGTGAAATAAACATTTCCTAAGCGTCTTCAGCCTCAGTCCACAAACATATGCTCGTGGTGTTAGTGTGTATATGATATCTGTTTAGTCATTTCGTGTTTACTGACCCTAATTTACTATGTGTTTAGTCAGTAAATATGCTCAGGTTACACGTCACAGTGTGAAGCGGCCCGCTGTGTCTTCTGGGGCAAGTCTGGGTGTCATTTCAAGTGTTTGATCTGCAATGTCAGAAAGCACTGCTTTAACCTGGGACCAGGCTGCCCAGAAAAGGATCAAGGAGGGCTAGGAGGCTGGGTTTAAACTGACCAAGATCTTTTAAGGAAATTATAGTTTAAAGAAATAATAATTTCCTAAGTGAATACAAACAATAAAGAAACTGCCCCATATTTAAGCTGCCCTGTCATTTAAATAAACCCAAAGATGTGCTATTTAGGTTTTGGCTCTGAATTTGCTTTTGGGTACATCCTCAAGCATTATAAATTGTGTTTCTGGGATGCAGGTTTTAGCAATCAGTACTTCAAGGCAACTCTCCATCAAGAGTTGAGCATCACCGGACAGGAGAGCATTCAGGAAGCAAGTCCCTTGCTTCCTCACCAAAGGAACAGCCCAACAAATGGAATACCAAGTTTTCTCCTGTCTCCTCAGGGACCATGAGAACAGAATCTTCTGATAGCTTCTCAGAGATGCTGGCCAGGAAGAAAAACATGAAAGAGCTGTGCATCAAAATAACATAAAGCTTTTATTGAAAGTCACTTTACTGATGTCACAATGAGAGTAACATAGAAAACTCTGATATCTTATTAGCTTCAGAAGTGAACACTAATAAAATTGTGCCAGGAAGTTAAATCTCGAGTTACAGTGACCTTTTGAAAACAGCAAGATTTGTTTACCTACAACATGAGAACAACTTTTTAACTTGAACAGCCATAAAACAAACCACGCTTGCTCGGGAGGGCAATCACCATTTACATTTCTTTTGGTGTTTGCCAAAACCCAGGAGTTTTCAAATAGCATAAGAACCTGACGTGTGTGCCGAGTAGCAGAGAGGAGGCTTAAATGATGTGAATCTAAGTATGTACACTTGAGTACCTACTTCCGTGAAGTGAACCACACTGATGCTGTTAGCGCGCCCCATGGGGTGGCATCTATTGTCTTGGAGGCTGTGGTGGGGGAAGCCCTGGCAGAGACCTAACGTCCACTAGCATGAATTGCTTTAATTAGGTGAAATGAGCCGTTTCTGGTGATTGTCATTTGGAAATGCTAGTTTGGAGGGGCAAGTCTTCCAACAAGTTAAAAAAAAAATGCTCTGAATCCTGAAGGAACCTTTTACTAAGCACTTCACAGTTAGTGTTTAAAAAAAATTTTTTTCCATTAAAAAAAAAGTGTTGGGTTATTTGTACCCATTAAAAAGAGGAGCCACAGAATCACAGTTTGACATTGTGCTGGATTAAAAAGGAAAAGTGGGGTTCATATCAGGCAGTGATACAAGTGTATAATTTAACAGGAACTCCTGTGTTCCTCCTAAGTGTCAGGATTCATTTCAGCACTTTCTGTATTGTGTTATCTGATAAAAACGTAGCACCGCTATATTTAAAGATTTGGGCTATTTGCATTATTTTAAAACTCAACCATCAGAACGCATCATGTCCCAAAATGGTGTAAATTGAATGCAGAATATGCACACAAGCATCTGCATACATTTAAGGGAGACTAACCTTTGCTCACAAAAACAGACCTGATGGCCTTGTGTGCGTTAACTTAATAAGAGTGCTTCATCTCACTGTATGCCTTTTTGTAAAATCAAACAGAATAAAATACATTTTTGTTTGGATTTGATTCCATGGCTGCCTGTGATCAACACCCCTACCACTTCCAAAGCCCCTCCCAGTGTGCTGCAGGCCAATGACCAGTGCATCCGGGACACTGCACTGGACAGTAGACTACAGAGAGAACCAACACTCCAGAAGACCGCAAAACACCTAAGTCTGCTGCTGGCGCCCAGTACGGCCAGCATGGCCAGTGGCCATCTTGAGCTCTTGTGCCTGCTTCAATGGATGTGCACTATGGTCTCGTGCTGGGGACAAAGGACCCAGCATCTCCCAAACTCCCTGTTGCTTATTCCCTTCCTGAGATCTATACCCTGAGACCCATTTCGTAGTGACCTTCCAAGGTGCTCAGTCAAACCAGCATGTGGAAAGGAGAGGAGAGCTAACCTCCCTCCGCTGCATGCCTGTGCTTCTCCCAACGTTCGCCTGCATGCTAGGGGACGTTTCTTATCGAGAGGAAAAGTCCGGCACAGCTACTGAATGGGGAACTACAGAAGAAGGAAGGATCTAGAAGCAGCCATCAAAACCCATAGTAATGATACTGTTTTCTAAGGCCATGGCTATAAAGGGCAGGAATACAATGGCCACTGGCGTCTTAAGTTTTGATTTTCTACTTACATGTTGAGGACTGACGTAACTATGACCGATATGGGAATGGAAGTGTTACCTTCTGCTTTCCAAGTCTGGGGCAGTTTTGTTCTGCACCTGCAGGCATGGTAGGAAAACTCTGAGAGCTGCAAGGCCCTGTCCCACAGAGCATACGCTGTCAGCAAGCGGGGACAATTTAACAGCATGCTGCGCACACAGACAGATGGGCTGCTGCCTCGGCCAATTTTCACAACTGTCGATTGAATTCTTTACAATACAGCAAAGAGAAGTTGTTCACCCCAGGCCCTAACTCTCTGGTGCCCAGAGAAGAGACCCTGCATCTGAAGTCAGAGTAGTCTTGACTACCCTGCAGGAGGAAAGTGGGTACTTGAGCCCTAAATGAAGCCCTTTTCCACAGAAACGGCAGCTTTTCATACAAAGCTAGTAGAATAAGAATGAAAAATTCATCTTGACTATATATTGTCGGGGGAGGAGGTAGGGTGCAGGTGACAGTGGTGCCATCTGGCTGTGCAGACAGGGGTCAGGGGCCCTGCTTCCTCCTTATTCCCATCGGTTCCGAACTTTATTCTCCTCCTCCTGCAGACGGCAACTGCCAGACAGCCTTCTTTCCCTTTACATTTAAGTAAGATAAAAATAATCTTACCTTTAAATAGGCAATTATTACATTGAAAAACAGGGGCATATCTAAAGGACTGTCTAAATTTAAGGTTAAGATAGACCTATATGACCATAGAAAATGGCCGGGTGAAATGAATAAATGAACAAACCTGGCTGAAATCCTGGAGGAAGAGAGGAGAAATGGTAACCTTTCCCTGGCTCAAAGGTAACCATGAAAAACTAGCAAAGGACAACAGGCAAAGTAACTCCAGAGGCAGAGGGTAACGGGCAGGAGGAAATCATGCAGATACGTAAGGACAGCAGAAGAAGCCATGTGCATCTATCTGTCCTGGAACCCAGCGCAGCCTCCCACCCACACCCTGGGAAGACAGAGAATATTCAATTCTCTCGTTACTGTGACTGCTTTGAGACACACCATCAATCTTTCATACGTAAATTCTATATGGGGCTGATGTTCTGTGCAAACAGTATTTTAAAAGCCGTGTGAAACACGAAGAAACTGTATAACGAAGTAAAGCGCCCAGGTTGCAGCACTCACAAGGCGTCTCAACCCCAGGCAATGCTTCTGTTAAGGAACCTAAGGATGTGCTGTTCCTCACTTAGCGTCTAAGTGAGGGGCTGGGATGTACTGCAGAACACTGAAAACCAAGGAGCGCCCATCTCCCCCTTTCTGCAGACTGCACGTACTGCGGTCATTTTCTATCTGGCTGATGCCGGAGAAAGGCTTCCCATCTAAGGAAAGTAGCTGGGAAGTGTTGGTCTGGCCAGTCTGTTCTTTAAGGATTCTCTGATACTGCAGGCCTTCCCTGGACACACACTGGGAAGAGTTAAATGTTCCTTTATGATAATGGACAAGAACATCCCGGGCCTTTGGGCTATCTGCAGTCCTACTGATGCCAAGAGTACTAGAAAGAGAAACGGCAGCCAACGAACACATTACTGCCCTTATCCATGGAGTAATGGCCCCACGGCACACTGGGAAGTGTGGATGTTAGTTGTGTGACTCAAACCACTACCGAGCTTCAAAGTTCCCCTTCAAAATAGACATTTACAAAAGGAATAGTCATTGTGCTTGTCCTTGGTTCCATGAGTCTACTACTCTGTCTACCTCAGTGAGTGAAGTCATACGTAGTCGGATGCAATGATCTACAACACCAATATTGGCGAGTGCACTGATACATACTGCTTGAAGCTAGTCGTCAACACGAAAGCGTGTTAATTCCAGAAACAAGTCTAAGAATGCTTAAACATGGGAGACAGATACCTTGATGAAAACATTAAAGCTCTTATATTCCTAAAATCACTCTGCACGTCAAGAAAATCCTTTTCATCCCATTACATATGGGGATTACAAACGAAAGCAGCCGTCTTTCCCAAAAGGCACGTGATAATGATTGCAATTTTCAATAATAACTTCAGGAAAAAAATTATTGATGAGGAAAGACAGGCGGGGAGACAGATAACCAGCTCACTAGCTAGCCACTTGTGAATTCCCAAGCCAGGGTTTACGTAACTAACTCTAATACAAAGCATATTTACACGAGGCATCTTCATTCAAAGGTATAAACTCTTCTCTTGTAGCCAAAATAAACCTAATATCATATTACACTAGCCTTCTATATACGCAATGCCAGAAAGCACTCAGTGCACACTTGAAGCGATCTTGTTCAAAAGTCACTTCATTTGCTACATCTTTTCCTCGGTCACCTGCCTGCTCTTCTGTCCTGGCCTGAAGCTCAGTGGAGACATTGCTCAACTCATCCACACCTTTGTCTGAGGCTGTCTTAGTGAGCCATCAGCAAACTCCATCCTTTCCTGTCACAATAATCGCTGTTTTTACTGTATAATTTTGTCTGATTAACTTGGTTTTCTAACATCTTCAAAGTGTTTCTCAAGAGTGGACCATTACAGAAGACCTGAACTGAGTTATACCACTGCCTTCTACTCTGGCCCTTCAGTTTGGGCATTTAAGAATATCCACACGGAGGTGAGACAAATTGTGTCCCTGGACACTTGTGGAAGAAACCAAATGCAGAACACATTTCTGAGGTCTGGTCTGATAGCCCCATCCTCACATACATCAGTAAAGATGGGGGTGGGGTCAGAAGTGTATTCCAGAGCAGAGCGTGTGACTGAGCTATCAAATTTGAGCGGTAAAATTGCATTAGAAAAGCTATTAACTACTCATTTTAAATGACAAGATTTCACATAGAATACTCATTTTTTTAAAGGATCAAAATGTATAGGGCTCTTCTCCCTGCAGGCTGGTGGCTATCTTTGCAGCTACTGCATCTACGTAGCCTTAGACTTCATTTAAATTTACATGCCTTGTTGAGTCTTCTATCCACCATCTTCTTCAAAGTCAGCCAGAGCAGCCTGCTGGGACTTACATCCCAGTGATGAGAAATGCATTAGTTGTGAAAACAGATCGCTCCTTCCACGGGTAATAATGGCTGAAAGGATTTTGTTAAGAAACCCAAACTTCAGGCCAGAAAGGCCTCAGGTATTGGCCAGATGGGAGTTAGCCACTCAGTGGTCTGTGTCTTTCGTGCATCCAATCCGTCTCAGCAAGAACCTTCTGGAGGGGAGGCACTCCATGGCGTCCAGGTACGATCAGCTGATGTGCCCTGGTACTGAGCGAGAACGGCTGCTGTGACAGGAACCATGCGTCTTCGACATGAAATAGACAAGCTGGCAGATTCCGAGAGAACCTGCCAGCTCCAGCGTGTCCACACATCTGGACTCCACCCTCAGCCAGATGCAAAGGCCGGACGTTTGTCTGAGCATTTTGATGGCTTACTCAACAAAACCTCCTCCAGACTGCACGCACTTGAAAGGGAAGTCACACGCTTTAGACGAATGCCGGTTACAGAAAGACACGTTTACCGCAGTGACCACTATATTCACAACACCGTCCACTGACACTCTGAACACAGCAGGATGAAGGGCAATGATAGAGTCGTGACTGGCTGTTTTTAGGCATTTGGCAAAACACACTTATATGTAACAGTTACTTTTTAAATTTAAAAATGTTTACATATGTACAGTTGTCCTTGTATGCTAGTATAAATATGAAAAGTAAAAAAAAAATAAAAATACATGTTTAAAGTTAGCATATGGGTATTGGCCTCTCAAAGCGTTACAGTCCTGCAACCTGCAGAAAAGTCCTATATGCCTCAGCCCTGCATGCTAGTTCTATTATGGGATGTTTTTCCTTGTCTATGGAAAACAATAAACAGAAGCTTCATGCATACGGCATTACTGCTTGCAATGAGGATGTGTTTCAGAATGCCCAGTTCTGAATCCACTTCGGTCCCTCAGGAAAACCTGCGACATTTGGGTCATGTGAGTTCATTTTATTGATATTCTACATATATCTGTCATGCAGATTATCCATTAACATACCAATACCAGACCATAAGTGGGTCCGTGTCATAGTGTGACATTTCAGGAGTTCTTTACTGTTTGGCTAAACCTTATGCCGATGACAAAAAGGAAATGCCATCCAGGTGTGAGCCGTGGCTTCCTCTCCTCTGCATCTCAGAGGGCCTTCAAAGCATCTGCAGAGCAGACAGATTGCAGTGAGTCTGGGTGGCTGGGTTCCTATAAAAGTTGAAGTAAACAGTTTCGATGTGACACATGTAAACAGTCGTTCTTAAATGGACGTCTCCCATAGCTGCGGAGAGAGGAAAGCAAAATCAGACACTGGGAAAGCAGAAAGCGGACTTTCTGGGCTGTGAGAAAGAATTCCAACCACAGGTCAGTAGCGATGGTGCATGCTCTCATCGAATAAACAGATAAAAGAAATACATGAACTTTTAGCTCTCTCTGAACCTGCTATTAACATGTCTTCTTTGTGTGTGGGATGGGCACATGTATGAGAATGTGCACGTGCCCATGTAAAGGCCTGAGGAGGCCAGACAAGGACTTTGGGTATCTTCCCCTAGTGATCCCCATCTCATCTCCTTAAGACAGTGAACTCTTGGAATTCACCTTGCCTCTGAAGGCACATGCACCAAACTCAGGTCTGCACGCCTCCACAGCAAATTCCTCGCTCACTAGGCCATCTCCCGGCTCCAATACCAACCGTTCTAACAATTGCCACCTTTTGATGAAAACCAAAAAACCATCATTTCACGTTATTTAAAATTTCAAATAAACATTATATCTCTCAAATTGTAAACTTGTAAATATTATTTTTAAGTTGCCTATTCCCTTTATTTTCCCAACAGAATAGTGCTTCTCAATCACAGCTTTGTAAACACATCTGGAGAAAGAGTGTGTCCATGTATGTGCACATAACAGATGTACACACACACATGCCTGTGCACGTAGAGATGAGAGGTCAAAGTCAGGTGTCTTTGTTCAAGTTTCTCCACTTCACTTTTTGAGATGAAGTCTCTGAACTTGGAACTCATGGGTTTGGCAAGACTAGCTGGCCAGCAAGCTCCAGGGTTCCTGCTGCCTCTGCCTCCTCTAGGATTACACACATGCACCACCATACGGCCTTTTACATGGGTACTGGGAATTTGAACTACGATCTTCATGCTTCCACAGCAAGCACATTACCAACTGAGCCAACTCCTCAGTCCTAATATGCAGAAGGTTTAAAATCCACACCAACTAAATCAAACTCCCACAGGTGGGATTTAGCTTTAAAATACTCTGGAGCTCTACAGACAATTCCCATGTCCAGTCAAGGCTAAGAAGTTTGACTCCATTGATACGAACGCCATCCCGTAAACACTACTGTGAGCCTATGAACACTTCACGCACTTCCAACTGTTGCACTGACTGCAAGCAAACTGTCCTCTAGGAGCCGGCATGCTAGAGTGGAAGGACACATGCTTCCCCATCCCCCCTTTTCCTTGCTTCTACTATCGGTTCTTCATGCTGAGCCTGGGCAGATCTACTTTGTGCACCAATTGCCTTCATGGACCTCAAACAACTCTTGGCACGTTCAGACAGGCACCAGAGAAGGGGGTCTGCCAATGAAATATAGCGCAGTCTATATGACTCACATATAAATATTTTATACAAAAACAAAGTATTATTAGAGCTGCTTAGGTTATATTTGACTTCCACCCAAACTCCATTTTAACAGGATATATGAGATATTTCATGGCATGTAAATTTGGGGGGAAGAAAAGGAAACAACACAATTAGTATCTTTCTTTTCTGTCTTGTTTTGTGAGACAGAGTATCATGTAGCCCAGGCTGGCCTCAAACTCACTATGTTGCCTGACCTCCTCCTTCTACCTATCAAGGGCTTTAGTCACATGGTACCATACTGAGTTAAGTGTATCTTTCTAGGTAGGTTACTTTAACGTGCTTGCCTGTCAGGAGCCATTTCCCCCCTAAAAATCATTACAGAAACCATCACCCCAGGGAGTCTGCAGAGAACCCCACACCCACAATTATGTTCTATTGAGAGAACCTGCCCCATAGCCAATTAACTGCTAATCTGTTAGTGGAACCCGCCTCACACTCCAGCTATCCAGGGAACCAGGTGTGGCAACTTGTGACTTCTTGGCCTACCTCCTGGCCTACGTGACCTGGAACACGCAGAGTTCAGTTTCCCTACCCTTTAGGGGCTATATAAGCAGCAACCATGATCCTAATAAACGGAGGCTTTGACAAATCTGCTTGGCCTCCTTCTTCTGTCTTAGCTTATTCCCTTCCAGGTAGCGCCCCTCCGAGACCCTGGAATAACTGATTGCAGGGTGGGTTACAAACCCCTAGACTGAGTAACCCACCCAACGCAATCGACACTTGCCCAAACCTTCATGGAACTTTTGTTCCAACAGAAATTACAGCACACTCCACAGGCATGGCAGAGCCCCTTGAGCTACCCACCTCCGGCCAGGCTTTATATCTTTCCTAGTAAAAAGATCTGTTCTGGAGCTGGGGAGGTGTAGAGGACTCAGAGTCAATTCACAGCACCCATGTGACAGTCTACAACTGTCTATCACCCCGATTCTAGTGGGTCCAGCATGCTCTTCTAGCCTCTGGAGGTACCAGGGATACGCACAATGCACACACATGCATATGTGTACTCATATATAGAAAATTATTAAGCTGTAAATGTTTTTTTAAAAACCTTTGTTATTTGGAACCCAATGGGAACTTTCAAATCTAAGGCTCTTTCGAAGTAGAGAGGAAATGGAGTACTACAGGGTGTCTCAGGCAAGGAAAGTATGAATGCTTAGGCAGTGATCTGGGGTAGGAGATGGACTTTGGCCTCAGCGAGCTTGCAAGAAAAAAAAAATAAACAAAAAACAAAAGCATTGAATGAAGAAAACGAAAAGTCATGATTATCCCAAACAGAAACAAGTAAGACAACTACAACATCATCAGTAGCAACAGACATGATTGCCCACACCTGTGTGGCTGTAACGGCAGGCTCGCTGATGCAGTTTTCTACACCCCACCAAGACATCTGGGAGACAAGGGCCACCTCCTCAGCAGGATTCTTCTATATTGCTCATGACTGTACCATGTAACATAGACCAAGTCAGAACCTCTATACCATTGTCTTGGAGTACAGTCCTAAGCCATCACAGTGCTCAGCCCTCAAGAAGAACACGGGGTACCCATTTCTCCTGGGAACTGTCCTTTCCACGAGTTCTTATATGTTAACAACTTTAATAATCTACACTGGCCATGGTGACACCTGAGAGAACAGCCCCAGCTTGATGGAGCAAAACAGTGATGCAGACAATTTATCTGGAGGAGACATGAAGTGCTAGACTTATGCTCTGGGGAGGAAAGGACCACAGCACCTCGACTATCATAGAGCATGCCACAAACACCTGACACCAAGCACCAAGCAACAAAGCCTGAAAATCTAGTCCCGGGAATCTGAGTTTGTTGTGGAATATTTCTTTAACTGTGTGAAGATGTGTCACTGTGATTGCTTTTGTAAAAAGTTAATTGACCAATAGCTGAGCAGGAGGTGCAGGCGGGACTTCTGGACAGAAAGAACTCTGGGAAGAAGAAAGGCGGGGTCGCCAGCCCAAGGTGGAATAAGCGGGATGGGCAAAATGGAGATGGGGTAACAAGCATGTGGAAGACTGTGGGTTAAGTTATAAGAGCTAGTTAGAAACACACCCAAGCTAAGGCTGAGCATCCATAATTAATAATAAGTCTGTGTGCCATTTTTCTGTGAGCTGATGGCCCAAAAAGTATTCTTCAACTCCATCTTATACTATTTCCAGCACTGACATACAGAGGTAGTTTTCACAATGAACAAATGTCATTTCTTATTTCTACAGACTTTATGTTTACAGTGACCTGACCAGCTGTGCTTGTTTTGTGTTTTTGTTTGTTGGTGGTGTGGTGTTTGTTTGCTTGTTTGTCTGGTGCCCCCCCCCCAGTTGGTCAATTAAGGCACAAATGACCTCATAATTTTGATTCACTATCTCTCAGGCTCTGAAACTCCTTCAGATATAAAAATTCTCAGAACCCTGTGCTGGATAAATCTGTAAAGACTGTAAAAGCTTCACCTTTGACTTTTTTTTTCTCCTAAGAGCAACATCATAATGTAACCGGCCATGAGCGGTCTGGACCTCAGTGATCATTCTTTCCAGGTCCTCATCTCACTGAAGCCTCTGAGGGCTGGACTGACTTTCCAAATCCCACTTTATCCCAAATTTCACAGAATGGATGCACTGGGGAATGCTGTGAGGCAGGGTATACGGACGAAGGTAGATGAGGGAGCTAATGTTTAGGGTATACCGACGAAGGTGCACAAGGGAGCTAATGTTTAAATAAGTTTCTGGTAAATTCTGTTTTTATCATCAGGATGAATATCTCCGTACTTGCTTTGAATTTGGCTTTCTGGGGGCAGGAGGGATGGCTCAGTGCCTATGAATGTATGCTGCTCTTGCAGAGGACTGGAGTTTGGTCCCCAGCACTCATGTGAGGCAGCTCACAATTGCCTGCAACTCTAGGTCCAGGGGATCCAATGATGTCCTCTTCCGGCTTTCGTGAAACCCGCACTCAAATGCACAGATCCTTTCACACACGTGCACATAAATAAATATAATAAAAATCAACCTTGTCAAATCTTGGCTTTTGGAGGCCATAAGTATGGCACAGAGCTAGAGCATTTCATTTTCTACCAAGACATCAAGGCCCTAAGACTAATTCTCCTTACCATAAAACCATGTTTACTTTAAAAAAAAAATCAAAAATTCTGTTAAAGTTTTACCATACCCCTTTGTAGTATTCTTTCAATATGACAGATTTTTCAAATATTTCCCCTTTGTATCTAAATTCTACCCTTGGTAAAAAGACACTAATCTGGGTTTCTGTCAGAGATTCCTATTTCTAAACTCCTGTTGAGTTGTAACAAGGCAGTGGGAGGCCTGAGCAATCAAACTAGACATGAAGAAGGAACTAACTTAGTCTTTGGAATTCCATGACAGGGATATTGAAAAGATTTTTCAATGTTTCTTAAAGCAAAACACATTCTTTTTTTCAAACCCAGAGATGAGTAAAACAATAATGAAAAATAAAGACATAAGTATATAGTACTGGGCCAGGCAGTGGGGGCACATGCATGTAATTCTAATTTTCAGGAGGCAGAGGCAGGTGGTTTTCTGAGTTTGAGACCAGGCTGGTCAAGACTACATGGAGAAACCCTGTCTTAAAAAAGGTATAGACAGACAGACAGATATAGATTACACACACACACACACACACACACACACACACACACACACACACACACATTTTTAGAACCAGGCATAATGGGAATGCCTGTAATCCCAGCACTCAGCAGGATGGAGCGAGGATTCTCGTGAGCTTGAATCCGACTTGGGCTACATAACCAAATTCTGTCTCAAAAATGGGGGTGGGTAGTAGATGAAAAGTAAACTCAAATACAGTGAATAATGACCAAGGATAAAGCATGCAGGAATGGCTGTGTACCCTGGCACTCTGTCGGTTCACTGTCTTGTCCTCATCAGGAAGCGGAGGCATCGGGTACGGGTATTTTCTGCTGGAGGCAATAGACCCAGTGGATGAAGAAGGAGACTTGGCAGGAGACAGGGTCCTGAGATGCCGAGAATATAAGAAATACATATTATGTCATGCCTGGTATCACTCTCCAAATATCTACAGAGCAGACTCAGAGCAAGTCCCTGAGAGCCACTTTCACTGAGTGTCTACAGCAGAGCTTTAACTACTGGGAAGACAACTGTCGCTCTGGAATGCTGTGAATTTAGCTTCCTAATCCATCAGCAGTGATGGAATGTCTAGCTGGCACTACACAGAACCGTTCTCTTAAACTACAAAGCCAATAATGAAATTTCATTTACAATAACAAGGTAACATGGAAAAGGGGGAAATTTTCTAAGAACTCATCACAGTAAATTAAGCAAACAGCATATTAACATTCTACTTTATTTTACCACTTAAAATGATTCTCTAAGTACAATAATCTCAAGTAAGATCTTAAAACATAACCACAGATGTATTCATCAGTTGCTAAGTCATACTCTAGACAAAACTCATGCATCAGAGGCCCGTGTGTTAGTTGTGAAGAGCAAAGGGGAATACAAGGGTTTTAATAACAAATTAGTAGACATGCAAGCAGTAAGGAGTGCAGAGTTTCAGCCAAACAAAGTCTGATGAGAACATACAAAAACGGTCTACTTCATCCCTAGATCAGCGTTTCTCGGAAAGCAGCAGCCATACACTGAGGTTGGCTCTTCCTATTGCAGCTGCAATACTGGTGACTGTGCTGAGCACGCTAGGAGAGACGTGTTTGTGCCTAGCTTATCTGTGAGAGCTCGAATGGAAGACTACTGAACTGGTTAGACCACTGCATGGTAACTCAAGTCCTCCTCTGCCGTGACGCATCAGTCTGGTACCGCAGCCGTCAAACACCGGGCAGGGCAAGACTCCATGGCTCTCAAACTAATTTTCATTTTTAAGATGCTGAATTCAATCTAATACTTGAAAAATGCCTTTTCCTATATGCTCTGAGATCCAGGTAAACTTTCTTGATTGATTTTAAAAATCAAGAGTGTCTCTATTCACTTTTAAACCTAACTCCTAATGTTCCTTCTGTGTTTGTTTGAAACTTACTCAGGATGGCTCCCTACCAGGGACTGCTGGAAGGCAGCCAGAAGGCTCCTAGGCTTCTCCTATGTTGACACTCTGTGGACTGGGAAGGTGGAAGTAATTAAGCGTAATAGTACTTTAATATCGCTTCAGTTCTGCATAGTGTGCTTGCGTGTGTGTATGTGTGTCTGTCTGTGTGTGTCTGTGAAGACGTGCATGTATATACAAGTACATGTGCACAGGGCACTTCAACCTCTGGTATTGTTTGTCAGGTGCAACCTACCTTATTTTTGAGACTGTGTCTCACAGGCCTAGGGTTAAGCTAGGCTGCCTGGTCATTAAACACCAGGGATGGACCTGTGCCTGTAGCCCCAGAACTGGGATTACAAGCACAAGGCACCTTTCCTAGTTTCTTCGTGTGGGTTCTGGGGACGGAATTCATAGAGTGCAGAAAGTGTGCTCCTGGTACACAGAATTATAATTTAAAACTAAGTAGTTTTTAAAGTAAATTAAGAATAAATAGGACCATGATTGTTAGGAAGCAGACACACTATGTATAAAAGGGGTGTGAAACTTGCACGTAGATGCTTCTAAAATGACCCTGATCCAGCTTTTTAGCTAAATCATCATGAGATTTAAAAGATTCAAAGTTCGGGTAAAGTAGTCAGATATACAAATAAATTTTATTTATTTTAAGGTCATGGAACCAAGTGTTCATTTTAGTTTGCTGCAGCAGGTGTGCGTGTGTGTGTGTGTGTGTGTGTGTGTTTAGCATGAGCTGTTAGCTTACAGTGTCATAGCCACATCAGCCATAACTTGGCCATGGGCTCAAATGATCAACACTGTAACATTCAAAACCACTCCAATGAGAGGTGACTGAACACTCGGCCTTGTTCTGAAATCGTCTCTGCATGGGCACCAACAGTAGTGAGTTAAAAACCAAACACAACAGGAGGTGTTCTTCAGACCCACACAGAAGTGCTTCTGCATGACTTCACACAGCAGAACTCTAGCAAATGCAGACTTTGGGCCCTGAAGGGGAGGTGAGAAGCCAAGCAGGACATGTTTAGTGGTAGAAAGACAGAAAAGGGATTCTGGTGTGGACCAAAATGGAAGAGAACAAGGCAAGGTCAGTTTAGGGAAAATGAACTGCCAATCTATCACAGCTGCTGATGGAAGGCCTTTAATTCTAATCTGGCTTCCGTTTAGCCAAGTATCAGCCACTCTCATTCAGTTACAAAGCAAAATGAATTTCTGGATAAATATCAGCCATTGATCCTTGTGACAGTTTTTAAAACCATAATAACTACAGTGGGGGCACCCTAGAATTATGTAATGAAGGCGTGCTTGTCTGCCAATGGCCTGCGGTGCACCTTGGGACTGTATCAGACTTCTGGGCTCCTTTACAGACAGGTCTGTAAATCCCAGAAGGGGACACTTGTGTTCACATGCTAATTATATAATCATCTGCTCCAGAAGGACTGAAGTGTCCTCGGTGAGGAACTGAGTGTCCAGACCCTCTACAGCCTCACAGCAATCACTGAGAGATGGGAGAGGGAACGGTCTTGAGAGTCAGCGAACAGCCACGCTCCAGTTCTGTTTCGGATGTTTATGAGATGGGCTATTTTGGATAAGTCTTTGTACCCCAGTTTCCTCCGTGCACAGAAAGGAGCCAAGAATGCCTACCTCTTGGGATGTGAGGAACAGATATACAATGGGCATTTGACACCTTACTTTCTAGAATTTGCTTGCAGAGCTATTGTGGTTTCCATAGATCATCTGGTGAAATGAGCGATCAGTTGGACAGCTCTCAAGAGCACGGACACCTCCTGGGGACTTAAAAGGCAATGTCCTGGGCAGAACTGCTCCCAGGATCTGGGGGTGGTGATCCAAAGCTTTTCCTCTGATTGCACCTGCACTTTTCCAGTGGCATGGCTACATTGGGAGCACAGTCATCCATCACATCTCCACTACATGCTGTAAGAATGGAACATGTGTGATTAAGAAGGTGACCTGTGTCCTTGTCTGTAGACTTTGTCAAGAGAGCTCAAGTACAAGGTTGGTGAAGCCCAGGCCTAGGTGAGAATACACTTAGGCCTAAGGGCTTGGTCTGGTTGGAGGGTAGAACAGAATCATGGTGCTCAAGCTAGGACCTATCGCAATTATTTTCCACTGCCGCTGAGATCCAGAGCTGACCTCCAAGTCTTACCTGCACAAGCCTGATTGATCTAAAAAGACAGCGAGATCACAACTGTCCAGGAGCTTTATCATTTAAACAAAATATCATTTCTCATTATCAATTCCTAACGTGACTTTGTGCTGTAGGTACTAACATCTCTGACTAAAAGATGAGATAAAGGGACCCTCTTGGATTTCTCTCAAAGCTTGGCTCGTGCAACCAGGGGTGCTGAAGCATTTCCCCATCCAAATGATGCTCAGTCAGACAGCTTCTGGGCAGACTCGGGGGGCTGACTTTAAGAAATGGGGACTCTCTTGAGTTACATCAACTTCTCAGTTCACCCAGGGGAGGTGCATAGACTCTTCCAGGGTACCATTTCATATATTACTCTGTATAAATGCTATCAATTTAGAAATAAAAGTCCTAACCTATGTAGGACCAAACTCATGCTGTTTTGGTTCCATGGATGGGAAAAATTCCAATCTGCCCAAAAGCCTGATACAGAAAAAGAAAAAAAAAATAGGACTGCAGGTGAGCCAAGATTCCACATAACATCAAAACCATCTTACCTGTCTTCTTGCTGTTGGCCATCGTGGGAGCTACGGGTGGAGGTGGGGTGTTTGAATGTGAGTGTATATGTTTATGAGGTTCAGTGTGGGGCAGTGTGGGGCAAGCGGAGGGCGGGGAAGGAGAGGAAGGTGGACTGTAAAAGCAGGATGTATTTTCGTGAGCAGGCAGGAGTTACGCTTTCCCTGGGGTATACGCGAAAGCTATGGATCAAAGTAAAATGCAGGGAGGTCTAATCATTTTCTCAAACTATACACGACTAAACTAAACGGTACACTGGAAGAGAAAGTCCACCTGGTGTGGGTGCCGAGAGTTCAACAGACAGAGCACATGTCATATCTGCTCAGTGCTGACCCATGTGACAATCTCCAATTGTGCTCGGAAGAGGCAGAGACCAAGGCTCGGTTTCCTGTTTGCATTAGTTTTCCATAAAGTAATTTAATATAAAGTGGACATTTACCTCTGGTAATCAGCTATATAAAAGAGAGTGGGGGAAGATGACATGGCGAGGCTTCGGAAATGGCCTCTGGTTTGTAGTACACGCTCCAGGGAATTGGGGAGACGGGATAGCTTTAGAATGCGTGAGGCTCTTATTGTTAGTCGGCTGTTTTCTATCTGCTTCCTGCGTTTGAACATGAAAGGCCTCCACTGCTCTGTGGAGAATCTATAGCATACTCTTCTCAGCACAGCCCCAATGCCAGCCAATGGCTCTTTGGGAAGGGAAAGCTAAGCTCACCGCATGCTATCACACGAGCAATAATATCTCAACTGTTTTCCAGTTCAATCAAATCATTGTTTCTGCTTGAAATAAAATTCCAGTTTAATTTCTTTGCAAGTTTTCTTTGAGTTTTTCTATGCACTATGCACTCTTAATGGTAAGCAGGAAAAATATATTATGGAACGTCTAGATTATGAAAATTAAATTGTTGAGGTTAATAGTGGTTCTTTATTAGTGGGGGGGGGTATGTTTCATGCCCATAGAACACTACATAGCATAAAATGAAGAGAAAGCTACTAAAAAGCTCCAAAAGGTGACAGGGACATGCACTGAATGGCAACCCTTTTCAAATGGCTTCATTTGAAACATTCAGAGAAGAGCTAGACTCGCTCAGGAAGCCAAATACATCAAAAGGCAGCGAATGAACGAGGGGCCTTTCCGCCTACAGGAACTTGTATTAGGAGAAACAAGGGAGAGAGCCAGTCACACTGTACGTGTATGTGCTGGGAGAGTGTGAAAGGAAGAGAAAATGAATTTATAAAATACCTAAAGTAGGGTCCTTCAGTGTTTTTATTCACATCTTCTACCCACTTAGCTACATTATAGTCTCTTTTGAACCATGGGTTTAAATACCTGCAGAAAGCAATGGAAGGAACAAGAAAGCAGAACAAGATAGAAAATCTGAAAATACACAGCACAAGCTTAGCCACGAAGTTTTCACCCTCCAAATGCAAGTGACTATGGCAGATAAACCAGGATCGACACTGGCCAGGTGACTATGAGGCCGTCTGCACAATGGCATGAAGCTAACGTCAGCTACAAGGCACAAGGCACAAGGCACTCTACAACGTACGACGTTTCGAGGAAAGCCTCTTCTAGTGGTTTTCCACTGGTGGTCAGAAACTCTCTCTTTATCAAAAGGCTCATTAACCCACATCAAAAGCCGCTTCTTTTTCCCAAGCCACTTCTCAGTTGGCTCCTTGGTTTTCAAATAATATGGGTGCTTTTCGAAAATATTCAGGGTGGCTGCAATTCCAATCTGGTATTTTATTTAGGCACATATAAGCTCAAACAATTTAAAGGAGCCAAGTTCTGTTTATAGGCAAGACATGCCTCTTACACGCCCACTGTGTTACTCTCTGTTACAGAGTCTGAGGGGTGTTCTCCAGCTGACTTCTGTACGGAACAGAAAGGGTCTGGCCCCGACCCTGGAGTCCCCGAGCACACTCACTGCAGTCCAAGTTGGCCTCCGTGATTTTGAAGCTAGGGTCAGGGATCTAATCGGAGCCCCACAGTTCCGCCCTCCTCTCTGTGGACTCCGGACTAAAATGCTCATGACGGCGTGAGGAAACAGCCCTCAGAAGTTGCTTTCCAAAAGAAGGGCTGCCAACGAGTAACGCTAGCATCTCCCTGAAGGGCCTGGCAGCAGTGCCACCAGGACGGCCCTGCAAATCTCAGAGGCAGCAAAACTGGAGGCACAGTGGCTGCTTTCCACAGGACCCTTTGACTTTTATTATGGAGCCAAGCAAAAACACATCCCCTTAGGATCTGTTCTAATAAAACAACAGTGATTTGACCGTTTCAGCATTGGGAGAATCTGGAGGTTTTACTAGGCTTTCTCTTCTAAAAAGTAGCTCCATGGTACTATCGTCAACGAAGATCCAGTTTCTATAAGATTTATTTGAAAACAAATCTGGTGAAATTATAAAACATACTAATTTTTAGTTAAGATTTATTTCTTTCCTCCATATTTAATCTTTGAGTTATTTATAAATATATTTAAACCAAAACTAATATATTTCCAGTTATATTTAAATATCAGACTATTTCTCCACAGCTTTTTTCCTTATTTTGAGCCATTAAGAAGGTATTCTGCAAAATAAAAATTATGATTCCACCCTGGAAGAAAGGTTCTATTGGTTTTTATGCTTATAAGACCATTGCTGCTGCGATACATCTCCTGATTCAGGAAGAACTCACATTAGTTTTGCCTTTAGCCACAACCTTTGCCAACTTGCACTTTTCACAGAGATAGCCAATGAAAATCAGCGTGAACATTTCCACTGGGACTTGAAACAGCAAGAAAAAGTCCAAAAGCAAGTGCAACCGCTGATGACCATCGGGAAAGCTCATGCAGCCGCTGTCAGGGAAACCGCCACCCGGCAAACCCGGTGTCCCACAGGCAGGAAGCCACTTCCTGGGGGAGACCTTTGTTCCTTTCACTGGCAATCTCTGAAACTCAAACGACAGGGGCTATGGCTGACCGGCAAAAATTCCAAACACATAGCTTGACTCGGCATGTGATGGACCTTCGCCTCGGTTTCAGATCTGTGCTGGAGCGCTGTGGGGACCTGGCACGGTGGCGAGAGCGATGGGCCTTTACCAACTACAATAAACCTGCCTATATGGCTTGACTTGGCGTGGCGTGTTAGTGCAACATGCAAAAAGAAAAAATAATGCGCTGGACAGGATAGGAGAACCTCTTCGTGTTCTCCGAGATGGAAAGCGGGTGCTGACTGGGTCAGGAGCACCACTGAGCAGATATGGGGGCTCTGTCAAAGATCAAATGACCCTGCTCTCAGCCAAGGGAGGGGCTTTGAGGGGGATTAACGTGGCAGCCCAGAGTGAAGGGGCAAGCGGAGACTGACCTGTGATCCCGACTCCCTGTCTGGGGGCTGGCAGAGCCCCCTGGGCTTATGCCTTGGGATGGGATAGTCTGGGCGAGGGAGTGCCCAGGCTCAGGAGCTTGGGGCTCCCTCCTGTAAAAACACAATATATAATACAAAGTCTAAGCCAAAAAAATTTATAGCGTGAACAACAGCAAGGAAGATGCAAAAATCTCTGAGTGGGAACGAGTAGAACCAACAAAGACAGTTAGTGTTTTGTTTTCTTTTCTAATTGATAGAGCATGCTGGGTGGTGAATGTTTTAATCCAGGCCCAAACTGTGCATCATCCTTTGGGATGATGTGGTTCTAAGGGGGTGGTGAAATAACAGACCTGAAACAGTTCCTGCTACAGAAAAAAAAGAATGTGCTTCCGGTGGCCATTCTGCTCCTAGTATAGTCACACAAATGGTGTGTTATGTCATCACCAATGAGATGACTTCTAGAGAGAAAGTATAAAAACTTGCTAACCTAATTCTTGATATGTTATGTATCAGAAATTCATATTTTTCAGAAATATGTAAATGTGTATGCGTGTATGGAAAGACAGTTTCCATACAAGAAAGTTTCTGGTCATGGACAGTCAGCTTCATAAACTTGGCTCCATATGAGTCATGCACCCAAACTCAGAAAATTCTGAGAAAGCTGAGGGAACCTTCTTTCCTGAGAGATTTCTATTATACTGTAACATTAAATATTAGAACCTAATTATATCACAGGCATATAATTATATCATAAAGGCTATCCCTAATACAATTTTATCATGTGATATAAATAGAGTTTTATACATTTTTAAAATCAACGCCTGCCCTAGGAAACACTATATGAATATTGGTGAACATCGAAGGTTCTCTGGTCCTGACCCCATTGCTTTGGCACCTGCTGACCTTTTGTCGTCTCCTTAGGAGCTGTCAAAGTCTAGTCACAGAAATACTGTTCTAGCACTAAAAGTCCACAGAGGAAGTTCCAAAGAACATGTCGCAAATGTACTCGTAATCTTGTGAGCAACCGGGATAAGCTGAGGAGCCCTCTTACCAGGTGGCCTCATGCAAAACAAACCAAATAACATTCCAGGAAGAGTTTATCTGCAGTGAGCCCTACAGCACCCAAGCACTTGGGAATGCAGAAGATAAACTCCAGGAGGTTAGTTAGTCATGGTGGAAGTCTATGATGCCATTCTGGACCATGCAATGGTATCACTTGAAACTGCTATTGTTTCTAAGGTAAAAGGATCCTCTAGTAAATGTTGACAAGCCACTTACAAGACAATACCATTCAGGTGGAAGGTCCAAATTTCAGGGCAATGTTATTATTCCTGGACTGAAAAAGGCAGGGTATATGATGGAGAAGCTAATGTAAGTTTCTAACAAGCAGTTAACAGACACCTGCTACTCAGACTCTTGTTCAAAGTAGTCAGAGGTCCTGGGAAGAACTGCAGCCAGAGTGGGGTGTGAGCAGAGATGCCAGGAGACTTGAAACAGCAAGGGCAATCATAATCATGTCTGGGGCATGGTCGGCTGGGAAAAATACCAAGGGTGTGCTTTACCCTATGAAGGGGGTAAGGTTTGTGGGGGCAATACTTTGCTTGCACTTTCTTAAGTGAAGAAAGAAACACCACCAAAAAATGCATGATGCTTACTTCATACTAAAAGACTTTAAATGTAACTTTCAACCCCACTAAAAAATATGTCTATCATTTAAAGCAGTTAATGTTGCATTAGTGACAATGAGTCAGATAAAGAGCAAGTTTAGGTAAATGGCCTTTGGGAAATCCCCAGGAGGAAAACTTAAAAGGGAAGCTGTTCCCATTAGTCTGAGAGAATGCTTAGATAGCAGCCATGGAGACCTCTGAGTGGTGGCTTCAGGCTGTGAGCAGGGCACACTTTAATACAGTGAGGATTCGCCCTGGGGCTTCCAGAGGAGAGGAAGGGGGGCCCTTTGAGATGGTTGGATTCCCAATGATGAGAAAAAAAAAGACAGCTATCGTAATTCCTTTCAAAGGAAACAAAACACCACAATGGCAGGTGACTGGAGGAAAAAGCCCGCAGCAAGGGTGATACCCCCACTATCAGTGAATATTGGTATGGGCACAGTTGCGGAGATGCCTATGTAAAAGAGAAAAGCCAAGGTTAATTTTTATAGGGCAAAGAGAATTAAAAAGACAAAACCCAGTCCAGAGGCATGGTGGGTGGTTCTCTGACTATCTGCTTAGTTAACAGTTGCCACTAATAGCACAGGGCCTTCAAATGCCTTTCCCATTAAATGTACAACTTACTCAGTCGAATTAGATCGAGGTCTAAATCTTTTGCCTCTGATTTTCTTTTTGTTGCCTCCCAGGTTACCTGAAAAAAAGATCATTTAAGCTAAATTTTCATACAGATAAATAATTGTTTTATGTATAATTATATGGTACTTCTAAGGGGTGTCATTTATAACCAGCATCGCCTCCAAATACGTGGAACTGCATGACCTTCCAATGCTTCCTGCCTACTTACCTACTACACCTCTATTTCCCATGAAGGAGATTTCAAAGAACAAAGCAAACAGCTGGCCTCTCTTCTAAAGCTCTTTGTAGGGAGAAGAGCCGAATGGCTTATGGGAAAGAACACATCTTTACAGGGCCCCAGAAGCCAGGTCTTAGATTCTGAACACTGGTCACTACCTTGCCAGGAGTTACTTCGAGGTCTGCCGTTTTCACAGATGTCTGAAATATGTTTTGTGTCTGGAATCCTTTCACTCCAGGAATGAGAGAGACCGTTTGACCTGAAAGCAGAAGTATTTGCATATTCTTCAAAAATATAATCAGATAAATGTTTTGGAATCACTAAGCAAAATTTGTAAGCATTACTGTGCACTAAATAAAACAAATCAATAAAAAAAATCTGAAATGAAAGAATGAAGAAAACATGAACGTCTTCATGAAGAAGGCAGAATTACACAACATTCAATTTAAGAAAAGTCAAATACAATGGAACCCCATTACAATAGTCATAAATGGAAAAGCAGCGGATATAATGCAAGCCAATTTACATTCCCCAGAACACAGCAACCACAGAGCAAATTCAGCAAGTATTGCAGTCACATAACCCCAGCAGCAGGGTTATAATGGGGTCCCACCATAGATGTTTCTTAATTGTAAAGCAATGATTTTCATTCAAATATTATGAGAACATGGACTTTTAAGAGATCACATAAAATGTGCCCAACTGAACCTGGCTCACTTTATGAAATTATACACAAATTTAAATTAATGAAATTATCATCGGAGAGTTGGTGTTTTTCCACATAAATATGCCCCCAATGAATATAATGTATGCCAGTTAACTGTCCAATGACTGAACTGAATCAGATCTTTATCATGGAGATATCTCTCACAAAGCCCATGCACCATCGAGCCCTTCCGCTATTTGTATCCTACGATTACTAAACGAATTAACTGTAAGAATCAAAATTAATGCACCTACCTTACACCATAAAACAAAACTTTTATGACATTTCATAATGAAAGGAATGTGACGAACCTTGTCTGGAGCCTAATAATTTGATATGCTTTTGACTGATCAGAACCTAGTGTACTGTTTCCCAAAATCTGGGAGCCAGTCCTGAGCATTGGAAAGCTTTTTATCAGAGACTGTAGGGGCAGCGCTAGCTTAAGCCACTCCCCTACAAACACTCTGGTTAGTTCCTAATAATGTCAGTTTGAAAGGGAATCCTCTGACTGAAAGCAAACAGAACTTGGTACAATGAAAACATACACACTACTCTCCTAATCACAAAGTCACTCTTATTTTGTATGAAAGCCCACTGATTTCTCTACTCTTTACTGTTATTTAATTTAAAATTCTATATTTGACCAAGCAAATATTTGTATCAGAGAATGCTAGGAGGTCCCCAGTCATCCTCTCTCAGCTGACAATCCCTCAAGAATAAATGAAAAGTCATTTCTGTACTCTGTAAAGTGTATGGTGCCATGTATGCTTCCAGGCTCAAAACCAGCACGACTTTTGCTTTGAGTTCGGTTATCTAAGGAAATGTGCCTAAGAAAGTTCCTAGTGACTAACGGTTCTGGGTTCGTGTTCAGTGCCTACAAGGTCTGAGCAGATTGCTCTAAGGAACATCCACTCTATTCAGACTGTCAGAAGAGGCCATGTTCCCTCTCAGTAAACGAGTTCCTCAGTCTACAGGTAGTACGTGTGCTCAGTGTTATGAGCGGGCCAACTGAAACGCTTTCGCTATCCTTGAAACCTCCATGGAAATTTAAAGCCTGTTTTCTACAACGATATCTTAGTTCCCTTTATGTGAAGGTAGATCCCACCCTGTGACATCCTGCTTAGTTCTTCTAGTTCTCAGTTCATCCTGCCCACTGATTTATAAAGCAAACTGAATGTGAAAAGGTGTCAAACATCTTAAGATGCTAGAACAAGAATGTATCATTAGAGTTTGAGACATAAATAATACTGTAATGCTACCTATACTTAATTCTTCAACTAAGATAAAAGTTATAAAGTCTACAAATAACCATTCCAGAAAAAAAATCATAATATTAAAATAGATGATTCACAGAGAAGCAATCATTTTTTTTCACAGCAAGCTTAGCTTTGAAATACACAAAGTTAAAAACTATTCAATGCAGCACTTATGTTACTAATGATCTTAGTTGCCTTTATCGAAGCATGACAGTACCCTTTTTCTTTGACTACCAAACATGACATAAAGCTCACCATGTAAACATATTTTCAAATACTATGTTTTGCTTCTTAAGCCATGTGTAACACGGCAGGGAAAACCCTGGGGTTTCTCCACAGATTTGGAGTTGTTTGTTGCATTTCGTTTTCCATTTCGTAGCCTGATTTTTCTACACAAAGTGGTTCTGAGCATATGGCATTTTGAAGTGGAGTAATCAAAGAACAAGGGATACTATTTTCACATTCAAGAAAGAAGGAAGAAGTAACCAAACCTGCTGCAAAATAATGAAATGTTCTGACTAATGGAATAATGTGTGATGGAACAGGTGGAGATCTGAAAATGCGACAGAAAGGCAGACCTCTTCTTAGAACTAGATGCTGAGTTTGTGCTGACTCCGGGAGGAATGTCGCTATAAAAAGAGTCGCCATCTCCAGGCTTTTTTACATAATCTCCCTGGGGTAACTGTCTAAGGCATAATAAACATTTCAGAGTCAGAAAACAAGACACACACATGAACACAGACATATACAAATATCACTTCAGGAAAAAGAGAGGCAGGGATAATGGTCTACGTGATCAAATCTATAACATGAGATTATTAATAAAGGTGACAAGTTCAACTCATTCTAGCTGCCGAGGTCAGAAATGTAATCATGAAGTCTAGGCAGGCTGGACGAACAAAGCCTTGTTTTCAGAGAAATATGGAACGATGAGTTATTGTCAGCGCAACATCACCCTACCTGGAGATGTTAACTCCAATAGCTTTTTCCTTTTAAAAATTGATGTTGAAGATCTGTTATGACATTCCTTGCTCAAATAAAGCAGGCTGCTTTCAAATGTGGTGAACAAATTATTCATGATTTGAAACATATGACGACTATAACCTTGTCTTAGTTTTAAAGGATTGGATTGCTTTCTACAATTAAGTCCAAATAAAACCTCATTCAAATTTGGTGTTCAGTTTGCACCTTCATTATTTAAAGAAAATTTGAGACCAAAGTTTGAATCAAAGCAGTAATTTTATATCAGACCATAGACTGTGTAAAGGAACGTAACTTAGCAAGAGGAAGAAAGAGTTGAAAAGTAGCCGAGCTTCTCGGGAGACTATGGAAGGCATCTGTGACAGATGGTGACACTGCCCAGCTCCACCATAGCAGGAGGGGAGGAAAACAGGGGCATCTGCTTAGCCCGTGCAGGACTGAAGCCTCTCGTCTCATTCTGAATGAGCTGAGACAGCAACAGTCTCACTCTCTCTTCTAAGGGAACTGGAAAGACACAAAATACCCCAGACGACTCTGCCCACAGCCAATGCAGCCATTTAGTGTGTGGCCTCAAAGAGCCAAATGCATCCGAATCATGACCAGTTTTACTCGTGCTATAGGTGGAGACGTCAAAAGCTAGGGATAGGCTAAGAATTTCAAAACAGGTATATGTCAATAAGTCTCCAGCAAAAGCATATACTTCCTAAGTAAGTCCCTTTCAATCCAGGTTCGTTTAATTACAGTGATTGTTTACAGATACTGTTTTAACCCTCAGAAACCCTTTCAGATGTCCCTTGGATTATTTTGATTCCTATATCATTGAAATTATTTAAAAATACTTAGCTGTTTCTGACTGAAATCCTCTCCTAGATTATTTAGACAGCTCATATATTACAAATCAGAAAAAGATTGTCCAGTGAATGTAAATAAAGCATGTATTTTAAGTTTAATTTGTGTGACCTTGTCTAGTTCTCCATACACTAACTAAGGAAAACTTTCTTACTAAACTAATTTCTAAAGCTAGCTCCACGCTTGATGGAGAGAGGTTCCAGCAAAAATAAAGGAATCAGTATGGGAGTTAGAACAGTTTCAATTTAATGAATGGGGTTCTAGGGTGCTTCTCCTTTTATCTCCAGGGCCATGCTGGATTCTTACCAACTTCACTGTAAACATCTCTGGAATGCACATAATCAATCCCTTCTACAGAGTCTATTACACCCTAGCGGAGCGCTACTTCCTGCCTTAGTGAGGAGAGAGTCCCAGGTTCCTGCCATCAATACAACAGTTCATCATTTGCTAAGAAAAAACATGGAAAGCCAACTAGATGAGTGCCTTAAAAATTTTAATTGAGCTTCTTTTTTTCCTAATTGTTTTCTCTTTTATGGATTTTGTCTTAAAATTCGAGTGTTTTTATGTTACTTCCAATTTGGATCCTGAAAGTAATTATTTGGACTGACTAAGCGGTAGGTTTTCAAATGGGAATTTTTCTTTATTTTTATTACACTATATGCAAATATTTTAGATACACGTTTGTGCAAATAATTAAGAAAAGAAAAAATGCTTTGTAACTGAATTCATTTTTCTTAAAAATCAACCTTTCCTACATTAGTTACAAAGTGTCATTTTTTTCCTTTATCTACAACCTCTTAGATAAACTGATGCATCTTATTAAATAACATTGTTTAAGGAATTTCTATTTGTTAACACAAAGAGCAACACCTATAACTTGATTTTGGGCAGACTATGCAAATGATTATTATTTTCCCACATTTACAAGCTTAGTGACTATTTTTATTCTACTTCAGACAACAATGTGTTCATAATTATAAAGCAGTTAGTACTGAGCCCTATAAATTTAAACATCAAAAAAGTTTTTCTTTCTGTTTTGTTTTGCAATAACCCCAAAACCTTTAGATAAATGGTTGCTCCGGGGGGGGGGGGTGTCCAGGTCATAACCTCAGTGTGAAGGAGGCATCTCTCCTGTCCCTGCTTAGTGCCTGGGCTGTCTCTTACAGGATTTGTCGGTTACTCCCTTGTTTTGAGAAATACTGTTCAGTTATACCAACTCATGTTGACAGATGCATGAATATCACTGAAATATGAAGAATGCAAAAGAAAAAAGTCAAAAAACGGTTTGGGAAAGTAAAGGTGGGGAGGTCACAAAAAGAAAACAAATGGATAAAACAGATGAGAGCTAAAGAAAGGAGGTGGGAGAGATTCTGCTTAAGGCGGAACCCCAGAGCAGAAGGATGGGGTCTAACGATCGCACACCTCACTAGCCACAGTGACGTGTGCTCATTTCAAACAAAGGGAAAGGATTTCCACCAAATGTAGATGGTTTATAAATTTAAGTCCATCCAATATTCCTTATTCTGCTTGTATCTGAAAACCCGAGTGAAAATTAAAATTTAAGTTCTTGCTGTCAACCATACAGCTGTCATGGTCTATGAGATTATCCCTCAAGGCCAATAATTTTGACTGGGAAAAGGAAGAGGTTTTCTGTCCTCGGACTTTTAAAGAAAAAAGCAAGTAATCTTCTTTGCAATGACTCAGTATCTAAGGCTTCACTGTGGCTCTGTAGTTCCGTGGTTCGTGGCCTCCCCAGGACGCCACCAGAGGACATGAACTACTATAATAATATATGTGTGGGGGTACACTCCCATTAGGTCCCAATGTGCAGCTTCTATTTTTATTGTTGTTGTTCAGTAGGAAGTTTGCTATCTGATTCATTTATAGAATTGCTTGGCTATCTTCTCTAAAATTTTGAACATGAGGCCCAATTTGGCATTTCTGGGCCATTTCTATGTTAATAGTCATCTGGCAAATGCCCATATATTTAATATTGCTTGAAGCACTAAATACCAAAGCAAAACCTCACGTTTTATCAGCCAAAAAGGAGTGTGTGGGCCGCAGCTGGGCTGGTGACTCCCGTAGTCCTTTCCCTTGACCAGCACGTTAAGGGTTACAGAGAACTCAGACTTCACAGCTGGGAGACAGTAGTCCTTTCCCCACACCACACAGGAGCAGATCAACACTACCTCCTTGTCAATGGCCTTCCCACCAGAGAACCGCAAAAGCAATCCTAATTTAAAGGTAAAGATGACATCAAGTTCTCAGCTTTAGTGCCTGCATCTTTGGAACCAGATGGGTCTTTCTTTGAATGTCTGTGGAAAATACTGAAAATGTGCTGCCGTATGCTGTGTCTGTTTGCCCACCCATTTCCCCTCTACTCATTAAAGCGCATCACCTAAAAGAACCCTAAAGAGACTTCCATGCATAACTTCTTGATCTAACATCCACCCTTTGCTGCTCTCTAGAGAGAACTATTGCACAGAACTATTATCAGCCAGGGGCAAGAAGGTAAAGTTTTGTTGACCTATAACAAAATATCTAAAAGAAACTTCTCCGAAGATGGACTGACTCCTCAGACACAGACTGGATTTCAGAAGAGTTGTCCTATCTGTGAAACAAAGGCTGTAGCACCAGGAGGTGTCAAATTACATTAGACAAAAAAGGATAGTGAGAGTGTGAACATGTTTTTAACTATGCATGTGTTTAGTCAGAATACTAAATTGGTATATGCCTTTAAATGTCCATCCTTTTCGCATGGCAGGCAGTTTCTGTGGTCTGGAGAACATCCATACAGTAGCCTGGAACACGGGTTTAGCTTTGTTGATGTCATGCATCTGCAGAATGTTCTTCCCTTTCTGTGTATTCGGCAGTATTAAATTAATCATTAGTTTCACTTAGTTCCTATAGAAACGGTTCTGAAATCATCACATCGTAATCTCATCAATTTAATTTTCTGTGAATAAATTCACCAATCTTAGATTTCTGATACGATTAGGAAACTTTTACCCACAGGAAACCTAAACAGGCCCCGCTTTCTTCATGTGCTTCAATTCTCATGAGTTCAAGACATGTCACAAAGAACCCCAGCTGTGTTAAAACTTTAATAATTTTGTTTAAGTTTAACTCTTTCTAATAATGAGTTTATTAAACCAAAGGAAGGATGTCTAATGTTAGGATTATTGTAGATAGTTTTTCAATCTAAGTTATGATCAGGATTTCAGTTGATACCTTTGGATATCATGCAGTCACAAAGATTCTGTAGACATTTAAAACTAAAGCCTTATAGAGTGCAAATTGTAAAATAAAGGAAATAGAAGAATAAAGATTAAAGTTTTGTTTTCTGAAACAAAATAAGTCTTGTGGTCAGAATCTGCAAAGGTCTAACTATATATATATATATATCATATCTATTCCTAAGGTGACATGGGCACTCAATGGGACAGAGGAAAAGTTAAGCAGGAACCTGTACAACTACTCTGAACCCAGAAATAAGTTGTATATGTTCAACACGTGGCGTGGGCTCATCTGTTTCCAAGATAATATTTTAGTTTCGGGTATCAACAGCAAGTAGAATTAATAATTTTTAAAATGTAAGAAGTGAAATGTCTATCTCAATACTAGGGCAATTAGACAAAATCAGAAATTCCTATTTAAAAAGAAACTATGCCCTCTCTGTCTCTTTTACAGTTTGCTAAATGGAGATCTTCAGGTGATGTAAGTAGGTGATTGACTTTCTCTATATTCTTTATGTAATAATAGCACAGGAGGCTCAAGAGGGCAGAGATTCTAACCTTGCAAATTTCCTCCTTAGCTACCTTTATGATTACCAAGTCATATAAAAATATTTTATACAGAACATTGTGGAACATCCCTTGAAAGGAACAAAGGGTAAATCTTGTAACTTATGAAAGTTATCACTACAACAGTAACAAAAATCATTTCCCTCAGACTATTAGGAATAAAAGCATTATAAACATGAAGGAAAGCCAATAAACCAATGTAAACAAACATGACAACTTAACATAAAAAGTTTGCTTTTGATGAGAAAAATCTATTTCTATATACACATTGCTATTAAAAATAATTTTAATTATCATTTTAAAATCATAAGTGATCAAGGATATTATTACACAAAACACAAAAATGCACTTGAAACTGCATGTATGGATTTCAACAGAGACACAAAGGGTCAGACTTTCCAGTCATCTTTTCAGGTCACTGCCACACATACCTCTGTTCTCGATAGTTTCTGCTCACAGACAGAGGAAAGGAAAAAAAGAGCATTAGTTCTCGCCAGAGGCACACGAGCATAACATTAAACACAAAACCCCAGCATTCACCGAACCTTCTTACATAGAGAAATTTAAATTGCAAAATGAAGATGAGAAATATACAAAAAATTTTACTTTATCATATAAGGAGAGAGGATACCAAAGGGTTAGTGACAATATTGCCCAACAATTGCCATTTTAATTTATTATTTATTTATCTTAAAATTGACTGACTTTTAATTTATGTACACTTGTTTTGCCTGCATGTATGTGTCTATTCTACATGTATGCTCAATGCCCTTGGAGGACAGAAGATAATACATAATCTCCCATAACTGGAGGTTGTAACACATCATCTATGTGCTTAGAACCAAACCTGGATCTTCTGCAAGAGCAGAAAAGTTAGGTTGTAATCATTAAACAGTAACTGCTTTCTCAATATGTTTGATTGTGCCTGCCAGATATTTAATAATTATCTAGAGTCAATACAGTTGCTTTGAAATTAAATGTATCTATTTTACTTTATGTTTATGGGTGTTTTGCCCGCGTGTGTTTATGTGCCATGTGCATGCAGTGCCTGAAGAAGCCAGTAGAGGGTGTCAGATTCCCTGGGACTGAGAATTGGAAATGGGTCCTGTGGAAGAGCAACTAAGGCTCTTAACCACTAAGTCATCTCTCCAGCCTTGTCAATTCTACTTTAAATATAGGTTTTCATATAATAGATAATAGATATAGATAGATAGATAGATAGATAGATAGATAGATAGATAGATAGATAGATGATAGATGATAGATAGATGCACATATAGAGATGATAAATAAAGACAGATGCATATATAGAGATATAGATAGATAGATAGATAGATAGATAGATAGATAGATAGATAGATAGATGATAGAGGATAGACAGATGGTAGATATATATAGATGATTAAATGTTGATTTAAATGGCAAAATTAATCAAATTAATAAATTAACTACATTTTTCATGGAATCAAGTCAGCCAGAAATACTATCTTAAACAAGATTCTATCTTAAACGAGAAAGCAAAGCAAATCCACATATCCTGAATACTTTGAAAAACTCTAAAACTTGGGTCTTAAGTTCAAATCATGTCAAAACAAGATCTGTCTTTTTTCTTAACCAATCTGCAAAGTACATTTAGTACATTTAGAAATATACATTTATAAATGCTGAAAAGACAAAATGTAAACTCACTGAAGAAAACAGGTAATTTCTAAAAAGGTAATTTCACTAGCAATAAGTACGTTTTCATTACATGTTTTTTTTAAAATATTTATTTATTTACTATGTGTATAATATTCTGTCTGTGTGTATGCTTGCAGGCCAGAAGAGGGCACCAGACCCCATTACAGATGGCTGTGAGCCACCATGTGGTTGCTGGGAATTGAACTCAGCACCTTTGGAAGAGCAGGCAATGCTCTTAACCTCTGAGCCATCTCTCCAGCCCCTCATTACATGTTTTTTTTTTTTATCTGTACCTTTTCCCAGGATTATAAAAATTAAATATCCATCTATATTAGGAAGTGGTAGAAATCTATAACTCTAGAATCATTTTCATGGGACCAAATAAAATTATCGAGGAATAAAGAAACAGCGATAATTGTGATCTGCATACGTATGTGTGTCCTACATCAGAGAAGTTGAGAGAGGATCCCATTTTCCTGTCACACGAAGAAAGGCCTCCCCTCCAGACACACAACTTCATGAGTGCCCAAATTACACCTTGAAACGGAGGGAGCACCGGCTAACCAGGGCAGAGCCTGTGCGATGGGGCCAGCGCCTTCCCTAGGCTATCCCACACACATGAGTTGCACTATCTAACCAGCCTGTGGTTTTGTGGTACAGCCATCTATAAGCGGCTTCCTGAATTTTAGATATGGCAGCGTACAAACAGCGAAATAATTGTGCTCCATCTTCAGTAAAACACTTGCAGGGTTTTAGTTTTATAAACAATTGCTAGATAACACATTTAAAGGTGTCTCCTTTGATTTGGTTTCAGACGACAATCATATTGCTCACTGTGAGCAGGTCACTACTCTGCATGTTCTCCAAATGTAGTAAGTCACAGAACAAAGATCATCTTAAAAAGGACTCAGAGTAAATTCTAAATTTAAAACTTTTTAAAAAGTTGTATTTGTTTGTGTGTGTGTGCGTGCGCGTGTGTGCGTGTGTGTGTGCGCGTACGCGTGTGTGTACGTGTGTGTACGTGTGTGTGTGTGTGTGTGTATTGTATGTGCACGTGAGTACAGGAGTCTGTAGAGGCCAGAAGAGGTTGTCAAATCCCCTGATGCTGGAGATAGAAGTAGTTTTGAGTCACCTAATGTGGGTGTTGGGAACTGCAATCTGTAAGAGCAGTATGTATTCATAACTGCTGAGCCATCTTTCTGTCCCCAGATCTAAACTATTTTAGTTCCGAATTTCGTGATCCACATTGGATGCATGATGGAATATGCTATGAAGTGAGGTGAACATCTAGAATGCAGGCTTTCCAAATGGCAAAGCCCGGGATGGGGCGCTGACTGGGACTTCACCAGAGGCCTTAGGTTGAAATATTAAAGAGAGCTATTAGAGTTTGGATCTGGATGTCCCCAAAAGCTGTGTGCTGATGTGTGGACCCCGCGGAGCAGTGCCTGAAATCGGGGTCTTTAGAATGTACCCATGGATTCACTGCCCAATAGTTTGGGGGGCAGAGGGCTTGATATGGTGGTGAGCTCTTTCTCTGGCGAGCGGCTTTCCTCAACCACGTGATTCCCGCCATGCTCTTCTGCCCAAAGCAACAGAGTCACGTGATGACGGGAACCTCTCAAACGTAAGCCATAGAGAACCTTTCTCAGGTATTTGCCCTGACAATAAAAACCTAACTCAAGAATGAAAGGGTTACACTACATTTAAGTCATGACATTAGTTACTAGAATACTAAAGAAAAATTTACATTATAAGTCTTCATAAGGGAAATTTAAAGTACTAGACATATAAATGTTTGGAATCCACCACTTAGCAAATGTATGAGGCTACTAAATATTCAAAAGCAGATTACTCTCAACTTTTAAAAATTAAGACAAAAAATTATATAACGAATTTTGAATTAGGATTGAATTGGACTGAAGAGGGAATTAGGTATCTGAATTTTGCAGATGAAACTGAGTCTCACAGAGTCTGCTCGCACAGGAAGAAGCCCACACTTATGGATGGCCGACAGGACAAAGGGCTGTGCTCTGGATGTGATGCCTGATGCAGTATGCATTCACTCACAGTTAAGACTGAGTCACTACAGTGACCTTAAAACAACGTTCAGTGCTGTCCAAATAGGAAAAGAGTTGTTTCAGAACCTAAAATGTGATGAATTATCATTACTTCTAACCATACTAAGGGTGGGTAATCTCTGATTGCTGGACCAGACTGATGCTCAATACAAATATAGAGATAACTATATACAACCTTCCAGTTAACATTTGGTCATGGGTGTGCGTGCATGCGTGCGTGAGTGTGTGTGTGTGTGTGCACGTACAAATGTGAGTGCAGGTACCTACGGAGGCTAGAAGATGGTGTCAGATCTCCTGGAACTAGAGGCACTTGGAATTATGAACCACCCAAGACAGGTACTGGAAATCAAAACTGAGTCCTCTGCAGGAGCCAGTGGTATTTCCAACCCCCACACCACGTCTCTAGCCCCTAATCAAAATACTTTAAAGTAAATCTTTATAGTAATAATACTGAAAACTTTGACTTACTTATAACCCCAGGCAGTTATTCCTAATATGAGGGCCAGCACTAAAATGGTGCCAGCGATTATTCCTATTATGATATTAGTGCCAGCAACACCTAGAAGGGAAAACAAGGAAGAAAATGAGTGAACAGTATCATCTGAGTAACTATCACACGGACAGTATCACCTGAGTAACTATTGCACGAGCAGTATCATCTGAGTAACTCTCGCACGAGCAGTATCATCTGAGTAACTATTACACGAGCAGTATCATCTGAGTAATTATTACACGAGCAGTATCATCTGAGTAACTATCACACGGACAGTATCATCTGAGTAACTCTCGCACAGTATCATCTGATTCGTGAAAGGCGCTGGCCTTTTTACCTAAGACTCAGCATGCATGCCCACCCTTCCTGGTCCTCCAGAAATTTAAACAGGGAGCAATGAACTCAGGGTGACTACTTCTAAGTCACGTCTCCTGGAAACCCCTGAGATCCAGGCACTACTACTGCACTGACCTGGGGAGCAAGAGCCATGTGACCATTCACCATCATTACCTGAGGACATCTGGGGCCTTGTTAAAGTCGTGTTACTAAGATGTCAGACCTGCACAGATGACTCAGATGAGTGCCTTTGTTTGTCCTTAGCCTTGGGAGGTGAGCGTTATTCCATGCAAAGGGCATTACTGTTTAAGGGGAAATTTTATCTCCGAAGTGTGAACTCTTTAACTGCCTCCACTTAATTTCCTCTTTTATTCTTTAGCCAATGAAGTTTTTAGGACCCCCAACCCCCGCCTCCTGTCATTGTCTGACCCATGTCCTCAGTCCTTGCTGCCTTGGACAGTTACATTGCTTCCAGGCTTTTCATAGTTTAGACTATAGAAATGAGATACTAGAACAAAGAATGGCTTTTAAAAGCTTAAAAGTCAACTCATTTTTATTTATTCAGTTCAAAAATATGTAATTATCCATTAAAATTAAACACTTTATTTTTATTATTTTATTTTATGTGTATGAGTGTCTTGCCTGTATGTACACAGCGTGTGCATGCCTGGGGCAGGATGAGGTGAGGAGAGAGGGGCCAGTTCTCCTGGAACTGGACTTAATGGATAGTTGTAACCCATCATGTGGGTACTGAGAGCTGAACCTGGGTCCTCTGCAAGAGTCACAAGTGTTCTTAACCACTCCTAACCACTCCGACACCAGTCTATTTTTTTTTTTTTTTTTTTTGGTTTTTCTAGACAGGGTTTCTCTGTGGTTTTGGAGCCTGTCCTGGAACTAGCTCTTGTAGACCAGGCTGGTCTCGAACTCACAGAGATCCACCTGCCTCTGCCTCCCGAGTGCTGGGATTAAAGGCGTGAGCCACCATCGCCTGGCACCAGTCTACTTTCTTAACTTCAAAGAAATGTTACTTCAAAGAAATGTTAGAAAATGAAAACACAAGAAAAAAGGCATGAAAGTTGGGTGAGAACTCGATAGGAGCAAGGAGGGGGTTTCTGGGAGTGAGAGGGGGATGAGGGAGTGTGGGAGGGATGAGTGTGGCAGTGTACTGTACACGTGCATGAAATTATCTAGGAATAAATTGATTAAAAGATGCTAGGTTGTGTTCATAGCCTTAGGTAATTACAATACTTGAAAAGTCTCTGCAGTAATACAGAATAAGGTGAAGTCAGTAGGCGAAATTATACTCAGAGTGACAAATCTTTATACTTTAATAAAAATGATTGGTCTCACAAAATAGACTTCCCCCCTCATTATGTAAGTACCATTTATTTTTGAGTTATGCTAAAAACCTCAAATGCAAATGTCCATAGAGAAAATCCTCTTCAGTTACATGGAAAGATGTTATGATACCTACCGTTGCCAGACAGGGTGATACCAGTCTTTGCATCATCATTGTGAGGAAAGTGGGTGCTGCAGTCGGCACCTGTCCAGTGCCTGTTGCACACGCACTTGAGCTCATTGCTGCAAACCTAAAACCCAAAGGTGAGCCAGCAGAAATGTCAGTTCTCTGTCACACGGAAGCAAGTAACCCGTACTCATAACAACCACACCCAGGCTTTGATGGTATCCATAAAGAATAGCTCCATCCTGATTTTAGCTTCTTGCCATACATATGGTTGAGTTACTACAATTTATTTATTTGTTTGTTTGTTTGTTTATTTTGGTTTTTCGCGACAGGGTTTCTCTGTGGTTTTGGAGCCTGTCCTGGAACTAGCTCTTGTAGACCAGGCTGGCCTTGAACTCCCAGAGATCCACCTGCCTCTGCCACCCGAGTGCTGGGATTAAAGGCGTGCGCCACCATGCCCGGCTGTTACTACAATTTAAAAACATGTAGGCGACTGGCAAGGCGACTCAATGGTTATAACACTTGCCATGTAAGCCTCATAACTTTAGTCAATCCCAGGACTCTATGCATAGGAAAGAACTGACTCCTTCAAGATGTTATCTGATACCACGTATCTCGTGGCATACATCTGCACATACCCACACACATACCATATACACAAATAATAAATAAAATATTTTGATTATATAGGATAGTACCTTTTATAACACATGATTATTATAAATTATTTTATACTATATATAATACTACTTACATTATCTTATTCTTATTAATTCCTTAAATAAGCATTACTAGATAAACCCTATTTTCTTTTAGCGTGTATTTAAAATTCGCTAGGAGGAAGACAAAAATGTGATTCATGACACAAGAATCTTCCCCGAGATTCTTTGGTCCCACAAGAACTACTTTCCCGAGTCCTCCTAGGCCTTACAGGAAGGAGAGAAAACACCCCTCTTAGGTTACAGGAGCGGAGCTATGCAATTATATGCATTCTCCTTCTTATGTGCCATACGATACAACGGGTTACTTCCCAAAGTAAATTCTAAAGTAAAGAGATCCTTTGACCGTCAGCCCAAGCATAGCCCCCAAAGACATCTGATATCCATCGTATGGAATGATCAGGACTAAAAGCTTCAAATTGCCAAACAGGGTCCTTTGCCTCATCTGGATAATACACACAATTCAATCAAAGAGTCTGTAATGCCAGCAAAAAGAAAACCACAGCACATGCTAACAAAAAAAGAATCAAGACACCTGATAGTAAAGAGGAATTCCTGATGAAATGAGAAAACTGGATATACTCATGGAGGGTTCATTTGGCTTATAATGTAAATATGCTAGCCGATACACAATTCTGGAAGAGCAGAATCAAAATGTCAAAAGTACCACTCTGTCTGTTCTTCCACGAGCAGCACGTTCGCTGAAGACTGCTATTTCCGAGTTTGAGCCTTGGCTGTCATCTCTGATGAGGCTACAGCGGTTATTTATGGTCAGTGCTGACTCGGCTGTACCCGGATGACCTAAGCAGTTAAATATTTGGCTCGCTCTTCTTTTCTCACGCCTCACATGACAGGTCTTCCTGTGTGGCTACTAGCAGTGGGAGCAGGGGCTGTCTCTGACTCTTTCGCCAGCTTCTGGGGGCCCGTTTCTTCATACTGGGTCACCTTGACTAACCTTAATATAAAAGGGAGGTGCTTAGTCTTACTGCAACTTGATATGCCATGCTTTGTTGATATCTGTGGGCAGTTTGCCTTTTTCTGAATAGAAATGAAGGAGGAGTGGATGGGAGGCCAGAGTGGGTTGGGGGAGGAACTGGGAGGCAAGGAAGGAGACACTGCAGTCAAGATGTTAAAACAAAACAAAAAAAAAAGCTAACAATAAAAAAAATTTAAATTCCATTATAGTTTGCTAAAAATCTGTCTCACAGAAAACCTGTCATTACTCTGTATGACGTCCTCTTAGCATAAAAAAGGAAGACTGAAGAAACTGATTAGGAAAATTGCGAGTTTTCTTATTGCTGGACTTTCTCGATTATACAACAAAAATATTCAAGTAGCTTTGATGAAGTTAGTGTTCACGTGCCAACCAGAAACGTGGATAAGCACACTGTCCATCCTGAAGGAGATTACAGGATTCCACCTGCTTCTGTAAGGAGGAAATGGGTGGTTGCCAAGGCGAGGCTCGACACTCACCCCGTTTCCCGAGCAAATGGTGCCTGCTTTACTGCTCAAGCAAGTGCTGAAGTTGAAGGAGGCCACAGAAAGACACCGATGCTCCAGACACATCATCTGAGGGCCGCAGGGCGTCCCGTCCTCCACGTAGCCAAGGTCAACATCTTCTTCAAGCTTAACATGCCCGCCACTGACAATAAATTGGAAGCAAGGAAGAAAACAGGGTTCCATTAATTCACGTTCATCTTGAGTATAAATCTAAAAGCAGGAAATACTCCTTCTTTGGTCTTCTATTTATGATTTCATAAAAACCTGTAGTCAAAGGCTGTTTAATTACTTGTTCTTTTGTTTCACTGAGATAGAATTTCATGTAGCCCAGGCTGGCATCAAACTCTTAATGTAAACAAAACCAGCCTGGACTTTAGCTCCTCCAACTCCGCTTCCATGTGCCAAGGTTACTTACAGGCATACACCCAGAAATATCTTGAAGGTGTAGGAAGTAAGGGAAACTTTTAATCTAACTCTTTTCAGGGATAAATGTATTATCTCTGAATTTAAACAAAATTTAATTTCAAATTAATTAAATTAGTTAAAGAAAAATAAATTAATTTAAAATGTAATTTAAAATTGAATATAATTTGTACAAAATTATTACAGTAAGGGCCATAACTAGCTAGCTTTATTATTTTTCCTTGCACACCATATGCAAGTCTAATTGCTTTACTACATAGGTGTCAAGATTTCAAATGTGTTTCAAATAAGAACTGGAATTGGATTTGATTTACAATGCTCCCCAAAACTGTATATGTGCAAATTCTATGTGGGATTGCTGAAACCACTGTAGCCACTGCTCATTACAGCATGCGCACATGTTTTCTTTTAGAATAATTAAATAGCAACAAGAGCTGAAAGTATATAAGCATAACTAATATTTTCATATGATCCTTGCCAACACTCGCACAAAAATTTCCATATTAATTTTTATCAAAATTATTGTGCATGTGTAACCAAAAGCATGAACTGGTGCTTTTGTGTCCATGTTTCCATTCATGTGTTTGTACACATGTGTGTGTGTGCCTGTGTATGCTTGTGTGTATGAATGTGTACATGTGTGGAGGTCAGAAGTCAACGCTGAGTGTCTTTCTCAACTGCTCTCCGCCGTCTTTTTTGAGCAAGGGTGTCCTCACTGAAGGTGGAGCTCACAAGGGTGGCTCACAAGGGTGTCCTCACTGAAGGTGGAGCTCACAAGGGTGTCCTCACTGAAGGTGGAGCTCACAAGGGTGGCTCACAAGGGTGTCCTCACTGAATGTGGAATGCACAGATTCCCCAGCAAGTCTCAAGGATCCTTCTGTCTGTACCTTGCATTGGGAAATGTGCTCAAATGTTTTACATGGATGCTGCTGGTCCTAGGGATTGAACTCAGGTCCTCGTGTTTAAATACTAAGACTTTACCAACTGAGTCATTTCCCCAGCATTAGGTAAATTGGGTTCTTAAACTAAATAGTTATCTCTGCACAGAGCCTTCCTAGGAGAGAGCCACTTTCTACACTACTGGTCCTCTGCTATTATTATGCCTCAAAAATGTATACTATACTGATTTATTTTATTTTTAACTGTAGGTATTATCAATTCATTTCTCCATATACAAGAAAATTTATCTCCTTATTTCCCTTGATAGTTCTATATGCAATTTCTCCTTTCCTTACCCTTTCATAATAAACTTGATTTAATCAACAATAAATATGTACGCTATTATTACTATGCAAATGCTAATAATTAAACTTTCACTTTCTGAATTACTTTTTATTTTACCTTAGATTATTCTTTCATTTGTCTACTTTCCTATGCACTTACCATCTTTACTAGAAAAACCAACCCACATTCTCTGGCTGCTAATCCCGACTGAAAACACACCCGAGCGAGCATCAGATCATTTTCTGGGGAGATCTCTCCTACAGTTCCCTCTATCTCCTTCCTGTCTACTCTGGTTCTGCCCTGTCCCTGGCACAGAGCCGTAAATCCTGGGTCCCTCTCACTGTCAGCCTGTGTGACGCTGTCTCTCAGTGAAGAACCTGCTTCCTCTGTACCTTGCCTTTCTCTTCCTTTGTTTAATCTTCACTTTTATGGGGGTATAACCATTCCATTAGCTTTTTGAAAAGAGGTGTAGGAGAATACATTTTGAGGAAATTTGCACGGTAAAATGTCATTTTTTAGTATGAAGTGTATTTGATTTTTATTTTTAACACAGGATCTTGCTATGTAGTCCAGGCTCATCTCAAACTCTTCCTTCTCCCGCCTCAGCCTTTGAGTTCTGGGCTTAGAGCTGTGTTCTAGGAGCCCTGGCTTTGGTTTGATACAAAATTTTAATTTATAAATAATTTCCCAACGTCTTCTGATTTCCTGGACTCCTGGTGACAAACCTTAGGCCACTCTAATTCCCGAGCCTCTTCTGTGGAAACTGTTGACTCTTCTTTGCCCCACAGTTTCCATAATGAAGTTTACATCTGTCTCTGATGTCACTGGCTGACAGTTTCCTCCTTACTACCTCTGTTCTTCTTTATTTCTGTTCTAACCAGGGAGCTTGTCCTCATTGCTCTCTTTCTTTTTTAAGTAAAAACCAAGTTTTTTTTTTTTTATATTTGTAAACATATTGGTTAATTCTCTTCAGGAAAACAGAAGCAATGAAAGATAGATAGATGATTGATAGATACATATATACATACATACATACATAGAGATGATAGATACATAGATAGATGATAGATAGATAGATAGATAGATAGATAGATAGATAGATAGATGATAAATGGATGAATACGTAGATAGAAGATAAATGGATGGATAGATAGGTAGATAGATAGAAGATAAATGGATGGATCAGCAGATAGATAGATAGATAGATAGATAGATAGATAGATGATAGATAGATGATAGATAGATAGATAGATAGATAGATAGATAGATAGATAGATAGATAGACAAACAGATAGACAAAAAAGATACAAAGGTAGACGTTTATTTTGTGTGATGTTGCCCTATTTCCAGGGAGTCAATTTCAACCACTAAGCTTCACTACTGCTGTTGTATTTTAATCCAAGAGAATCTTTTTCTTTTATAGTCTGTTTGATTAAAGTAGAACATTATATTTTCATTTCATGATAAAAAGTCTCTTGGGGTTTTCTGTTCACTCTAATTTTTCATGTTAGAAACTTTCTTTGCATGCCTGTCAGTACTGACCAGACAGACAACTGGAACTTTCTGGACATTCTCAGAGAGCATTCCTCAAGGCTGAACCACTTCCACATGACCCTGATATCAACCCTTCGACTTAGGAACATTCTCTTTTATTCCCTGTGGAGACAAAGTCTGAGTCTCCAATGGGAGAGTGGCCTAGCCTGAGTCTCCAATGAGAGGGTGGGCTAGCCTGAATCCCCAGTGGGAGAGTGGGCTAGCCCCTTTGTGGCTGAATCGTGAGAGGAATTTGTGCATTAGACTCCCTTTCTTCTTTTTCTTTCTTCCCCAAACTTCCATATAGCCTCTTTATCCAAAACCTTCCTTGAAACTCATCTAATTCCTCCTTAAACAACAGATTACGCTGCTAGTTTCTCAGTTTTCTGAGATGTTACTAGACATCTCGGGTTGGGTTTCAGCTTTCCCTCTTCCTGACCTATGAACTCAGCTCTCTCAAAGGCTCCCCTAAGTGTGAGCCACATAGCCATTTATGTGTACACATTCTAGATTTGGGTTGCTACTGCCTCTACTTCATTTTTGACCTTTCCTGCAGATATATAACTACAAAAGGAAATTTAATTTTGTGGAGCTTCAGAAAGAAGCAAAATGAGCAGCCATGTGCTGAATGACTCTGTCCAGAAGTCGCAAATTGTCCTGAATAAGAGGGAAACTTTGCTGAGCGACTCCAGCAGCCACATAACAGCCGCCATGCACCATTCTTACTAGCTTTCATTTCTCGCCTGTTAGGATTGACTCGATCACCTTTATGAACTAGATTCAGGTTCCGACCATGAACTTGCGCACACACTGGAAACAATAGCAGGACCAAGCGGTGTCCTTGGGATTTAAAGGGATTAATCTGATCACGGGATGTTTAGGTAATTACCTGCAGTTTAATGTTCTTCCTTGCTGCACAACTAAGGTAGATGTGATTTCACCATCGAGTTCTCCAAGCCTTGGGATATTGCCAATATTGGTGCATAAAAGGTAACCACAAAGTACATCCCTGTGTTAAAAGAGTAAAATTATTAACTTGATCTCTTCCGCAAAGACAAAAGGAAACTTGTACTTTTGGAGTTATGTCTTCCCTATTGCTAGTATTTATGATCCATCAGCTACAGTAGTTATGTGTACGCTAAGCAAAATATAACAAGACATTGCCAGTTTGCCTCTCAAAACAGACTTCCCTAAACTCTGAACAGTGATCTGAAGTCCTAATTACCTCCTAGTCTGTCTCTTAGTGCTTATTAGCTCAAATATTTGTTTAAAAATTATCCATCAAAAACACCTTTTTATCAGAATGACTTGCATACAGTGTACTGCTGGGTATGATTAACATGTTAAGGGCTGGGTAAATGAACGAACTGTGCACGAGCCATAGAGCTGCTTCTGCACCATCTCCCAAAGCCCAAAGGAGATAACCTACTGCTCAAGAGACTCACAGCCACAGCCTCAGCAGCCTTCTAAAGACATCATGTGTGCTTAGAAGTTAACAGGTAAGTTTCTAGAATTAAAATACTGCTTTATATATTCTTTTACCAAACACATTTTAGTTATTATTTAGTGATGACATATATTTAAATGAAAATCTTATAAGCACAAAGCTGGATGGTGGTGGCACACCCCTTTAGTCCTAGCAATCAGGAGGCAGAGTCAGGTAGATCTGTGAGCTTGAGGCCAGTCTTGTCCATTAATCAAGTTACAGGACAGCCAGAACTACACACAGAGAAACCCTGTTTCAAAAAACAAAACAAAACAAAAAAAAAACAACAGAAAAATTAACATAGCAGCAAAATCCCAAATGGAAATATCAGACTTGGGAGCTGGAGAGATGTTCTAGCAGTTAAGTTAACACCAGACTTTATATAATAGATAACAGAGAAAAATGGGCCCTATATTTATCAACAATGTATAAAAGGTATTAACTTATTCCTTATAATAACATATATAATGTAAATTATATATACATTTAATGTATAAATAGAGAAAGAATATAAGATACTAACTCTTTTTCTAGTCCTGGCTACAGGATCTTGGGCACAGACACTAACTTTGCCTTGGTTTCTTCATCTCTAAAATGAGAGGGCTGTCATGACGTTTAAGTGGCAGACTCATCAAAGTGAGATGAAGTACCTAGCACACAGTGCATGCTTGCTATATGATAAGGGTGACCCTGTTAATTAGCTATGAGGAGCTAACAAAATCTGAGCAACAAATTGACATATTTAAAAGGATTTAGAAGATTATAGTATAATAGTACGCTTGAGAATGCCAGTAGAGAACACTCAAGGGATTTTTGTAGTAGTTACATTATAGGGCTTAGTTGTGCCAATGACAATAACAATGGAAATAAAAGGATAAATTCACAATAAATGGTAAGGAGCAAAGGGGAAACCAACCATGATTCATGTTTGGACAACATGCAGAGAGATGGAGTCAACGTGCAGAAAGACAGAGTTAGTCAGTGTGCAGAAAGATGCAGGACTCGGCATGCAGAGAGGTGGGGTCAACATGCAGAGAGATGGGGGTCAGCGTGCAGAGAGATGGGGTCAGTGCAGAGAGATGATGGGGTCAGTGCAGAGAGATGGGGTCAGTGCAGAGAGATGGGGTCAGTGCAGAGAGATGATAGGGTCAGTGCAGAGAGATGGGGTCAGGGCAGAGAGATGAGGTCAGTGTGCAGAGAGGTGGGGTCAGGGCAGAGAGGTGGAGTCAGGGCAGAGAGATGATGGGGTCAGTGCAGAGAGATGATGGGGTCAGTGCAGAGAGATGGGGTCAGTGCAGAGAAATGGGGTCAGTGTGCAGAGAGGTGGGGTCAGGGCAGAGAGATGGGGTCAGTGCAGAGAGATGGAGGAGTCGGCATACAGAGAGATGGGGTCAGTGCAGAGAGATGGGGTCAGTGTGCAGAGAGGTGGAGTGAGTGTGCAGAGAGG
>NW_026067916.1:471377-515376 GCF_014885135.2 Alexandromys fortis | reverse complement strand
TGATGGGGTCAGTGCAGAGAGGTGATGGGGTCAGTGCAGAGAGATGATGGGGTCAGGGCAGAGAGATGATGGGGTCAGGGCAGAGAGGTGGGGTCAGTGCAGAGAGATGGGTCAGTGTGCAGAGAGATGGGGTCAGTGCAGAGAGATGGGGTCAGGACAGAGAGATGGGGTCAGTGCAGAGAGATGATGGGGTCAGTGCAGAGATGGGGTCAGTGCAGAGAGACGGGGTCAATTATTCTTATCTACATGGGAAAGTGAAACACTGAGACATTCAGCAAAGACAAGAGGTAGTTAAGAAAGGTCAGAACTAGCTAATTTACTCAACAGTGTTGGTGATGGCGGCTTTATTCTTCCTCAGTCTTAAGATGCTGGGAGGCCCTGTCTATGTGAGAAAGCGCAGCAACTACAAGAATAACCTAGACCCTGAGAAAGAGGCCCAGGTATAATTCAAGCATCAGGGTCATCAGTGATGCTGGGGCTCTGGGGAAAGATGAGGAGAACAGACAAGGTAGTGCATTTTATTAAGCACCCAAAGCAGGAAGGTCCCACTCGGAACTTATGCTTGTAAAGGGAATGAAGGCTGAGGTCTGGGTTAGTGTCGGCATTCACCGTTTGTTGCACTGTATCCAGGTGTCCTTGTCTTTTCCACAGTTACCCTTCTCCGTCCCCTCGATGTTCAGCTTCTCATAGCAGTACTTGTCTGATGCCGTTACCTCTGAAGCAAAAAAGAATGTCCCATCAGAGATGGAGGGAACTCGCGAGCTGTTCACAGTTTTGCAGCAAAGAAAGCTGCAGATTAAGGAGTTGTTCACTATAGTGCTATCCAGGACAAACACAAAAATTGCACCATCACTTACAAAAGTGTACCATACAGCAGACGTGGCTTGGGCACATCTTCCACGAAACCTTATGTGATATCGGAAAACCTGTATACATGGCTGTCTGAGGGGAATTAGACTACAGACTGTGTTGTAAGAAAGAGCGGCCGGGCTGCGTTCTGCCACCCGGCTAGCTTTACCCCGAAAATAATTACACGGAAACTGTATTCTTTTAAACACTGCCTGACCCATTAGTCCCAGTTTCTTATTGGCTAGCTCTTACATATCGATCTAACCCATTTCTAATAATCTGTGTAGCTCCACAAGCTGGCTTACCAGGAAGATCTTAACCTGCGTCTGTCTGGAGTGAGAGAACCATGGCGACTCACTGATTTAGCTTCTTTCTCCCCGCATTCTGTTCTGTTTACTCCACCCACCTAAGGGTTGGCCTATCAAATGGGCCTAGGCAGTTTCTTTATTAATATGAAATCACTCCCACATCAAGACTGTGGGAACACGCCCCAGGATCTGACGTGAATTAGGAGATGGTGCTATCCTTGAACACACAGTTTAATCTCAGTACCAAATGCGTGAGTCTCAATCAGAAACTTTATTACTAAGAAGGGCAATATTATTCAAATATCTATGTAGTACAATCAGATTTAAGAAACAGCATTTTGCTTACCAATTCTTAACTGCAATAAATAAAAAAACCTGTATTTTGCTTTTGGATGAGATTGGGTTCGTGCTATCTATGAATGCAAAGATCATTTTAAGGTGGTGCATCATCCTTGCAGGTTTGATCTCTTCTGAAGCCAGTGCTGACTGTCAGAGTCACCTGCTAGAAAGAAATGGTTTTCCAGCCAGAGAGGGTGGGATAACAATCTCATCTCAGCAAGCTGGAGATGGAGGCAGGAGGATTACAAGTTCAAGATCATCCTCCTAAATTACACAGGAGACTCAAGACTAGCCTAGACCAAACAGAGATCCCATTTGAAAAAGACAGGGAGAAAACAACAATAAAAACCAAACAAACATAAAAATAATAGAGACTTTCGTAAATGAATCAAATGAAAGTTGGTGATATAAGTTACGTTTTGCTAATCCAAATTCTGAAATGTTTCATCTTCCAAGACTTTTCAAGAGCTCACACAATACCACAACCACATGTAGAAAACTCCATGATCTAGGCTGAAGAGATGGCCCGGTGAGTAACAGCACGCACTGTGCAAGTAGGAGTGATGGAGGAAGGTCATTGGTTAAATAAAGAAAATGCCTCGGCCCTGATAGGACAGAAAATTAGGTAGGCAGAGTAAACAGAACAGAATGCTGGGAGGAAGAGGAAGTGAGGCAGACGCCATGCCTTCCCTCTCCAGGGCAGACGCGATGAAGCAAGCCGCCAGGTCAGACACGTTGAATCTTTCCTGGTAAGACTGGTGCTACACAGATTAATTTAGTAATATGGGTTAGGCAAGATAAGTCACCACTTCGTGGTGCTACACACATTAATAGAAATGGGCCAAGCAGTGTTTATATGAATACAGTTTGTGTATTGTTATTTTGGGTAAAGCTAGCCGGTGGCTGGGAGCCGGGCGGCAGGAATGCAGCCCACAGCTCTTTCAACATAGGAGGACTTGGTCTCAAATCATGTACAAAGCCAGACATGAGCATGCATGTGCCTGCAACCCCTGAGCTATGGGAGTAGAGGCAGGAGCATGGCCAGGGCTTGCTGACTGCCAGCTTATCTCCTGGTCCAAGGAGAGCCTGTCTCCATAGAATAAACTGGAGAGTGATGGAACAGGCCATCTGATGTCCTCCTCGGCCTTCTGTGGATGCACAGGCATGCACACCTGCACAAATACATGTGCATACCACACACACACACACACACACACACATACACACACACTCACAAAAAGGTATTTTTCAAAAGTAAAGTCTATGTCCTGATCCAATATAAGAAGTCTCATTAAAAATGCAGATGCATTAAATATACTAAAAATATTATATAAAATTATCTTCAGGATATGTATGTGTACATGAATCACAAATGAACTTCATGGTTAGACGTGGGCCCCAGGAAACGTATCCCGACATGGATTTGCACAATCCTTCCTACACACCTCTGGCACTAGGCATTTGAGCAGGGACACGAGAGGTGCGCATAGTGAACAGCAGCTAATGACGTCACTGTTCCTCAGCCACTCTGCTCAAGCAGAGGAAGGAAAACCGAGAGTACAAACCAGCATAACTAAATTTTTTTCTCATCCCAATGCTTCTCAAGAGACTCAGAGAACACACGCTCCTTACCTAAAGGATTCCAGTCACTACCTCTGATATATTAGGATCATGATTCGTTTTAGAGTTTTTCCTGTACAAATCATCTCTCAAAAGAACTTTGAATAGTCTAGACATGGTAGCCCAAGCCTGTAATTCCAGCACTTGGGAAATTAAGGCAAGAAGCTACAAAATTCAGGTATAATTGGCCAAGATACATGGCTAGACTACATAGTAACACTCCACCTGAGAAATATTTTTTAAAGAGTTTAGAACAAAAACATCTTCCAAAAATATTGCCTAGAAATTCTGGGGGAAATACACAATACATTTAAATGCTAATTTAAATTTAGTAAAACTTAAATACTTATACTATTATCTTAAAATACTATTATTTAAATACAAATGTTATATATTCTCCTTTAGAACTCGGACAGATTTTTGAAGAGAATAAATTAACGATTTTGTCTTTTGCAAGACTTCAGCAGAAGGTCACCTCTAACTACAAAAGCCAGTTGGAGCATAAAGAAGATAGTAGACGAGGAAAGAGCAACCGAGTTAAAATGCTTAGGTCTAAGGCAAGGATACCCTACCCAGAGACCATGCCCACTCCATATGGCTGTACGAGGGCCGTATGGGATCCTTCGCTCAATGGAACAGAGCTGAGGAGCCGAAATCAAGTCTGCTCTGTTCTCCAAGCTGTGCACCAGGTGGGCTCGCCTGCCTGGCAGCAAAGGCACCTGCTGTCTCATCCACAGGCACTGCCAATTAGCCAGAATTTTGGGGCCATGGTTTCCCAAGGAAAGTGCCCTTCTCTAATTTCTAGAAAAGAAATTACCTACCTAACGCTGAAGCGGTTTTAAGAAGGCCCCTAGTTATTAAGTATTAGCAATTTATTTCTAGCCCGTATGTCCTTAAAGGAGTGTGCCAAAACTGTGTGGGAAAAAAAAAAAAAAAAAAAAAACAAGTCATGTGAGTTAACTTACTTTGCCCCCAGATGTATTTGCATTGTCTATCTCTGGTTTTACACCTTCCTCCAAAGCAAATTCCCTAAAATGAGAGAGCAAATATCCATCGGTGAAAACAATCTCTGCTGTGTTAGACAACAGAAAAAGAACATACGGCTGAGAATGGCCCTTGAGTGTGGTCATCTGAAGTGATTATGAACCATTCAAACTGATCTTCTTTTTATTCATTTTTTAAAATTTCATTTTCCATTCCAACCGCAGTTCTCCCTTCCAGGACTCCTCCTCCCATCCCCTCCCCTTACCTCTCCCCCAGCCCATCTCCCATCCACTCCTCCCAACAGGCAAGGGCTCCGATGGGGAGTCAGCAAAGTCTGACACATTAAATTGGGGCAGGACCAAGCCCCTCTCCCCCCTGCATCTTCTTATTGATATAGAATTTCAGTATTTCTCTCATGTTGGTACCCACGGAAATTTTAGGCAAAAGTGAGTGACCTACCTGAGTACTGTCACAGGAATATCCATCCATTTTGTGTACATTGGGAGCACACTAGGGAGAAAGAACAGATTATCATCCAAACTCAGACCAAACACAAGACAGATTAACTCCTGTCAGTGCTCTCGGTTTATAAATCACAGTAGACAGCACACCTAGCCCTTTGAACTACCTATAAATAAAAAGCAGAAGATTAAAAGCAAGTAGGAGGAAATAGAGTTGTTGAGCATCGCTTTAAAAATATGGCATCTTGCCAAGGTAAAAACCTGATTACACAGCCACAAAAACAGAGAACTTACGAGGATGGCTTGGAAGATCACATATGCATTAGCGTATGCTTCATTCAGAGACAATATTCCTTAGAGAAGAAGGCAGGGCTTAAGACAAAAGTGAGGAGCAGCCCCCCATCAGTGAAGCCGTAAGTAGAGTTTCCTCCCTTTGGCCACCAGGAGCAACATAGCCTTTCACAAAATGCCGGGGGTAGAGGAACAGCAGAGGGAGCAAGGGCAGGAAGCTGGAGACAATATCAACTAAAGGGAGACACATCTCAAAATCTAGTATGAACTCATTATTCGTCAGAGAAATTTAGAAATAAAAATATCCTTTGAGGAAAAGACAAACATGGGGAGGATCTGAAGGGAGGGGAAAGACTCCGTCGCCTCTGCTATTAACTGTGGATATGATGCTATCATTATTTTTCCTTGAAGGACTTTAAAAATTGTAAAGTATCTGGTGAGGATACAACCAGCCGTGCACAATTCATTACTTCAGCGAGAGAAAAACGGGATTATATAGTCTCTTGGGGAAGAGGCAGAGGGATAGAGAAAAGATGTGACAGAGACCACCCCGTGCAGCTAGCTTTACTTTCTAGACAGCCATCTCTACCCTTGCCCATAAAACCTGATGTTTAAGATAAAAGTCAAATAAAACTACAGACATATAACTTTCTGCTCCCTTTTTTTGCCACATAAACTTCCTTGTATCGTTGCTGTATGGTTTTACAGATATCACTCATAATGGATGCAACATATCAAATGAAGGTAACCATGAGTGTGCAAGAACAATCCCCTATAGCAATCCTGTTTACCCTAACCCTACACAGCACCTCTGAGAAGCCTGGGGTTAGGGGTTTTTAACAATTCCTGTTTATTTATAATCATACTGGTGCAGTATACTTATGCCTGGGAGCCTTGATAGTAATTATTGTGTCCTTATTTCCACGAGGCGTTAGCTGGGAAGGCTGCTAGTTACAGAGTAAGAAAGGAGACTACGCTTACATAAAGATCTCTCTGTAGCCTTAAAAATCAATCATCTTTACAACTATAGGTATATCATTACTTAATTTTTCTTCTCTGGCAGCAAAGAGAAAGATAGCAGTCCCTGATGTATGAGTCTCAGTTTCTATGGCCTTGCTAAACAAAACACAAACACAAAGCACAAACACCACAAAACAGCAACCTCTCTCCTAGCCTTGTGTCATCTGGTCACTGGGGAAGGGGAAGATGCTCATTGTGATCAATGACCCACCTTGTCCCATCTTCCTGGTGTATTTCCTCAGTTACAACAGGTCTCTTTGTTTCTTAGTGATGTCATGTAAGATTTTGCAAGACAATAATCAAAACAGATGCTGGCCAACAATGATACAAATGTAAGAGCCAGATATGAATCTTAATAGAACATTTGCCTGGTATGCACAAGGCCTTGGTCTGATCCCCAACCTCCGGTGTGATGGGACAGAGTCAAGTGACATCTTGCCTCATGTGCATTTTTACTGTAACACACCCAAGCTGTCCCCACTTGCCTTGTAGTTACCCTGTGTGGGATAATTATTGTATAGATTACCTGGCTTGAATTTCCTGAACATATTTCACGAATATCACAATCATTGACTGCTTCTCGGCACACAGTCCCCAAAGGCTGAAACTGAAAAGAACATCACTCAGTGTGCAAAACAGGGAAAAGATTTAAAAATAAAAAAGGAACTCTCATAGTCCCATAGGAATAAAAATCAAAATGAAAAGTGTTTGGAAAAGAACACTTTAAACTACTTTAAGATGGCAGGATGCACAAAACAAATTTATTCAACAAACTGCTATTTTAATTAGTTGCAAGTCATAGTTTCTCATAGGTGAGGTAAGTTCCATAGTCACCACACCTAAGTGTCACAATATTCTGCTAAAATGAGGCAGAGTTTCAAGGAAGAGTTAGCCCATGCTCCAGGAATTTTTTCAAGCAATCTGAATTGGGGCTTTAGCCTCCTTTCTTACTTACACCTTTATCTTTGAGCTTTTGCTTCTGCATCTTGTCTTCTCCGCCGAGAATTTTAAAGTCACATTTTGGACTGCATAACAGTTACTTCCCAGCAAAGCCGTTTCCCCCAAGCTTTCCTTCCTATCCCCCTGCCTCATCTCTTCTGATTTTCTCTTATTAGAACCTCTGGACAAGTGTTTGTGCTTCTCGGTTTCCAAATACTTCCTGTACGTGTGATGCTGTGGAGTCAGCCTTGAGCGTCACTGGATTTATAGACTGCAATCTAACTCCTGATAACACCGCAGAACAGGGACATGTGTAGTTGTCAGAGCTCTCTCACGGTCCCCTCTCCTCTTTCCCTCTCAGAACTGCTGATACCCGACTGGGCCCATCTCTATTTGTGCCCAGGACCCTGCTCCCTGACTCACTGCTCAGAACCTTCCAGGCACCCAAGCCGAGAGAGAGAGCATCTGTATCACATGTGGTTTAACCTCCCGTTGAAGAAAGTGCTTTCGGAGACCCCACAAAAAGCAGCCAGAGACACAGCAATGGAGGGGAAACGACGGGACCACTGCTAGGAGGGCTGGGGGTCAGCAGACAGCTGTGCCTTCCTCTGAACCAGCCTCTGCAGGTTCCTTAGCATCAAATCGGGATGGCTATGCCTATTCCAAAAGTGTGCCTTTGAGTGGTATCTAAGACAGCAGTAGCAGGCAAGGATGATTTTGCCCCAAAGGAGACATTTTTACAACATCTGGAGACATTCTGGATTGTCACAGTGAGGAAGTTCTTCTACAATCTAATGGGTGCAACCCAAGGATGTTGCTAATGTCCGATAAAGCAGAAGGCACGCCCTGACTACAGACAGTGTCTTATTCTTAGCCAGACAAGAGTGTTGGTGCCAGTCAGGAAACCCGGATTTAAGATGGCACAAGTCAAAAGTGCTTAGCCCAAAGGGGACAGTTGCCACGACAGTGTTATATGCCACCTTTCTTTAACCCATCAAAGCTATCCGATCTGAAGACATTCATTGGAAGTAACATGCATGTTCACTTATGCACTTAACAAACACTGATAACTACACCAATTAAGAGACAAAGAGTCATGCATGTTTCCATGTCAATATAGTGTGATCTTGTCTAAAACATGCCTCTTGTTGCCTAAGATACTGATGCTGTAGGATGGACAAAGATGCACAGAAAGAAAAGAAGACTATATCGGACGTCTTCTACTCTGAGATTAGTCCTCTTTAAGGAGGCAGGATGAGAACAGCTTTGGAGAAGTAACCGGGTCAGGTCCCAGCTCTCTCATATTCTGGTTTAAGACACTGGGTAAGTCAACTATTACATGAGAATGCTAACAAAGCCACACTTCAGGAGACTTCAGGAGAATCTTGTAACCACTAGGACTTCAGTCATTTGCCCCCTGTTGGATAGTGCTTTTAGGTTATATGGACCTAGACTTAACAGTTTGAGCACACGCCTCCCCTTCAACCTTTGACCACTAATCAGCCAGTTATTTACCTTGCACTTTTTACAACAGAGACCATCACTGCATTGAGAATCCTGGGTCAAGGTGCACTTCTTACAGCACTCTGCCCCTTCAAGGGCGCATTCCTAAGGGAATATAAGCCGTTGCAAACCACCAGAAAATGTCATTTTCCCCAAAACACCAAGGCTTTTTTTTTTTTTAAAGTAAATGTTCAAGCTCACAATGACAATCATTCATCCACAAATCCTATAAAATGTGTAGGTATAATGCTCAGTATTATCTCAAGGGCATGGAGCTAGAATGGCCCCTAGCTACCCAAAACTGGTCTTCAAAATGACAGGGGATCTACAGCAAGGGTGCCACATTCACACTCTTCCCAGCTTCAATGATGGGGACCTACCGCAGCAGTGCCACAGTCACACTCTTCCCCAGGACCTACCGCAGCAGTGCCACAGTCACACTCTTCCCCGGGACCTACCACAGCGGTGCACAGTCACACTCTTCCCCAGTTTCAATGATGGGGACCTACCGCAGCGGTGCCACAGTCACACTCTTCCCCGGGACCTACCACAGTGGTGCCACAGTCACACTCTTCCCCAGTTTCAATGATGGGGACCTACCGCAGCGGTGCCACAGTCACATTCTTCCCCAGTTTCAATGAAGGGGACCTACCGCAGCGGTGCCACAGTCACACTCCTCCCCAGTTTCAATGAAGCCATTTCCACACTCAGGAGGCTCGAGAAGCTGTGGGAAGAAAACCAAGAAAGGGTGAAATACAGGAACATCAGTAACAAAGACCCTGAGGGCTGACACCACACCAATACGCTCCGTGTATATGCTGTCCACTCAAACTATAACTTTATTTACCACAAAATAAAAAGTACGACTTTAGAACTTGGAACTTTAGAAGATCAATTTTGGTTTTTATTTAGATATTCAGACACAGTACTATATATTTGTATTATATAATGCATGTATATAATATTTATACCAAGTTGGTTCTGGTAAATGTCACCAAACACATGATGCATGCAGCCATTGCGGAGAAACCAAGCCAATTTGACATCTGAAAATCCATTTTGGTGAGAAAGCAGGAAATTTGCAGTCAGGAAGCCTAGATTAAAAGCTTAGCACAGGGTAGGGTGGTGCTTAACAACACAACACATTTGGTTGTGAGAGGACAACACAACGCAACACACTAGAAGAAGGCACAAAGTGATAAAGGAAAACCCGGTACAGGTAACACAGTGGAGACCTTACTACCTGAAACATGAACAGTAGTATAAACTGTCTATCTAATTAATCAGCTGTTGAAAATTACCACAAGGATCAAGTCTAATCACTTGTAAAAAATCTTATTATTATTTTTTTCTATTTGCTAATAGCCTATTAAAAATAATTTTGTAGATCTGCAGAGAGGCCTAAGTGGTTAAGAGCACTTTTTTGCTCTTGTAACGGAACGTGTGTAATAATCATTTAGAAGTTAACCAAAGTTTCCACATTACAGAATGAAATTAAAGCCCACATTTTTGTAACTAGAAAGGGCAAAAGAAACCAACACAAACAAAACCCCCACTCCTTTCTTGCCTGCTGGTTATACCATCAGAAACACTCCAACTGTCCCAGACGAAAGCAACATTTCTAGAATATGCCCAGTGGGTCAAATTGAAAAGTTCTCATTTGTAGACTCAGTACATAAAAGTCGGGTATCATAACTAGTAAGTCTTGACCACACTTATTACCTTAGAAGGCTTGTTGAAGAGGCAGGCGCCACCACCACTATTCAGGAAGTCATGATACTCCTCAATGCTGCACGGAGAGAACTTCTTAGGGAGATAGTAGCTGTAGGGGACAGAGGGGAGTGCAGTGTGAGGGGTCCTGCTTATTTATTACCCTTAAATTCTTAGGGCGATAGTAGCTGTAGGGGACAGAGAATGAGTGCCTCAGTACAGCGTGAGGGTTCCTGCTTACTTACTGGCCTTAAATTTGAACAGTGTTAAAATTACACATCCAGTCAACCATTATATTTCTAAACTTTTCATTTAGTGATGTGTAGTGGTTATTGGTTGCTCGTTTATTTGCACATGAATTAAAAGAAAGATATAGTGCAGCACCTATGATTTACATCAAAGACAATAAAGCTTTATTTCATAATAATATACAACTAGCTATAACTCAAACATCAGAGAATCCATAAAACAACTGCCTATAAATTTATAATACATGTCAGGCCAGGAAAGTCAAAGAAAAGTGCCGCAGTCTGAAGGCCTGTAAAGACATGAACCCTAACACGACGCCTCATTCCGAAGCTTCAGCTGTAAGTGACATTTCCGGTAGATGGGTCAGTCCTGAATGGGGGCAACTACACAGTTTCCATGGCTCTTCTCTGGCTGGTTGGAAGGTTCTTGTCACAGGAAGTGCTCCCGGAGGGTTTGAGGGTGACAGAGCACCAAACTAGCAACATATGATTCAGGGTACCCATGGGATCGCTTCTCACTAATCTTGTGACTTTTTCTAAAGTTTGAAATTATTTTAAAATTATGCAACAGTAATTAATGGTCCAGGGGAAAGAAGAACTGTGGCGAGATAAAAATTTAGCAATCCTCAAAATAAACACACCTCTGGGAATTCTCGGTTTTAGATTTTTTTTTCCCCTAAAAAAAGAGTTAGCTATAGGCACAGTCGGCATAACGTATAACAGCAAGGAACAAGACAGCAACTCAGATGTTGACTAAAACTCTGACAGGTGCCTGGCATAAAACAACACAGAGTTATGACCTGCCCCAATTTGAAGACTAGCTGGGGAAAGGATGGCTACTCGGTGTCAACCGGAAAATGAATATTTATTTATTTATTTATTTATTTATTTATTTATTTATTTATTTATTTATTTGGTTTTTCGAGACAGGGTTTCTCTGTGGCTTTGGAGCCTGTCCTGGAACTAGCTCTGTAGACCAGGCTGGTCTCGAACTCACAGAGATCCGCCTGCCTCTGCCTCCCGAGGAAAATGAATATTTATATGTCCATCAGGAGGCAAAATTTATAAACAATAAAAGTGGAAAATAAAAAACTTAATTAAGATGTAGTAACTTTTGAAAATCAACTATGATTACCACTAGAGAACGAAAATGTCAATTTTATTTTTATATTTTCAAAAAGTGTCTTATCTTAAGATTTTATTTAAAAGGAAAGACAAGATAATAATAGCTTTTATTACATTTTTTTGAGAAGGGTCTTATGGTAGGGTCCGCACTGGCTTGAAGTGACAATCGTATCTCCATCTTGCCCGTGACAGGCTGATAGATGACCCCTGTGCCTAGACAGTGACAGGCTGGTAGATGACCCCTGTGCCTAGACAGTGAACGCATGTTATTAAGCCTCTCTCCGCAGCCTTCAAAGAGTTGTTCCTATCCATAGCACTACTTCTTTCAAGCCTAGTAGTTGGTATTTCACAAATTAATTAATATAGTTTATTAGCATATGCTGAAACTACTTTTATTTTTTACTAAACCACTCCCCAGATAAAGCTGTAACAGGTGGAAGTCATCTACACAATGGTAATTTCTTTACTCCCTTTCCCTAAAGGATCAAACTATTTTTAACATGAAGCGTCTTCATCTCTTACTTCCCTTTTCCTTTCAGAGTCTGAACAGGTGTTCTTACCACCTTCCCTTCTAGGTCATCCTACATGTCTCTGCCAGATAATCAGTTATCATTAGGACTCCCTCCAAGTTCCCTCTTCCTTCTACCGCTCAATGCTGAACTGGCTCCCACGTCAGCCTTAGATGGCAGTCTTGTTTAAGCCTCAACAGCAGGACATGCCTCAAATCCCAAACTCTGAGGAGTAGAGGCAGGATTCAAGGCCTGGAGTGCATGAAACCCTGCCTCGGATGGAAAACAATCCACTGTGACTTCTGTCCTGCAAATGTCCTCACTGGGGTCCCTCTAGCACACTGTGCAGTAGGAAACCCGACCCACTCCTCAGCCCTCAGCAGTGACGGCAAACAAACCCACATTTTCAACAGTGAATCCGTTTTATTTATCAAGAGTTGAAGTGTGTAGGCCACAGAAGATGTCTTCCTATTTTCAGGGGAATGTATCAATTGCATTCAATGAACCCTTACGTTACTTGATAGTACGGATTTATTTCAGCTGTGTTTCGAACATCAGCAGAGCCAGTGAACTTCAGGAAGCAAATGTGGAGGCATTTACCTACGAGGTACACAGATGAGCTGAGCAGGACGCAAATTAAAGAGCCATAACAGGTACCACTTACACAATGGGGTCTTCTCTTGAATGTATCTATTTCATATAAGGATCATTTCAAGGAAAAAATGTATATATGCATACACTTATATAATATATATTAAAGTGATACCTGATTGCTCTGTAATTATGCTTCACAATATGGGGATTGTCTATACAAATTTAATGTCACCAAGCAAAAATAATCAGACATATTAAATACAAATTTCGAGACAGGGTCCCACTGTTTAGTTCTGGGTGGCCTGAAACTCACCATGTAGACCGAATTAGCCTACAACTCACAAAAATCTATCAGCTTCTGCCTCCCAAGTGCTGATATTGAAGGTATGTGCTATCACATCCCCTCACCTGGCTTACCTTAAATAAAACTCCTAATGAAATATATTAATAAGTGGAAAACTGCAAATACAAAGTTTGTCATTAAAGAACAAAATATATAAGAAAAAATTAAAAAGTACTTTATAAACATGTGTGCATATATACTTCCTCCCACCACTTATTGTACTTGTTATCCTTAGAGTTCAAAACTCAAACTGAATCAATAAACATTTACTGGATGCCAAGTCTAGTTAAAGAGGTATGGAATAAAAATTAGTAAAAATACAATTCTTTAAGCACATATGACTGAATGTTGGGAGGGATAACGCATGCATACAGAACTGCATTAGAATGCAGGGAGCGCTGTGGGAGATGGCCGGGGTGGTAAAGTGCCTGCTGCAGAGGCATGAAGACCTAGCATGCGTCTCCAGCACTCACGTAAGCGCTGTGGCCAGCAGCACCCACCTAACTCTAGCACTGGGGATACACAGTAGATCCCTGGAGGTGAATAACCAGCCAGCCTAACTGACGAGCTCCAGGTTCAATGAGAGAGTGACACCCCACAGTGACCTCTGGTCTCCGTGTTCTTGGCATGAACACCAGCACATATATACCACACGCAGAATTAGCATGCCTGGGTTCAAATCATGATAAACCTCAAAGATGGCTGGAAACGTGGATAGAGGAAACAGAGGAGGCTTCCAAAGAAAAATAACTCCTCTGGGAAATCAAAAGAAGTTGGAAGTTCAAATATAATTATAATAAACAAAAATTGGAGAAGCTAAAACAAATCCATGTAAGACTATGCTTAGCAAATCAGAAACGCTAGAAACCACGAGCAATTATGATCAGAAAACAAAGGAATACTGGGAAATAAGATGGTGAATGATAATAATGATATGATATATAAACCATCTAAATAATAAAGTAAGACATTTGAACCTTATTCTTCACCTGTTTGTTTTTGAGATGGCCTCATGAATATTTGGCTGGCATTCAGCTCACAATATAGCAGAAGGTGACCTTTAACTCTTGATCCTCCTGCCTCCACCTTCCAAAGACTGAGATTACAGGAGTAGGCCACCACACCTGGCAGAAATGTATTCTTCGGACAGTTTTGATTCCCCAAAGTTCTGGGTAGGATATCAGTATTTAGCAAACCAATGTTGATGGCGTGGATTCATCTTAGAGGCATAACATTATCCCAGAAGGCAGAGGCATAAAAAGCTACGTTCTGAGACATCCCGGGAATCCTAGCATGTGGTGCAGAGCTGCCTCACAATACACAGATGCAAAGACTGAAAGTCTTACAAAGGACCTGTGGACAATACCCAAAATGGAAGGTGGCTGCCTGGCTGCAGGCGGACAGTGACAGCGGGGGACACCGTCAGTGTTTCCCTTCTGAAAGCTGAGATATGAGTGTGTGCTGTTTCCTTCTGAAAGCTGAGATATGAGTGTGTGCTGTTTTCTTCTGAAAGCTGAGATATGAGTGTGTGCTGCTTTCTTCTGAAAGCTGAGATATGAGTGTGTGCTGTTTTCTTCTGAAAGCTGAGATATGAGTGTGTGCTGTTTCCTTCTGAAAGCTGAGATATGAGTGTGTGCTATTTTCTTCTCGATACCCTTTTGAAGCTGCTGGGAGGTAAAACATAAAATCCTGATAGAAGCCTGAGTGTGTGGAACAGTACCGAAGTTAGAATAGCAAGAGAAACAAACTCCAAAGGAGGGCAGAGGCATATATCTGGAACGAAAGGAAAGGTTCTAACACCTTATTTAGAAAAAAAAAAAAAGACGATAACTGAAGTCTGACTGTGTGAAGACAGGACAGTAGAGCACCGACAATCTTTCTGAGACCAGTCTCCATTTTTCTTCCCAGCCCCGGGATCAAGGACACTGTGCTATGAAAGCCCTCGCACCATCAGCAACGTGGACCTGAGAAAGCTGCAGGTGCAGGCTGCGCTTTTTATTTCATTTGAGGGTCAGTTTAGCAGTTGAACCGAAGGAGATAAGAGAAAAGGGATTTAGTGAGCAAAGCTAACAGGAGAAGAAAAGTTGTTACGTCATTATAATGCTAGCCTAGACCTAGGTCTGAAAAGTTCCTAGGGTCTTCTCACAGAGTAGTTTTGTTTTGTCTTAAATAAGACGTTATTTTTGGCCCGGTGGTGGTGGCGCACGCCTTTAATCCCAGCACTCGGGAGGCAGAGGCAGGCGGATCTCTGTGAGTTCGAGACCAGCCTGGTCTACAAGAGCTAGTTCCAGGACAGGCTCCAAAACCACAGAGAAACCCTGTCTCGAAAAACCAACCAACCAACCAAACAAACAAACAAACAAAAAAACCAGACGTTATTTTTGTAAAGACACTTAGTTTTGATTTCTCTCCTAAGTGCCCGCAGTGCGGTTCCACGCACTAAGTTACAGAGTGTCCCATTCTCAAGAAGGTGAAGTAGAGAGGCTCACCCGGTGTCTCCCATTACACATCCAGACCACGTGTCCTCACATTTACACTCACCTAAGGGAAAACAAACACACATCTGGTTACACACGGAATGCAGCTGCAGTGAGGTAGCTTTTATTGTCTCTTAACTCTGCATTCAAAAATAGTTTTTAAAGCCTGCTTCCCAATTCTACTTACACTAAAAGCTCTGACTGCAATGTATAAAACAAAATGCACTTGATCCTCCGGGGGTCGTATACATCACCCAATGCCTCACAAATGGTCGTGTTTCTATTCCCTCACTTAGAATAGCTACATGACAGACGACCAGATACCAAAGCAATAGTGAAAACCTAATGGCACCTCACTAGGCACCCCAGCTTCACCAGCTTTCAGGGAGATACTGCAGGGTCCTCCTGCTCACAAATTCCTCAGTGCTGGGGGCTCCGGTAGGAGGCAGGAGAGGATTCAAATGAACCAGAAAGTCCCAGAATCAAAGGCTGCCTCGTTTGAAAAGCCTAATCTGTCACTTAACACATGTTTAATTCTGAAGAATCCTGCAGGAGCATCTTGAAACTCAGATGAGTGGTTGGATACATGTAATTTGGCATTCCGTCACCCAGGAAACAATAGCTCTCCAAACACGGTATTCTTATTACAAGTATCCATACTTGCAACATTTGCTGCTAAAATAATTAAATGAGTGCAGTTATGATGAAATTCTTACCTCAAATACACAGTGTGAGGCCATTCACAGAGAAGCAGCGTTACTACTCTGGAAATTATTTTCATGGATGTTAAGGCCAGCATACTTTAGTTAACCTACACTTTCCTCGACCCTTCATCCGGTCTGCTCTCAACAAGGAAGCCTGCTTCTCGGACCACATGCAGAGATGTCTTAAGGAAACCATAATACAACATGATCTGGGCCCCAAGCAACCTAGAATTCTCCACAAGAAAATTTCAAATTTCCAAAATGTGTCCCTTCTTGAATTAAATCTAGCTTTGACTTTATCATCATAAGCTTTCACTATTTATTATACCTGGGAAAATTTTCACCTGTGATGTAAATATTCCCTTTACTACTTTTGAAAGCAACTTTTTGCTGCTAATTTGCGTATCTTGCTCTGCCTCCCACAATCCTGATCAAGCAACTGAATTAAAAATAATCTCATTCTACAAAATAATTAACAGGCTATCTATCTTAAATAAATACAGCTAAACCACACAAGACCCAAACTTACCGCTTGCTAATTTTCTCTTGTCTGAGATGATACCAATATTGTGTGCTAACGACTGAGCGAGTGTGACCGCCATCAAATCGGTTTTTCCAAACTGAGAATAAAACCAAAAGAATGTAAATGAACATTGCTTTCCATTTAAGATAGATTAGAAAAAATCATAGGGAACAATGGAAAACAAGTCATTTCTAAGCATTCTCTGTCCTTTTTTGATGTGATGTTTTTGAGACTGGGCCTCTCTATGTTGCCTAGGCCAACCTCTAGCCATGGTGATCCACCTGCCTCAGTCTCCTTGTTGCTGTCACTATAGGCATGCACTACAATGCCCTAAACATTTTCTTTAGTCAAATCTAAGCATAATGGAACTCATATTGAACATGCATTTGGGATGAAGTAGTAGGAAACAAATTCTTATGTGATTAAGTCTTACAAGAAATACTACCAGCTGGAGAGGCATTCATTTTTTAGTTTGGAAACTTAACCAAAATTCTGACTCCAAATTTCACCTGATAACATTCCTAAAAAACTTAATAACTGTATATTATTAAGCCAGTCTCTTAATAATACAAAATAAAGCTAAGTGTCAAATTATCTGGACCCAGCTTTCTTCCCAAGTGGAACAGAGAGCATCTGTAACAAACACAATGAGAGTCAGAAGTAAGGATGGTCTGTGGCCAACGGAATCTTGACTTTTTCAATACGTGGCCTTCCAAAGATTGAAGTATTTTCCTTTACACTGTGTCCATTAAGTTTAGTGTGTTGGGACTGAACCCTTCTCCAGGAAACCCTTCTCTGTTATTCTCCCCAAATTTGTTAAATACTGAGCAAAGAAGAAAACAGCCAGCAGATTTGTTAGGGGGGAAGCCAGTGCTTCAGGGCTTACTCGAATCTGGAAGAATCCTCATTCAATGATGTAAACGCTTGGGCTTTTTTCTTACTTTCATTGAAAGTTCATGTACAGATTCTCTCTATATGAAGTGCTTACTCTCGAAATTTTTCTATGCAGAACGTGAGCACAATAATCAGGTATTATATTTTATTCTTTCCTATCCTGTACTGGGAACGCACAGGCACTGTATTGATGACTAATACAGCAATCTAGCAGCTGGAAAGTGTGGACTACTGAGACCTTACTTGTGAAGTATTAGGAAACCGTTCTCAGCCGCCATACCACTTTGTATTGCACAGATGTTCCCACCTACAGCCACCTTACCACTTTGTATTGCACAGATGTTCACACCTACTTCATTCACGCCTCCTCCTCTCAGCAGCGAGCAAATCCCACCAATATAAGCTGCGCCGCTCCGGCTACTCTCAAATTGACTTCCCCTTTTAGAAAAGGAAATGGAAAATGCTTACTGATCACAGTTCGCACAGCCAAGCCCCTCTCATAGTTAATGTACCACATTTATTTTCTCAGCACAGACAATATGTTCCCAAAGAGAAGAAGAAATGTGAAAGTCATTTATGTGCATGATCAAAGGAGAAGGTTTCTGAGGGCTGCCTCCCCACGTGATCAATACATATCTTATGTGGAAATACATCTGTTAGAAATCAATTGCACATATAATACCCTGAGAATACAAAAAGTCACAATTTTGAGATTTAGCCCAAATAAATGACTTAAATATAATTACTGACAAAGCATCAGACGACCCTGCAATGAAGAGCCATCAATAAGACAATCAGTCGATAGTCTTCGAAACTAGCAAGTTCAACATGGGCAAAGGCTGAGAAAATGTTTCAGCCTAAAGGAGACTCAAGAGATGCAAATGAATCACACTGGGCAGCGCTGAACTGGATGCTGAAAGAGGGAACTGGCTACAGAAGGGCACTGAGACAGCCGATGAAGTCTGGACACAGACGGAACACAGGCGATGGACTATGTAAGAATGCCGCACAGTGTCACATATTCTGCTGTTCATGACTTACTGTGGTATTTAGAAGAATGTCTTTACTTTTAAGGGACTACACTGACTGACTAAGTACTTAGTCGTAAATGCAAACTTGAGCAGGAAATGAGAAAAAAATGCAAGTCTTGAGTTTGGGTAAAGCATACAGGCAATTTCCTTACAGCATTTTGGCATCTTTCCTCTAAATTTGGAATTCTATAACAATTAAAAATAACACCTAAAACACATCTTTCACAACTGTCCTCAGTAGCTCTGATTTTAGAGGAGGTCTTAAAATTCTACAGAAGGTACTCTGCTCTTGTATCAAATATGTGCATTATAAAAGGAAAGAACCCAAGAGCTGGAGAAGAGTTGACAATAAATTCCAGAAACTTACTCAGCTCTCACCTCAAAACTTAAGTCATTTAAACCACATGAACATTACAAACAATCTGTATTTCAAATCTCCTTCCAAATGCACAGCCACATCACAGAGTAACTGCATTACCGCAGGATACATTTCAGCCAGAAGAAAGAGAGCATTCGCCGTAGAACCAGGAGAAATGGAAGAATGCAAATGTTACGTACGAGAAAAGATGAACCGCGTCACTCTTCTCTTTGATAAAATCCCTCCTGTACTTCATAAACTCGCGCAGGGTGACCAGCGGGTTCTCAGAGATGGCAAACTTGTTGTCAGCAGCCCAGGTTTCCATGGCAACCAATACTATCCTAGTCTTAAGTTGGTCTTTATAGATCTAGGGCGTTAACAAAATGAACACATGGGCTACACACTTGACAAAGTCAGAGTATGAAGTTCCTTCCTGGACATGCCTTTGTTTAAATAAAGAAACCACTGTTTCTAAAGGAGACCATTACTTTCCCAATTTGAATGTACTTTCAAACTACTTACCAGGGAAAACACACTGAACAAAGAAAATTTTAGACACAAACAAGGTTTTCTTTTGATAAATACTTATGTTGAAGGCTTTCCCTAAGTCCGCTTTTAGCATCTTACATAAATAATTTATGAAATCTTGAGTTTCTCTAACAAAAAAGCAGGATAAAGGATCTCTAAGGAAATGACTGCTACACAGCCTGTGTGGTGTTGAGGAAAATTAGAGAGAATTATTTGGGGGCAGCCCCAACACTGTGCTGGGCATTTCTGAAGAGGCTCAGCTCCCGCACCGTCTCTGCACTGATGTCCAGATGTCGACTGTGAGTTTCTTTGCTAAAGCCTATGGGTCAAGCTCTGTCTTTTCCGGTAAGAAACACACAAGAGAAAAAGCAACCATATCTTTGGTCAGCCCACCTTTCCAGACAGACTAGTCAGTAGAGTCCTTGGCAAGATTGCCAGGGTCTCTGAGGTCATGCTGGCTAAAGCGTAACTTGGAGGAATGTGAATATAGGCACCTTGTTACCCACCGGCTGCCATAAGGGGCAATGCCGGACGGGGCGGTACTCACCATATCCGCCATGTTCACCACAGACTTTGCGTAGGTATTTGTGTGTACAACAGAAAGCCGATGCTTTTTGAACTGAAAGCAACAGACAAAAGGGAAGGGTGTTCAAAGTCACCAGGAAATAATCATCTTAGGACAGGAAACAAAATATCAGAAAAATCCTTCTGTCAAAAGAACACAAAAACCAAAACACCGCAGGGAACAACCTGTTTCTTTATCTGCCCTGAAGCCTGAAAGCTGGGGACTAAAGAAAAAGATGACTTTATCACATTTATGAGAAAAAGTTCAATTCACTTTCACATGAAGGGGCTAGAATATATTATATAATATATAAGCTGGGTGCCCACGAGGTTCGGGGTTCATCCGTACCACACCCACTCCATCTGCTTTACGGTTTATTTGGGGGGCTGTTCACTCGAAAACTGTTATGAGCTGAAAGACATGCAAGTGAGAGACGACCAGTGCAGATGTGGCTACATGTGTAAGACTTCACAAGTTCTACACGGTTCTAAAACAAGAAGAAACCCTAAGGTACTATCACGAGGAGATGGCTCAGTAAATGTGGGTCACATGTTTGGTGTTCTAACAGGCTTCATCACATACAACTCAATTTCAATCTTTTGCAAGTAGCGCCCTCACATGGCAACACTAAAGGGAACCCGTAGATAAGGAGTCCGCGCTCTGGGAAACCGACTCTCATCCATGCTCCTGGGAACACCCATAGTAAAATACAAACCCACAAAAATCGTAGAAATGGGCTAGATGAGAAAAGAAGGGGGTAACAGGACTAGGAGAGGAATAACAAGGAAGATAACAGAAGATAATGGGGTGGTGAAGAGGTACACATAGTCAAAATGCGTTACACACAATGAACATATCATAGCAAGCTCACTATTATGTATATGTAATATATAAAAATACCTTTAAAAGAAGTATTTTTGAACCCTCATAGACAATTGCTAGTTACTTCTACCTAACCATGTTTTCGATTTATAAGTTGTTCCTAGACAAAAAACACTCTTGGCTGGGCTTCTCTGCCTTCTCTAAAGCTCCTGTCCAAGCTGTGTGACTGTTTCCTGTGTGTGGTAGACCTCTGTATAGGTCGCGTGTGATAAACCCCTATATAGACTGTGTGTGCTAGACTTCTACACAGGTAGCGCATGTGGGAAGTTGCTGATACATACAGCCTGTTTGACATGGGTACCTTTATAGTAAATTTTAACAAGATTGTTCTTTGCTTCCAAAGTGGTGTATGTGTAATGTGTGTTTACACAAATGGCTTTTCCAAGTCACAACTTGACGAGAATTTTGTTTCTTCTAAACGTACCCTAACACACCTTTTATACAACAGTTAGGAGCAAGGATTGAAGGAAAGTGGGCGGCGAATCTTACCATGATATGATCATTCACAATCATCAGCTCGATGTATTTGGTTTCCTCCTCTACATTACGGGGAAATCGAAGAAGCTATAACACAACGGGGAAAAAAATAAGAAGAAAAGCTAAACATGTAAATTTATCTGCAAAAACTAAAAGCACAGAAGAAGTCAATGAAACAAAATTTCCCTTTTTACTTCAGCATTGACTTTTAAACTCTAAACAGTTTTCTTAGTTTTTGAGTAGACAAAAAATGTGCATGGTTTGAAAAAAAATCAATGAAGAATAAAAATCAAGAGTGAAGTAGGCAGGGAACCCTGATTGCTCTTTGGGCTGAAGAGGGAGGGGAACTTGACTGGGGGAGGGGGAGGGAAATGGGAGGCGGTGGCGGGGAAGAGACAGAAATCTTTAATAAATAAATAAATAAACATTTAAAAAAATCAAGAGTGAAATAGTCCTCTTGTCTCTATTCCCCTCTTCCACGGAGGGTACAGCAAATTACTAATTTTTTTCCCAAAATGTTTACACAAATACAATTAAATATGGATATATGCGTCATACGCCTACGTACTTTACACTGTCTTCATGAAAACATGTCTGCCCAACAGTGGCACCGGGCGACACAGAGGAGCATCGCTCCTGCTTTAGCTCAACTCCAGCAGCGAATTTCTGAAAGCGAGGGGGCTGGTAGTTTCCCAAGTCATCTCCAGATCTAGGCGTGTCCATGACTTTCCTCTGGTGTGGCTCATAGGATCCCACAAGCTACAGGGTGTGGTCAGCATAGCCCTGAAATCCCCGAGTAGTCTTGGAGTGTCTTCAACTGCCACATCTCTGCTCACAAGTTCTCCTCACTTTCCAAACCACAATCAGTCAACACTATGGGCAAAGTTACCAGGGCAGGCTTCCCTTCTGCCCATCCATCACACAGGCATTAACAGGATCTGTGAAACTGACTGTTCTTTTATGACACGGATCAATGAAGGGGGTATTTTTCCTCCAGTAAATCTTGTTCACTTGCCCAAAGACTATCTCTGTGATAAAGGCACACCATCAAATCAAACCAAAATCAATGCATGCATGTTTGAGTGATACATTTTAAACTAACTAAAAATATACAGCCGCATAGATTTTTGTCTCTCAATGTATTTTCTAATCTTTAAAAAAAAAAGACTCTTCCAACACTAGTTTCACAGATGATAATGGACTGTGTTTTTGTATTTAAAAACTAAGCAGGAAAACTAAATTGCACCCAATGACAACAATCTTTAAAAACAAAACAACAGTAACAACAGCAACAAAAAGCTTCTAGTGGGACAAGATCTCCCTTGCTCACTCTGGGCTCCTAGTTAACTGAGAAGACTTTCAAATGAGTCTCAGCATTTTTCTAAATGCCCATGACTTGCATTTGGACACAGTATCACACTGACTCAATGGCATGGGTTCATAAAGGAGTGAAGGGTTTCCCCTTCTTAGCCAATGACAAGAGGCTGAGACACTTCTAAAAGAACTCCAAGGCACACGGGAATAGGATGTTTCTCCTATTCCCTCAACTCAGCATCCATAACAATACACAATTTTTATAAATTAAATCTTCAGGTAAATGATCTTTACCTTAATTTAACTCAAGACATCCGTGTGTCTGTGTCTAAACAACGAACTGCAAGCTGATGGGAGTGGCTTGGGGAACACACTGGCTTCTGGAGGGTGATTCAGAGAGTGTGGGTGGCTAGAGACACCCCTGGGACCAGTCTTTCTACAGAGAGTCCCCTTCTATTTGAGTCATGTGCATCTATCCTATCCGATTACTGTTTGCTGAGTAAACAGGGAACATACACTACCTTCTTCTTAAGGGTATCACGAGGTGCAAAAGTGTTAAGATTCTGTCCAATTCTTCAGTTAAATAGTTAAGAGTCTTATAATATGGACACGTGCAAGCTAAGTTTTCAACAAATATCAGCAACTGTAACTCACATAAGAATCTGTCTGAAACTACATTCTGTTTTACCAGACATAGAAGCCTGCGCCTGTAATCCCAGCACTAGGGTGACTAGGGCAGGATGATTGCCCTAAATCTGAAGCCACAGAGTGAGACCCTGTCAAAGGACAAAAGGAAACAATACAGCCCCGGTTTTATGGAAAGGTAATGGAAGCCCAGGCCTTAGTAACGTGACGGGGGAGGCTGAAGCAAAAGGTCCATGAGTTCTACACCTGCCTATGGAGCAAGTTCAAGTCCATACTGGACAACTGAAGCAGATCCTGTTTCTAAAAGGGCTGTGTCCATAGCTCAGAGATAGAACACTTGCTTGACATGTGAGCATTGCTAGGTTCCATCCTGGTGGGCGATATGTGTATGGGGAACAAGCACATGCATAAAGAGTATGCCCTGCCCTCTCTATAAAACAAGCACTTCACACAACCTTCAACAGATTCGCTTTAATTGTCATCTGTTTCATTCCCCGTGTTCTTGCTATGCCGCAAGCACACGTGAGCTCCCACAAACCATCATCACCATGACTGTGATAGGTTGACCCTGACAGGAGATCTACATTCCAGGCCATTTGTCAACTGTGTGAGACACAGGGCAAGTCATCTTCAGATGTGAGAGCCATACAAAGAACAGTATCTGCCCCCCGTGGTTTAAGGTACCTTAAGGACAGAGTCCTAAAGCTATGTCGTCATTTATATACTAAATCCAAGGCATCTCAAGTGAGAAAAAAGGCATTTTGTGGCTTCAAAACCTATCAGGAAGAGCAAAGAAGATCCCATGATGTGATTCACGCCTGAGCAAGGGAAGAGAAGCCGTGCTTCAGGCAGAGACCTCACGACCCACGGTAAGGGGGATTCCATATTCATTCATCGTCTAGCCTCTCCTCGTAAAAGAACACATCCTGTGGGTGCATTCACGCATCTGTCACCTGTTTGTGTCCCCACCCTCACAAAGGCTGCACTAGTTCTTGCAGACACTGACTGTAGACTCAAATGATCGTCCAGAGGCCTGGTGTTCTACATATCATGGCTTGCGCCTGCAAACACATACCTGCCGCTTACTCCGCTTTAGTCTTGGCTTCAAAAAAAATTTTGGTGGAGTAATATTTACTTGTTGAAATTCTACGAGAAAATAAAAACAAACAGTGCATTTTCCAGACTTTTACTAGAAGGCAAAATTTCACTAGTTTTTCTTTCTACTTAGTGAGTACATGAAACATTAAGCAATTAAACATTAAGCAATTAATATTAACCACGAATAAGTATCTAATGGGTAAATACAATACACAAAAGCTCAATTTTCTCATGATCATCCTATGAATAACAACACATTTTTAATTAAAAATCTGCTAAGTAGCCAGCCTGATTTTTGCTTCCATCACTAACCTTCTCTGGGGGCAGCAAAATAAAGAGGAGATATGGAACACACTTTTAACACGACCTATTAGGAAGTTGATACAGGACACCAAAATTGGACTCAATTGTTTCCAACTCACAGACATTCTCTTCCAAGACAAGATTTATCTAAGGCCTTGTTTGCTACTAAAGGGCAATGGGACAATCCGAGTCCCTCTTACTTGCATGTCAGATCACGCACAGAATATTCATAGATATAGAAAAATTCACCTCTAGATTCTAGGTTAGCTGTAAGGGAGGACTTTCTACAAAGTGATGCAAGCGGATGGAACTAACAAAAATCATCCTGAGTGAGGCAACCCACACCCAGAAAGACAAATACAGTACGTACTAACTCATAAGCAGATATTAGCTATAAAATGATTGGTCTCACATGCATGAGTATATTAAATTGGACTTGGAGGTTATTATTTAAAAGTTAGTTGGGAGAGAGTGGGGAGTAGGAGGATGGATCTGGGAAGAGTTGGGGGAGGACTGGAGGATGAGTATGACCAAAATATATTATATGCATGTATGAAATTCTCAAAGAATTAATAAAGAACATCTTAGAAACATTAAACCAGATAGGTAACGTTATGGCAATAAATATCTCAATATGAAAGAGTCATAGTGCATAATGCTAAAAGCACTTAGCACTCCCACTAATCATGCCTGAGTGAGTGTAGCTCGGAATCTCTCCTATTAGAGCCTTTCGAGGATTACAACTCCAGCTGACAGTTAACTACAAAAATCAGCGATGGGCACTCCGCTAAGCCACAGTCGGGCCCTTGCCTCTCGGGAACTGTGAAATAATAAGAGTTTATCCACAGCAACCTCTGTACTAAAAATGGCAAACACAAAAAGAAACTGTCAATGTCTTAAACATTTATTGCCATCTTTTGCGTTTCAGTATTTCTGAAAAGGGCTGAGAATTCATTTTGTTTTGTTGTGCTAGGGACTAAATCAGGGACTCATGCAAAACAAACAACGAACCCTAGATACATGAGGAGACATGCTACGCTAGCCCCACGCGCTGGAAGACTCACTGCCGAGCTGTTTCTCACAGACAATCTCAACATTCGGGATGATCTAATAATTCCTAAGAGGAATCTCAGAAACTGACAAGTTGGTTCTAAAGCCTATGTGAAAATGCAAAGGACCTAGAAAAGGGCTAAATTAATTTGCAAAAGGCCAACACTGAAGGGTATATGTACCTGATTTCAAAATACACTATAAAGCCACAATAAGCAAAAAAGTAGACACAGGTGGCTAAATGAGAAGAGTCAAAGGAAGAAGCCTATTTTAATACTTAACGGCAATCCAAATATTCAGTGTTAATAATATATCTAACAAAGGCCTTATGTTCGGACTATGTAATCATTTTTTTTTAACTTTTGGCTGAGATCAAATGCAGAATATGTAAATCCTTGTACAATGCAAAAACCAAAGGAGAAAAACACAATGGTGACTATCAAGCACACACTACATATCACCCCCAGTCAGGATGAAAGTGCAATGCACAGCGTCATGCACAGCAGAACAACCAACAACCACGAACCACAGATATGCTACGGTATCTGTTGCTCAAGTTCTGGAGTAAACAGTGCTGTCATATGGCGCCGTGCGCGAGCAGACTGACAGAAGCATCTGAAGAAGCCACTCAACTGCTCATAAAACAGTCTTTTCAACGTAACTCTTTGGATCAATAAAATTGGCATCACCTGGGGACATGCTGGAACTACAGTCCAGTAGGAGAGTTGAAAGCCCTGGGAGGAGGCCGGCAACATGTGGCTATCACCTAACCTGTTATTTTGGTAACAGGCTGAAGTTTTATGACGGTGATCCCAAGCTTAGCATACACCTTCCCAGGCCCTCCTTAGGGTATTTACTAGAAGAAGTAAAACATGCCTCTACAAAAAAGAAATGAATGGGGGGGGGGGGAGGTAAAGGGGATGGAAAAACAGAAAAGACATATAAGAATATCCATGGTTGCTTATTAATAAAAAATTGCCTCAAACTGGAAAAACCTGAATACCCATCAACATAATTTAGAAGAATTGTAGCCTAGTCATACCACAGAATATACTCAATAATAAAATCAATAAGTGATTGCTATTTTGACAACATAAACATCACAGAAATATGCTCAACAAAAGAAACTACATATAATACACATGGTTTCATATGTTTAAAACCCTACAAAAGACAAGACTAGCCAATAGGAAAAATGGGCAGAAAATAGATTGTAGAAGCTGAAGGCAAGGAGTGGGAACTGCACAAGGAAGGGTCTCAGTAATAAAAATGTTGTATTTCAATCGGGGTCACCTTGGAGCCCAATGAGTCATACACGGGCTTGTGTTTTGTGCTCATCAGTTTCTAAAAGAGTGTCAACTAGTCCACTGAAAGCAAGATTCTTTTCCCTCCAAAACATGTTCTAAGGAACATTTTCCTAAGAGACGTAGTATACAAAAAAAGGTTCTATAAGCTAAAACAAGTTGACAAACGTTGATTATACTATTTCTATCTCTAGGAAATAGATAACACCAAGCAAGATGAAGTGGTAGTGGTGACCAATAACCCTGTTTTAGGTTCAATTTCATTCGTCCTAAAATAAAATAAAGAAACGTACTTCTAACTTTCGCTTGTTTTCATCCAGTTTGTCACAGTAAATCTTGAAAGACAATGCCATTGTCCTACTCAACAGCGGCAACCTCTGACTGAAAATCTAGAAACAGGCCAAGCCTGAAGATTAAGGGCAGCAGCCCTGGCCCTCAGGAGGTCAGACAGGAGGATCACTGCAAGCCTGGGGCCAGAGTGGGCTACAAAGTTGGCCCTTATCCGAAAAAAAAAAGAAAGAAAAAAATGCCAAGTCACCTCTGTAATTATTTCTGAAAAAAAAAAAAAAACCTGAACAAAGCTTTTAAAAAATTGTATGGTTACATTTCTATACTGAAGTCTTTGGTGGGGAATCATTATTACTTTAAATATTAATCAATGTTGATTGCTTCCAGTAAGACCTATTACACTGTAGTTTTATTCTCATACAGCCATTCATGATTAATTCTGTTCCCATAACTGGCATTATAAAAAGTTTCATATGGTTATTGAAAGAACAGCACGCTTCTCCGTAGAGCAAGAGCGTCTGTGCGTTCATCGGCAGACTTCTCTAAATATGGATTCTTTTTCAGATTTTACTATTTTGTTATGTGTGCAATAGTTGGAGGCATGCATGTGCCACGCCCCACGGGGAGGTCAGAGGACAGCTCCGTGGAGTCTGTTCTCTCCAGCTTTCTTGTGGGCTCTGGGGACCGAAGCGAATCACTAGGCTTTTGTGGTAAGTGCCATTCCTCACCGAGCAAGCTCACTGGCCTCCAAAACAGTGGATCCTATCAAACAGGATCTTGAATCCCTTCACCACAGTGGAAAGTGCTAGTTTCTCTGTGGCAGAAGAACTACAGGAGGCCAGTGAGTCACAACTTAACCCAGAGAGGAAGGGGTGTTAGAACTCAGCATTCACCTCATTCTCAAACAAGATGCTATGAGCTTAGGCTGACAATGTTTTCACCTCACAGCAGTCTCTCAAAGTATCATGATCCTTGACCTTTAGTAGCTGTGGGGCCCTGGAAAAGACATACTAGCTGAACCTCTGTTTCTTCATCTTCATGTTATATTAACATACAAAGCTACGGCAAAAAAAAAAAAACAAAGTTAATTAAAAGGAGCTAAAGACAAATGCCCACTGCATAGTCAGTGTTCCACAAACATGGGGTGCTAGCAGCCAGGTCAGCTCCGCTTGCCAGGTGACATGTCGATGTCCCTCTCCAATCAACATTTGCAGCCATTAAGCTATAAACACAAATGAGAGGAAAATATGTGCCCATTTCACAAGTAGCAAACAATTATCTAAAAGGCTAAATTATAGCCTTTGCTTAAAGTGCTACAGCAAAAGGAGAGGAAGGAAACAGCTCATGGGGAGATGATTCATGCCTGTGTTCACAAAACCATCATTTTCCCAAGGATGGATTTTCACATCATTTACCAGTTTTACTCTAAATTATGTCTCATTCCTAACACTGAGTCTTAATTTCTTAAGTATTCCTTCTGTGTGCTTAAGCCATATTTTTCTTCAATTGTAAACAAGAAGTCAGTTTGCATTTTATTCTTCCCTTTGGTGCAGCTCGACAGACCCCCCCCCTAAAATGGCAAGAGCAATGTTCAATTCTTATTTAGTATATATATTCGTTCAAAAGTAGCAACTTTTGAATTACTGGGTTGTTGTTTAAAAAGAAATCCCCTATATGAATACCATACCAGTTGGGAGGTCATCCAAGGGAAATTCAAACAGTCTGGATTTGTAAACGGAGTGAAACTGAGACTCCTCCTGAAAGGCAAAGGGCAGAGATTAAGCACGTGGCAAGTAAGTATCTTTGGCTTTAGGAGATCATAGCTGGAGAAGCTAGGACTAGGAAACTGTAGCTTGACTACAGTGCTCCAGGTTTATAAGGGACCATGAGCAGCTAGCTACACAGCCCATTCTTCTAACACTGCAGCCACCAATTGCAACCAAGAAGCCTCACGGGCAGAAAGGCCAAAGCTGCAGTAACGGAAAATAAATGAATGGGCCTATTTCCCCAAGGGAATGTAAGGCCTCTTGGAACATGGGATAATGATGGCTTCTTTCATGATTCCTGCCCCTACATTAGAGCCAGGTAGCTTAGATAGCCAGTGACCAAGGCTACCAATTTTCCTGGTGACTGCAAGCAAAACAACAGACACAAGCGATGCCCAGAATCCTGACATAGACAGTTCCAGAAGGCAAGAAATAACACAAAACTTTTTCTTCTAAGCAAAATTATTAACCATTCAAATGATTTCATCTGGCTTCATCTAAGTGCTAAAGAAATAGAATTTCCTAGTATGTAAGTTAACTCCAGCCTCTATAAAGTCAGTGTCCTGCAAAGTGATAAAACAGCTTTAGTAGGTCCTCAGGGAACACACATCAGATGGTTCCCTAAACAGGGTTGTTTAAGAGGTGAAAAAACAGTGTGCATTCCTGGAAATTACCTCCTCTGTAAATGTTTGGCCAACATGGCATGAAACAAGGAAGTTGGTTTGTATATGCAAAAAAAAAAAAAAAAAAAAAAAAAAAAAGGATCGAAATTCCTCGTAGCCCGACAGATTTGGCCTTAGCCAAAGAGCAATGAGGGTATTGTAGTCTATAATCTTAGTCCTTTCCTAATAGAAGGAAATAACGAAGGGTAAATGAGGCACTTTGATCTGTATGGCTGATGTCCTGATAATGGAAAGGAAGAGATGGTCAGAAATATCTCTCTGCCAAGTAAAAATACAATGGGAAGGCAACCAGTTGCCATCCAAGGGGAGAGCGCTCGGGGGACACCAGCCCTACTGTCACCTCGATTTTTAATGTCACAGCCTAGAGAACTATGAGAAAATACTTTGTGGTAGAAGCTACACAGCCATGACATTTGGTATAGCTGTCTAAATTAAGGCCCATCATGCAACAGAGAGAAGTGGTGGCTTCAGAAGACACTTCAGGGAAAGTATTCCCAACGTACTCAGTATCGTGCATGTGTGTGTGTGTGTGTGTGCGCGTGTGTGTGTGTGCGTGTGTGTGTGCGCGTGTGTGTAGTCCTGGCCCTAACAATATAACACACACGAAAGGTGGAAAGGGGATGAACATGTGTGTGTGTGTGTGTGTGTGTGGTCCTGGCCCTAACAATATAACACACATGAAAGGTGGAAAGGGGATGAACGAGATGAAGGTCCCAGCACCAATGCTGCCGTTTGCACGGCAGGCGGAGCACTTACGTGGGAGGTCTCGTTTTCTTCTGGTTCGATGAGATATGTGTGGTTCCCATCAAAGAACATCCCACTGCCGAGCACAAGAAAATAATTAGACAGAGCTACCAAGTCTCATTCAGAGCAAGCTCGTTTTAGGGTCCGCAGCCCAGGCCTGGTCACGTTCAGTGTCTATTTCCCAGAGCCCCGTCCTCAGCAGACAGCTGGAGCATCGCACAGGCAGGTGAGACATCACACAGGCATAGCACACACACTCTGTCTCTGACCTCACTAAGGCAGATCCTCCCGTCTTGAACTCCAAGCTCAAGACTGGATTCTCTGCTTTTCGTTGTTCTTCTAACATGGGATTGTGAGACTTACAATAAAGGCCACCCTAGAATATCTGTGAAAGCATAATTCTCAGAAAACCCTCCTCAGACTTCAAGGCCGGGACTCCGGAAGCCGTATTTAAAACAAGTCCCAGACGAGCGAGGCAGCAGACTCCTGTAATCCTAGTGTGCTCTGTTAGGTCTGCCTCAGAAGTTAAAACAAGTCTCGGCGCCCGGAAATGGGGAAATAAGCTTGCCATCCCAAGTACGTGTAGTCAGATGGTAGAAAGAAGGTTCATGGTCAAGGATGACCTGGGCAAATTCAGGTCAGGAGAGCCTGTCCAAAAAGAGAATGCTACAGCAGGTAAGGATACAGCTTGGTTGTTGAGCATTCCCCTAACATACACAGCCACCCAGTACTGAGAAGACCAACAAAGCCCACAACAGCAGAAACAGCTGGGCAATGCTGACAACGCGGGCTGCCTGAGAGGACTCTTGAGAACGGGCTCCACCCACACCCTGGAAGGTGCTCTGGCAATAAGGCGAATGCATTTGAACAACCCGAACTAAATCTTTCCACAGCTGTAAAGAGAGAAGCCATGACCGCTTTTCCAGGAGAGACACTGAAGGAGCCTTCCTAGATTCCGTCTCTCACACAAGGAAGACAGGAAGCCTGGACACACGAGCTGGTCATTTGCAACCGGAGACCACCTTTGCTCACTCACTCAGAGTGAACCGACAGGGAACCAACAAGGCACGGCTGCAGATGCAGGGAGTGGGCCATAAGGGAACAATTTTCTGTTGAGTTACGTTTTGAGGAGAATAAAAAAAAAAAGACACATAATGAGGAAGGAAATCTAAGTTAGGTGAACATGGAATTTATGGTGGAAATCAAGCAGGTTCAAGTCAGTGATTAGCACTAGAAGCCTGGGTGTAAGAGAGCTGAACAAGAAGAGCGGGTTTCTGCTAGGAGTCCAGGGTACGGCTCCACAAGGAAGATGGCTTACCTATGCTGTACAAAGGGCATTTCAGTTGCTCTCGTGGCATGATCCAGGAAAAGTAAGAGGACAGCTCGGTAAGGGCAGAATGGGCAGGGGACAGAGTAATGGAAAAATGCAGTCAGAGGCCCATTGGATATAGTAGGTAGTCTCTTCTGAGGGCCTTTGCTGTTACTCTAATGAGAAGACTGACAAGCAGACTTCTAAAGGGAGGAAATGCCTTCTCCCTATTTTGTTTTATTGCTTGTTTATTGAGACAGTGTCAGTCAACCCTAGGCTGACTCTGAACTAACAGCAATCTATCTGCCTCTGCCTCCCAAGTGCTAAAATCGCAGGCATGAGCCAATATGCCGGGTTCTCCCCATCTTAAAATGACCTTGCTACAGTGTTAGACTACCCTAGAGAATAGGAAGACTAAGGGCAGGGGTTAGTAGAATAGGATTATTATAATAACCCAAAGAAGATAGTGGTAATTACAGAAGTGGTGAGAACTGGACAAATTCTGGAGCGTGTATGTGTGTGTGTGTGCATATGCATTCACATGTATGCAATTCCTTTTGCTGTTGAGGAGTAAACCCAGGGCCTCACAGGCTAAGCACGTTATATCATTGACCCACAGGCCCAGACAAGATATATTTTGAAAGTAGAACCAAAAAGATTTTGTTGAAAAGTTTGATGTGGACTTTGCCAGAAAAAAAAATATCAAGAAAGACCCTAAGGTTTTAACCTAAGCAGTGTGAAGACAGCAATGACAGTAAACAAAGTAACAGTTGCAGAAGGAGCACAGTGGGCAGCCCCAGCAGGCAGAGGACAAGAAGGAGGCACAAATCAGGAGCTCTTGGGAACTCTTATGCTGGAGACAGCTATCTGCTATTTACAAATCCTATAAAGGGGGTGCCTTAGTTCCCGTTCTATTGCTGTGAAGAGACATCATGACCAAGACAACTCATACAAGAAAGCATTTAACTGGGGACCTGCTTACAGTTTCGGAGAGTTGGTCCTGGATCTCTACGGTGGGAAGCGTGACAACAGGCAGGCATGATGCTGGAGAAGTAGCCGAGAGCTACATCCTGATCCTCAGGTAGCAGGCAGAGACAGAGACTGGGATTTTGAAACCTCAAAGCCCATCCCAAGTGTCATATCTCTTCCAACAAGGCCACACCTCCTAGTCCCTTCTATCACCAACCAGAGGCTAAGTATGTAAATCTGCGAGCCCACAGGGCCCTTCTCAAGACAACTACCACAGGGAGTGTTGAAGTTCACACGGCATCATCTCTTGTTCAGAAAACTCCTGATACCCCTCTGGTCGGACAAACACAGTGCTTCTACGGAGAACAGGTGCCTCGTGGCATCACTGACACTCGTCTTTGTTCAGGCACCTGAGGGGAGTAGAGATGTGATCTTCTACTTTACCTTTTCAGTTTAGGGTTTAAAGGCTCACATGACAGCAACACTTTTAGATACAGAATATTATTTCGCTCTTGATGATAATGCTATGAAATCTATTGGTTTCCCTGAGCTATAATTACCATGGTTTCCAGGTCTCCCTCTGACTAAATTCTTTCATCCCTGATGGGACATCTTCCACATGCCTTAAACTCTAATATACCCACAGAACAGACATTCTCGCATCTGTACAGCTTTCAAATGCAAATGTTTGGATGACACAGAATCGGAATTTCAAGATAAACAGATGTAGTTTTAATGTAGTATTACCATAATATACTATTAGCGATATATATGCCTGTGTTGACTCCTCTTCAAAACAGGCAAAGTATGACAGAAATTTTTCTCTCTATCATGCTAAGAACTGGCTAGATCTACCCAGAACATTATATAACCATTAATCTTTGCCAGTGTTCACGTGGCAAGCAGGTTATTTTGCTACTTGTCACAGTTTTTGCGAACTTGGCAAAAGCCAAGCCCTACTTGGGAAGAGGGATTCTCCATTGAGCTACCCCCATTAGACGGGCCTGCAGACAAGCCGATGGGACATTTTCTTCTTAAAAAAAATTATTTATTTATTTATTATGTATACAATATTCTGTCTGTGTGTATGTCTGTAGACCAGAAGAGGGCAGCAGACCTCGTTACAGATGATTGTGAGCCACCATGTGGTTGCCGGGAATTGAACTCATGACCTTTGGAAGAGCAGGCAATGCTCTTAACCACTGAGCCATTTCTCCATCCCCGGGACATTTTCTTGAGCACGGACTGACATGGGAGAGTCCAGGCTACTACAGGTAGTACTAAGCCTGAGCAGATGGGTCTGGGTTATATAAGAAGTTAAGCTGACCAAGCCAGGAAGAGCAAACCAGAAAGCAGCATTTCTCCTTAGTTCTTCCTCAGTTCCTGCCCTGCCTTGTGTGCCTGTTGTGGCTTCCACTGAAGATGGACTACAGCGTAGAAGATAAAATAAGCCCCTTCCTCCCCAGGTTGACTTTGGTCAGTGTTTCCTCACAGCAATAGAAAGCAAGCTAGAATAATTTTTTCATTATGTACTCACTCCTAAGTGGATATTAGATATAAATAGAGGATAACCATGCTACAATCCACAGACCCAGAGAAGCTAAGTAACAAGGACGGTTCAAGAGGACCCCTGTGGACCTCCCTAGGAAGGGGAAACAGAACAGAGTTTACGGGTGGACTGGGAATGGGTAGGGTTGGGTATGAGATGGATCAGGTCAGGGTGGATGGAGGGAGAGTACAAGGAGAACAGACTGGAATTGGGAGACCATTTGGGAAATTACAGAAACCTAGTACAGTGCAAAGTCCCTGGAATCTACAAGAGCTCCAACTATCATCTATAACCAGGTAAGGCTCCCAGAGGTGGAACCGGGACATCAACCTACAGTCTGTCCTCCCTGCAATATTGGCTAAGCTAATGGTGGCACAGCAATGTGGGAGTGCCCAGAGGCCCAGGCCACAGGAGGGGGCCCATGCCTGGTTGGCCTGGATGGCCAAGAACCAGACGTCAGACAGCCTAGAATCCCAGGACAGAAACAAACACTACGGGCAAAGGAAAAAGTCAATGAAAGGATTGCTATACTCACGGACAACTGCCTAGCCCCATTGTCGTCAGAGAGGCATCGGTCAGCAATTGATGGAGCAGATGCAAAGCCCCACAGTCAAACACTAGGTGGAGCCGAGGAACCCCACAAAGAGAAGGGGAAGAAGGAGTGTAGGAGCCAGAGCGGTCAAGGACACCAGGAGAACAGGACCCACAGAATCAACTAAGCAGGACTCAACGGAGCTCACAGAGACTGAAGCAACCATCACAGACCCTGTACGGTTCTGATCTAGATCCTCTGAATAGACACCACGGCTGTGTAGCTTGGTGTTCTTGTGGGATTCCTAACAGTGGGAGTGGACGTGTCCCTGACGCTCTTGCCTGTACTTGGGACCTTTTCCTTCTCCTACGTTCCCTTGTCGAGCCTTGATAGGAGGGTTTGTGCCTAGCCTTATTGTAATTTGTTATGCCATATTCAGTTGGTATCCCTGGGAGGCCTGCTCATTTTTTGTGGGGGAGGGAGTTCAAGATAGGATTTCTCTGTGTAACAGTCATGGCTGTCCTGGAACGCTCTCTGTAGACCAGGCTGACCTCGTACTCACAAAGATCCTCCTGCCCTGCCTCTTGAGTGCTGGGATTAAAGGTATGTGCCACCACATCTCCAGTATGCTCTTTTTATAAGGTCATGGAGGAGGAGTTGATCTGGGGTGAGGAGAGGTTGTGGGGGGTACTAAGAGGAATGGAGAGAGAGGAAACTGTGGTCGGAATGTTATGTATGAGAATAAAAAAATTAAAAATAAAAAGATTCTGATTTCTCATAGCAACATGTTTTTACTAATACCTTAATAATAATAAAGAATAGTAAAACAAATGTTTCATTTGCTTTGCTGGTTGACAGCTTTACATTATGACATAAATTCTACATATGTTAAGCCTAAAGCAATTACACCCTATAGATAGAACCAAATAACTAGAACAGTTGAGTTAAGTTGCTATAAAGCTGAATTAAAGTAAGATTTTGAAAGGAAACAGTCGTTTTTACAAATTTCCACAAGAGGGCAATAAACTTATATTTGATCTCATCTTTTTAGGTTCCCATAGTTACAAGATTTTGTGATAACATCAAACATACATGGATCAAAATATTGCTCTTAATCCTTTGAATTTGTAAAAATGTACCCCTATAGACTCTATGAGAAAAGATTATTAATATAATTTTCCCACTTTATGTTCCTCAACTAAATGCAGTGAATCAGAAACATGAATAAACCTCATTATGTACTTGGTCATTCATAATAGAGGAATTCTGTATGAAGTAATATGGCTTATACCTAAACCATTATTCTGAGATAGCCTATGTCCTTTAATGTTCCGCAATATCCCTCCAACATATTGCTAGAGGCTACTGTGTTCAGAAGTAAAATCACTTCTGATAATACAGTTCATCAGTAACAAAATGTACGAACCATGTCTATATCATCTAAGAAAGTCTAAGCACGGTAGCACACAATTCTGTTTGTACTTGGAGACACGTCATGGACTTTTCTATTAATTTCACTTTGCTTAGTTTTAAGTGAAAGAGTTTGTAAAGGTAGATACGAAATATACTAACTTAAAGCAACTGAGGCAGGATCCTGAGAGGCGCTATTTACAGTTCCCACCTTCCTTAGAGGACTGTGGGAGGGCAGAACCAGCTCTTGTCTTAGACGCTCATGCCCAGTAGGGCCCGTAGAAGAAGCTCATCACTTCCTCCTGGGTCTCAGGCAGTGTCCATTTGGGAAACTGGGACACAAACTGGAGAGCAGTGAGCACCATGCTCACACTGTGACTTGGGCTGAGATTCTGGGAGTAATACAGAGGTGGACTCTTACTTTTATATCACTCTGCCTTCCAACACACATTTGCTCATATAAACATCAGTAAGATCAAACAGACTATACCAAGCCTACAGGCCTGCTGTGTTGAAATAAGGTACACCACTCTTACTATGACAATGATTTCAACATTTCTTTCATCGGGTGAGAAAATCAAGGTAAAGATGCCATGTTGTTAATCTCTCTTCACTCGAGGAACATATGCAAATATATGCATTTATTTGTCATAAGAAGCAAGAGGCTTTGCATTGAGCGAGTGCAAGGCCTCCGTCCTCTGGCCATCTCCTTACCCTGGCAGTTTCTCTGTCTATCTGTCTAACGGACCTCTCTCCAGAGCTTGGCCAGAGCTGTCACTTGGGCCACTAGCCAGACTCTCCAGGCTTTCTCATTCCATCAGCACTGCAGATTCCAGATCTAACGCCCACTCAAGGTTCTCTGAAAGGATGCCACAGGATCCACTCCACCTGCTTCAGGGGACACCTTGGGTCTCGCAGGCTCTACCTGTCCTTCAGCGCCAATTCTCCATTTGTTTCTGGCCCTGATGTTATTTATTATTACTTTCTCAAATAAAAAATATATACCTAAATTTATACCTATAATATTCAAGATAAAGCCAGGCAAATTTGCCCTGCTTACTACTACACCGAGGTCTCAGGACTCACCCAAGCTAAAATTGCCGTAATGTTTCCAGTGACGGATACACAGCGGCTCACAGTACCAGTTGATTAGTGGAAAAGGCCACATTTCCAACTCACTACAAAAAGGATATCTAGCAACAAAACTTAAAAGTAATTGTCTTAGCTCACTCTGTGCAAACAAAAGCAACAACAATAAAAAAACCAAACAGAGTAAAACACACCAGAAAGAATCAAATGATTCAGTCTAAACAGGATGCTCGGAGATGAGCTGGTAGTTCTCAAGAGGCCGTAAACACATGCATCACCATCCCAGACAGGATGGAGAGAGGTGTATTCCCATGTTCACCATCAGCAAACATTCTGCGAGGGGAAGGTCGTGAGAAAGGAAGCAAGGAAAGACAAACTCGCCCTCAGAGCTCCATGCGCGTGTGTATCCCCTCCCACGGTGCTGTGAGTTACGTGGGTTCTGCAGAACACAGAGCTTCTGAGGTCATCTGTGTTGTTTGTGCAGAGAGCCATGAATGTTCATCTGCTAGGATTTCTATCATTTCAGGAAAATAGAAAGACTCAAACCATGGAAGAGTAGAGGGTTGAATTGGTTTTGAGGAACAGAAAACAAAGTAACCCAAGCCACTCCAGTTTGTATCTGGACGAAACTAAAAAAAATTCTCCAAGTATCACTGTATGGTGGCATAATTTCAAAGCCTCTGGCTCCCGAAACTCTAACATTGTACTAGTACATTCTGAAACTCTAAATTTTACTAATACATTAAACATAAAGAAAAGTTGCTGAAACAGCAAATGTATACGTAATTTATGTGACACTTACTGGAGTCCGTGGCATGTTGACAGGGCAACAAATGAGCCAGGGTTTCCTCGGATCTGGCCCTGGTAGTAACAGTGTTCTCCTCCCTGGAAAGAGAAAGAAAGGGCATGAGCCTGGCCCCAGAAGCGTCTTACACTGCACCTCCATATACGCTGCACAGGGCTTCATCACCCAGATTAGCATTGTCCAGCCAGTTCCAACAGAATTATTTATGAACGTGTCTATTGAGCAGACGCCAAATCAGAAGGCAGGGGAATAAAGGTGGACTTAACTTTGCTTTTATGCAGATGCTACGGCAGTCAAAATGCTGAGATAAGTGTGTGGCCCATGCGCCAGGATAGGTTTAATAACCTATCTCCCAATTCTGAGGGATTGATTCCCTTTTGAGCAACATTGCAGTGTAATTTAGCATCCAGCTGAGCAAAAAGAAACGGGCATCACTTGAGAGCCATCAGATTCCTGTGATGGAGGAAAAGATCTGTTTTTGTGGTGTTCACATCAAGTTTATAGCGTTCTTTCTCAAGTTGGAAATTGCTTTTCTTCTAACAGTCTGGGGGTAGAGTTTAAAGTTTCCTCTGCAACTGGTCACATCAACTGAATGCAATTCTTCCAACCCAACTGGAAAAGAAGCGGAACACAGATGAGCTGCATCCTCTGGTGTTGTCTTGAAACACTTGGCAGTGAGAGAATGGTCCAAAGGCCACAGCACCGTGGAGCAGCTTCAAAATATAGAGCCCTTGTCACAGCAGACCTACAAATCAGAATCTGCATTTTAACACAGTCTATGGGTGATTTATGTGCACATAAAAGTTCGGAAAGCTCTGCTCTAAATCACCTTTCCCATTCAGCCACTAACTTATTTATTCTGTAGCAGAAAGCCTGTTATTAAATTGATATTCAAAGAATTTTTTTAAAGGAAAAATTGAAAGAGGAGCACTGAAGGAGTGAGTAGATGAAGTGGAAATATTACCCGCTTTAGTCTGCCTTAAGGACCAACCCTGTTAAAATACCCCGTGCTGGCCAGTTAACAGGGAAGAGTAAGAAGACACAGGAGGCAATAGGGCTGAAAGTCTGATGGCTGCCACTGCTTCTGAAATAATCCCATAGTAGCTGGGAACACTCTGCTTTGGAGAGTTCCAGGAAAATGGCAGAGCGCAGTCCCTGACCCTACTGCTGGCCAGGGCAACAGCATTTTGTGAACTCCTCCATTTTGGCTGAACTGTGACAATTCCAGTAACTACCTCAATTTGACTTGTAGAAGTAAATTAACTTGTTCCCCTAGATTCTTGACTGCCTGTCCAATGAACCCCAAGAAATATTAAGACATTACTGATCACCCCAACCTCCTATAGTGCCCAGCCATGACCAACTTCAGGCCAGAAAGGAAACTTTCCGGCTAGCTTCCCAACCTCCCTTTTCTGGCCTCTGGCTACTCAGCTTGCAAGTGGCATGTCTGCTCATGCTCTCCTTGTTCGGATCACATTTAAGCATTCAGAATCTTTATGGGTTTAGCTTCTAATATGGTTATGAAAAACAAGCTCACAGCAAACTCCCTGATTCTCTGGCTCTTAAAATCTTTCCACAATGTTCCCCGAGCCTTAGGTGCAGGAGTGTTTCGTAGTTGTATCCATCGGAACTGGACTCCACCACTTTGCTCTCTGAAAGGCTATAACTTTTAAGACTCAAGGCTATGAGTCTTAAAAGTTCCACACTCACAGTCGCTAAGTAGCGATGCAAACTTTGGATAACTACAAATCCTGTAGTCTTTTCCCAACACTACACGCGAATTGGCTCTAGAACTTGTGATTTATGCACTCCATGTCTAAGCTTTCTCCTAGACAGATTTACTGCACATTTTTCTCATATTCCACTCTAGTATTTTTCAGGACAGAAGATAAATATTCTCCACTGGGCTATGAGAATGGTGAACAGTCCATAGAGCCCACTACAAGTGTTCAGGCAAACATGTGATTGAGATAGTTCTTATTTTCTGGACACATCTGGTTCTACCTGAAATCAGAACACTAGCTTCATACGGACCAAAAAAGAAAAGGTCAACAGTCACTGAGGTGGCCTGGACACAGAGAGAAAGCTCTTTGAAGTATTGTTTTCAGCTCAACAATGATCAACCAAAACACAGATTTTTCTCCTAAGATGTCTCAGAAGTCAACAGTAACACATGAAGAGAGAAGAAAGAGGGAAGATAATCACAATAATTATGGTTTCAGATTAGAAAATAGTAGAAGTCAGCAACCACTGTGTGAGAAAAATATGCCAGTAGAACAGACCATAAAAATATTTCATAAGTTATTAAAGGTTATTTTTTTAATACCCACTCTGGAAATGTGTCATTGTATAATTATAAATATAATTATAATTCAGTTTTTAAAGAGCACCCCCTACTACACTGCAGGAAAAGTTAGATGATTAGACAACAGAAAAGAATCTCCCACTAATTTCCACTTCAAAAACAAAAACAAAAACAAAAAAACAGGAGTCTGTCGAAAAACAGCTTATGATCAGAGCCCGTCTGTATAAAGCCTAATGCAGAGAGAAGCTCAATGTGGTTGACTCACTGTTGAGGGTATCCATGACACTTTAAAGAGAAGCATAAACAGGACAGAGAGACCTCATTGGCCTGGGCTATTCAAACTGACTTCATTTATTCATTCAATCATTCATTTATTCACTTTGATTTTTCAAGACAAGGGTTCTCTGTAGCTTTGGAGCCTGTCCTGGAACTAGCTCTTGTAGACCAGCCTGGCCTCAAACTCACAGAGATCTGCCTGCCTCTGCCTCCCGAGTATTGGGATTAAAGGCGTGTGCCACCACTGCCCGGCTCCAATTGAATTTATAAATATATACTGAAATATAAATATATGTTCTCATAGCATATGTAATACTTCAAAATAATGGTAAGAACTCATTTTAGCATTTTAAATTTATCAGATGCTATTAACCATAAATCAACAATTATTCACTTTTTTGAGACATGGTTTCTCTGTAGTTTTGGTCCCTATCCTGAAACTAGTTCTGGTAGACCAGGTTAGCCTCAAACTCACAGAGATCTGCCTGCCTCTGCCCCCCCCCTATACCCAGTGCTACGATTAAAGGCATGTGCCACCACCACCTGGCCCAATTATTCAAATGAGAAAGCAAGGAAACCAGGAGTGGTGGCTCAGTGGTTAAGAACACTAGCTGCTCAACTATGTTCATAGCAGCATTGTTTGTCATGGCCAGAACCTGTAAACAACCTAAATGCCCCTCGACCAAAGAATGGATAAGGAATGTGGTACATTTACACAATGGAGTACTACACAGCAGAAAAAAATAACATCTTGAATTTTGCAGGAAAATGGATAGAGCTAGAAAACATCATTTTTGAGTGAGGTAACACAGATACAGAAAGACAAGTATCACATGTACTCACTCATATGTCGTTTTTAAACATAAAGCAAAGAAAACCAACCCACAAATAACAATCCCAGAGAACTTAGACAACAATGAGGACACTAAGAGAGACTTACATAGATCCAATCTACATGGGAGGTAGAAAAGGACAAGATCTCCTGAGTAAATTGGGAGCATGGGGACCTTGGGGGAGTGTTGATGGGAGGGGAAAGGCAGGGAGGGGAGCAGAGAAAAATGTAGAGCTCAATAATAATCAATAAAAAAAAGAACACTAGCTGCTCTAGCAGAAGACCTGGGTTCAGTTCCTAGCACCCGCGTGGTTACAACCATCTGTTACTCTGGTTCCACAGAATCTGACATCTTCTTCCTGACACTACAAGGTACCACATGAACACGATGCACAAACATACATGCAGGCAAATTACCCATGAACATAAAAGATAATAAACAAATAAGTGAAGGAGTAATGAAGAAGAAGTAAAAAAAAAATGAACTTTATTTTCCTTCAATATATTTGATAATATTTATTATTCTAAACCAAAGACTTTAATGATAATGAAGCATTTTAATTCATTTATGTCCTATTACTAATATAAATGACCAAGTAATTTTATATTTTAAGGACTATTTTGTTTGCTATTTTTAAATAATATACATTTAGGAGAAAAGTGCTAAGGATTTATACCGCTTATAGTAAAGAATAAATTGGATCCCTTATGTACACTGTGCAAACCATACATACCACCAAAAAAATAAGCCTTTTTGAAATAGTTTGTGTATGCATATACAGAATATCTATAGAAGGAATAAATTCTAATATCAATCCTAAATAAAATGCTGTAATCCCTATACAGATTATAAATGTGCACTTTTTTTTCTTATATTTGAATGTCAACTTTTAAGTTTTTGTTATGTGTGTTACAATCCAAATCATCACAGAAGTTAGCTATCTAGTAGACCAGAGGGGAGAAGGGGATCTTCCAAAGGCAGGGAAATAGAACATAGGTTACGAAGAGATGTAGGGGAAACTAGACTAGGAGAGGAAAAGGGGGAAGAGATGGGAGAGCCGGGTAAAGGAGAGAATATGGGGAGGGACAATTGACACTAAAGGACTTTTGAGAAACCATATGGAAACCTATTGTAGAAGTTCCCAAAATAGATAATATATGAGAGGAATTTAAACTGAGTCATCATATGATGGGTGAGACAATGCCCCAACTAGATACCATATTCTACCAAGTAAAACCTCCATGGCGACAAAAAATATGGGTTATAACTCGTGGAGTTGTTGGCCAATGGATTCCCACAAATATTACAGGCTATATATTATTGGTCAAAGGTGTCCTATGATCCCGAAACAACACATACTCTTGATAAGACTATAGGTTACTCTCCACAAACTGACAGCTAAGCCACACAGCTGAGGACAACAGTAACACAACTCACTGAACATGGAGAAGTCAGGTTGCTGCCTATAGAGCTGTCACCCCCTATGTTCCAGCATCCTCGGTACAGGAGGGCACTCTGCAGGCCACCAAAAGATTAACCTAAACACCAAGCCAGCCGCAAACCCTTTGATCTACAATGGTGTCCTCCTGGCAAGACAGGCTAGTGCAATGGAGGCTCAAAGCTTGTGGTAGTTGTCAATCAATACCTGATTTGACTATGGTACACTCTACGAGAAGAAACCCATACCCACACTAAACACCCTGAGACAAGATAGCACTAGGACCTGCTATCTTGTAGAACCAACATGCACAGGGCCTGCACAAGCCTAATGGGAGAGGGAGACACAGCCCCATCCCTAACCCAGAAGCCACCTCAAATTGTCAACAACTTGCAAATGAAAATGTCCTTTTCTCTAAGAGAGTCTCACCAGGGAACAAGCTACTGACAAGGTAGCTGCACGCCCAGCAGTAGGTGGCCAAGGGGAAATGAGATCAATGGTGTCATTGCGGGCACCAGCTTATGGCATCAATGTATCTCAAAACATGATGTCAGGGCTCTCTTTAATCTTATTTTTATTTTAATTTTATTTAACTTTATAGGTTCTTGGCATGTTTATTATGACTTCCAGTTCAGTCTTTTTACGGGATTCCTCAGTGTGCGAACAAGTGGTTCTCTGTCTCTATCAGTCCCATTGCCTTCCCTTGGGCTCTTGCTGTTTGTTTTCTTCTAGTCCAATAAACTTAGTTTTGTTTTATCTTGTTGTATTTTGTTTTATTATTATCTCTTAGAAGCCTGTTTTTTTTCCTAATGACAGACAGAAAGGGTGTGGATCTAGAAGGAAGGGGAGGTGGAGAACTGGGATGAATGGAGGGATGAGAAACTGTAACCAGGATATAGTATGTGAGCGGGGAAACGCTGTTAGAGAGAGAGAGAGAGAGAAAGAAAGAGAGAGAGAGAGAGAGGGAGAGAGAGAGAGAGAGAGAGGAAGAAGAAGAGGAGGAGGAG
>NW_026067916.1:433835-471349 GCF_014885135.2 Alexandromys fortis | reverse complement strand
AAGAAGAAGAAGAAGAAGAAGAAGAAGAAGAAGAAGAAGAAGAAGAAGAAGAAGAAGAAGAAGAAGAAGAAGAAGAAGAAGAAGAAAGGAAAGAAGGAAGGAAGGAAGGAATTAAAGAAAAAAAAATTTTAAAAATTAATGAGTTAAAGCTACCGGACCAAAACCAAAAGTTTCATTTAAAACAATTCATGGATTCTATCGGAGAGAAAAGCCTACATGAAGTATTACTGTGGCAAAAAATTTCACCTAAAAGAAACAGGCAGGACTGCTGTGAGATGAACAAAAGCGATAAGGAAAGACTTAACGCCACTAGGAGAGGATGAACATCACAAAACTGGGCAGATAACTTCCCAGGCTCCTGCTTGAACAACAAACAGCCATCCAGGGACACAGCGAGCTCCATGTCTGTTTAACTGCCGTGCAAGTGTCTTCCTTCTGCTGGTTTCCCCTAGGTAACGTCAGGTATGGAAAATAAAGTGGGAGGCTACGATATGGTGGCTCCCAGCAGCTCCGGCTCATGAGGGTGCTAAAGTCTTCTGAGATGCAGGGCCTTTCCAGGGTTGTGGACTCAGCCTGTCTCCTGTATGAAGACTCGGGGACCTCCACTACATATAACAATGGTTTTTATATTGTTCTTAACAAAACAGAGGCAAATCTCTTCTGAACTAGTTTCTTTGGGTTAACATAACAAATAATAGTAAGAAAAAAACCTGGGTGGGCTCAAGACAACAGACATTTATTCTCCACACTCCTGGCCCCGAGTCTGAGGTGAAGATGCCGGCAGAACTGCACTTCCCCTGAAGGCTCCGGGGAAGGAATCTTTCCTGGCTTTTCCTAACTCCAGCGGCTGCCAACAACCTCACTGTTCCAGTGTAACCCGGATCTCTTCCTCCATCTTCACACCAAACTTTCTTCAGTGTGTGGCACTGTGTCTCTGTCTGAATTCCTTCCTCTCAAGGACTCCAGTTGTTGAATCTAGTGTGGCTTCATGAAACCTAATGGTATCTGAAACATTCCTGTTTAAAGTCACAACCACAAGTGCCAGGGGACATGAATTTTGTGTGAATATTCTTCAGCTTCTCACCTCTTTATAGCCAAGCAAGTTGTTAGACCCGTAATTTTCAGACAGTTCCCTTCTACAAAGTGGAGGTCTCTTCTTCAATATTACTAAGCCTACGGTATGATAAATAAATCTTGAACCAGTAGCCAGCTATTCCAGTGTCTTAGAACTTCACTTAACATTGTCCAATTAGGGGCTGAAGAGATGTTTCAGTGGTGAAGAACATTTTCTGCTTTTTCAGAGGACAGAGGACCTGGGTTTGCTTCCCAGTTTCTACACCAGGTGCTCACAACTACCATAGTTTCAGATGTCACCCGTGGACACGTGCCTCCCCAGACATGCACGCACAGATGATGCACACAAACTCACGTGGGCACACATAGATAATAAAAAGAAACAATTTTCATTAGAGGCTGGAGAGAGCTCAGCAGTTACAGGTGCTTGCAGCTAGGAGCACAGGCAAGGACAGAAGTTCAGATCCCAGAACCCACATAAATACAGCGAGCTCTGTGTTCAAATGAGAGATCCTGGCTCAGTGTAGATGACACCTGAGTTCAATCCCTATTCCCCCAAGCACATCTTCATACAACACACACTCACACAAATATACATACTCACATACATATACACTCACAATACATACTTTTATATGCATACACTCACACAAACACAGTTATGCACACATACACACTCACACATACATACTCAAACACACATACACATGCTCCCCCAAACACTCTCTCCATCTCTTTCTCTCACACACACACATGCACACACACACAGACGCACTATCTCTCACACACACACATTCTCTCTCTCACACACACATTCTCTCTCTCTCTACACACACACATTCTCTCTCTCACACACACACACATTCTCTCTCATACACACACTCACAGAAACACACATTCTTTGAGGTATATAGAACAGCATCCTGTTTGTTCCATGCATTTGATTAAACTTCGCTGTCCTTAATTTCCTTCTCGACGATGTATTTTCCGTGATGGACTTGCCAGCACCAGTGTGCAGAAGGCACATCAGGGACTGTAAGCAAGAAAGAGGACTGAGTAGCTAAGCCTTCTAATTCTTCAAAGCACAACAGAGAACTATCTCAAGGGCAGACACACTACTGACTGCAACACAGAAGCTCAGCAGATCATACGGTCTGCTCTTAAATAGCTCGATGCTGTGAATACAGAAGATCCAGGGCTTACAGAATTGGGTTTGCTGGCGGGCTGTTTGAGGGTTTGCTGCATTCAAATGAATTGGAGGTAGTAAAATCTAGTTGTATTCTTAGTAAATTACTCAGTGACATTTTAAAAGTATGTTTTGCCAAGCTGGTCAACAAAACATGGGCAGAACACAGTTACCTCTGGGATTAACAATTCTGATGCCCTTATTTGTATAGATGATGTTATAATTTTGTCATGCTAGACACCAAAGTAGGTTTTCTGTATTTTAACTGGAAAGATGAACGTCTACCTGTTGCACTAGCCAAATGTGAAGGAAACATTCAGGTGATGTAATGGCAGATTGTTACTTGACATGACCAATGCCCTCTGTTCCATCACTGTATCATCACATATAACAAAATATAAACATATAAATACCATATTTTAAAGAAGCAAAACAGTAAAGTTACATGGACAATATTAAAAAAGAAACACATTCTCTCTTACACTCACACATACATTCCCTCCGTCTCCCTCTTATACACACCCATACACACACACACACACACACACACACTCATACAGACATTCTCTCTCTCACACACACAAACTCTCACACACACTCTCTCTCTCTCTCTCTCTCTCTCTCTCTCTCTCTCTCTCTTTCTCTCTCTCTCTCTCTCTCTCTCTCACACACACACACACACCACAAGTGCTCATTTCTTTTTACCAAAGAGGATGGGAAAGCAGACCTTCCATTGTTATTAAGTCAACCAGAGATTTAAAAATTACTCATTTTTAACCACAAAGCTGTCAAGAGAAATTATTTTTCAGTTGTCAGGTAATCATCATACACCCACAAAGATAACAAATATATTATAAGGCTACTGAAAATTTTAGATTCCCACAAAGATCTTCTCTGTAGTAAATCGCTGTAATAAGAGACGGTTCTCACCAGGTTTGCTCAGATATGGTTCTGAATTGGGAGAAGGGAAAATCAATGTGGGCCACATGACACCGAGTGTGTAATTATAAACCCATGAAATCCTAACTATTTCCAGGAAACTATTCCGTAATAGTATCATTTTTATAAATAATAAAATTTAAATATGTTGCTGCACACGGAGTATTTAACATAAAAGACATATATTACCTTAAACCTTATGCTGTACTGGACATTTAAATATGAACAAGATGATAAGATCACACATATCAAGAGAAAATTTAATGTTTATCTCTAACATAAAGGAAGAATACAATTTTTGCTACTATTTTTTTTTTTACAAAACAATACATGGAAGGGGAGGAGAGAGGAGGGGACAGGAGGGGGAAAGGGGGGCAGGCACAGTGTCAGTCTCCCCTAAGCCTGGCCTAAGAGGTCCAGGAAGGAAGGACAGTAGAGCTCATGGCCAACCTTGGCTTCACGGGAAGCTTGAGGCCAAGCTCGTATACAAAAGACCCTGTCTTAATAAATCAAAAACAAACAAGCAAATAAATAAGGGAAAATAACTGAATGTTGTTGCTATATGAAAATCTAAAGTAATGAAGAAAAACAAAATTGCTTTTTTGTCTGCTCTTACTGTCTATTTACTTCACTTGAATTTTACCTCCATTTTATCTTTCTTCCACCTACTACTTCACTGAAGGAAAGAGAAAGAGAGTCTTCTGGTAGCCAAATGAAGGTTCCTTGCAGCTTCTCTTCTCTAGATAAATGAACAGGAATGACAGTTGCAATCATGGCCAACAGAAGGCAAGAGATGGAAGACAGAATCTCTGACATTGAGGATAGAGGAAATAGATTCACCAGTCAAAAAAAACATTAAAGCCAACAAAGTCTTAACACAAAATGTTCAGGAAATTTGAAACACCATAAAAACACCAAACCAAAAAATTATAGAGGCAGAAGAAAAAGAATACCAGCTCAATGGCACAGAAAATATATTCAAAAAAAATCATAGTAGAAAATTTTGCCAACCTAAAGAAGTAAATGCCTAGAAAGATACAAGAAGATCACGGAACACAAAACAGACTGAACCAAAAAAAAAAAAAGTTCCCTCACCAAATAATAATCAAAACACTAAGCATACAGAATAAAGAAAGAATATTAAGAGCTGCAGAGGAAAAAGGTCTCAATGGAGACTCTGAAAGCCAGAAGGTCCTGGATAGATGTTATGGAGACAGTAAGAGACCACAGATGACAGCACAGACTACTACAGCCAGGAAAACTTTCACTCAGCATGGACAAAAAAAAAAAAGCAAGATATTCTATGACAAAACCATATTTACACAATACCTATCCACAAATCCAGCCCTATAGAAAGCATTAGAATGAAGCTGCAACCCAAGGAAGTTAGCTGTACGCACAAAAGCACAGGCAATAAACAATATCACATCATAAAATACCAGAAAAAGGAAACACAAATACACTATCACCAAAATATAACAGGAATTAACAACAACTGGTCATTAATATCTCTTAATATTAATAGACTCAATTTGCCTATAAAAAGACACAGGTTAACAGAATGGACATAAGAACAGGATCCATCCTTCTGCTGTATATAAGAAACTCACCTAAACTTCAAAGAGAGACATTAATTCAGAGTAAACCATTGGGAAAAGACTTTCCAATCAAATGGACCTAAGAAGTAAGCTGGTGTAGTTATCCTAATATCTAACAAAATAGACTTCAAACGAAAATTAATCAAAAGAAATAGAGAAGGATATTTCATATTCATCACAGGAAAAAAATCCATCAAGATGAAGCCTCAATTCTGAACATTTATGCCCCAAATACAAGAGCACCCACATATGTAAAAGGAACAACACTAAAGCTTAAATCACACATCAAACCCTACACACTAATAGTGGGAGACTTCAACACCCCACTCTCACCAAGGGACAGGTTTGCTAAATAGAAACTTAAGAGAGAAATAAGGTAACTAATGGATGTTATGACTCAAATGGGCTTTACAAACATCTATAGAACATTCTACCCAAACACAAAAACATATACCTTCTCCTCAGTACTTCATGGAACTTTCTCTAAAATTGACCAAAGCAAATCTCAACAGATACAAAAAATCTGGAATAAATCTCTGTATCTTATCAGATCACCATGGCTTAAAGTTAGAATTCAACAACAACACAAATTGCAGAAAGCCTACAAATTCATGAAAACTGAATAATACTCAAATGAATCACCACTGGGTCAAGAAAGAAATAAGGAAGAAATTAAAGACTTCCTAGAATTAAACAAAAATAAAAGGACAACATACCCAAACTTATGGGAACTACGACAGCAGTATTAAGAGAAAAGTTCATGGCACTCAGTACCTACATGAAGAAGCTGAAGAAATCTCACGCTAGTGGCTTAGCAGTACACCAGAAAGCTCTATAACAATAATATAAGAAATAAACTCACCCAGTAGTAGATGCGAGGAAATAATCAAATTGATGACTAAATCAATAAAATAGGAACAAAGAGAACAATACCAAAAAAAAATCAACGAAACAAAGAGTTGGTTCTTGGAGGAAATCAACAAGATAAACAAACCCTTATCCAAATTAACCAAAAGGCAGAGAGAGAGAATATCCAAATAAACAAAATCAGAAACGAAAAGGGGAACAAAACAACAGACATGGAAGAAATCCAGAGAATCATCAGGTCATAGTTCAAAAACCTGTACTCCACAAAATTGAAAAATTTAAAAGAAATGAACAATTTTCTTTTTTAAAAAAATATTTATTTATTTATTTATTATGTATACAATATTCTGTCTGTGCATATGCCTGCAGGCCAGAAGAGGGCACCAGACCTCATTACAGATGGTTGTGAGCCACCATGTGGTTGCTGGGAATTGAACTCAGGACCTTTGGAAGAGCAGGCAATGCTCTTAACCTCTGAGCCATCTCTCCAGCCCAAGAAATGAACAATTCTCTGTATGGGTTCCACATACCAACATTAAATAAAGACCAGATGAACAATTTAAATTGATCTATAACCTGTAAGGAAATACAAGCAGTCATTAAAATCTCACAACTAAAAACAGCCCAGGACCAGATGGTTTCAGGGCAGAATTCTACCCGAATTTCAAAGGAGAGCTAATACCAATACTCCTCAAATTGTCCCACGCAATAGAAACAGAGGGAACGTTGCCAAACTCTTTTTATGAGGCCACAGTTACCTTGATACCCAAACCACAAAAAGGTGCAACAAAGAAAAAGAATTACAGACCAATCTCCCTCATGAACATTAATGCAAAAAATACTCAATAAAATATTGGCAAACTGAATCCAAGAACATATCAAAAATTATCCATCATGATCAAGTAGGCTTCATCCCAGAAATGCAGGGATAGTTTACATACAAAAATCTGTCAATGTAATTCACCATTTAAACAAACTGGAAAAAATACACATAATCATCTCATTAGATGCTGAAAAAGCCTTTGACAGAATCCAACACCCCTTCACGATAAAGGTCTTGGAGAGATCAGGGATTAAAGGAAAATACCTAAACATAATAAAGGGAATTTACAGCAATCCAACAGCCAATATGAAATTAAATGGAGAGAAACTCAAAACAACTCCACTAGAATCAAGAACAAGAGAAGGCTGTCCAATCTCCCCATATCTATTCAATATAGAACTCGAAATTCTAGCTAGAGTAATAAAACAACAATGGAGATGAAGGGGAATACAAATTAGAAGGAAGAACTCAAACTTTTAGAATTTGCAGATGATACATAAGTGACCCCAAAAATTCTATCAGGAAATTGCTACATCTGATAAACACCTTCAGTTATATGGCGGGATACAAGATTAACTCAATAAAATCAGTAGCCCTCCTATATACAAATGACAAATGGGCTGAGAAAGAAATCGGAGAAATATCAAACTTTACAATAGCCACAAATAATATAAAATATCTTGGAGTAACTCTAACCAAACAAGTGAAAGACCTGTATGACAAGAACTTTAAGTCTTTAAAAAAGAAACTGAAGAAGATTTCAGAGAATGGAAAGAACTTCCATGTTCTTGGATAGGTAGGTTCAACATAATAAAAATGGCAATCTTACAAAAAGCAATCCACAGATTCAATGCTATCCCCATCAATAACTCAACACAATTCTTCACAGACCATGAAAGGCCAATATTCAACTTCATGTGGAAAAAATTAAATCCAGGATAGCCAAAATAATCCTGTACAATAAAACAGCTTCTGGAGGCATCACCATCCCTGACTTTAAGGTCAACTATAGATCTATAGCAATAGAAACAGTTCGGTATTGGCATAAAAGCTGTTATGTGGACCAACGGTATCAAATCGAAGACCATGATATTAACCCACACACCTATGAACACCTGATTTTTGACAAATAAGCCAAAACTGTAAAATGGAAAAAAGAAAGCATTTTCAACAAATGGTGCTAACATTATTGGATGTAGAAGAATTCAAATACATCAATATCTGTCACCATGCACAAAACTCAAGTCCAAGTGGATCAAAGACTTCAACATAAATCTAATTACACTGAACCTGATAGAGGCCAAAATGGGAAATAGCCTCAGATGCATGGTCCCAGGAGACCACTTCCTAAATATAACACCATTATCACAGACACTGAGAGCAACAATCAATAAATGTGACCTCCTAAAACTGAAAAGCTTCTGTAAGGCAAAGGACACAGTAAATAAGACAAAATGACAGCCTACAGAATGGGAAAAGATCTTCACCAACCCCACATTTGAGAAAGGGCTGATCTCTAAAATACATAATGAACTAAAAAACCTAGACATCAAAAATATCAAATTAGCCAACTTTAAAAATGGGATACAAGTCTAAACAAAGAATTTTCAACAGAAGAACCTCAAATGGCCAAAAGACATTTAAGAAATTGCTCAACGTCCTTAGGCATCAAATCAAAACGACTCTGAGATACCATCTTATACCTGTCAGAATAGCTAAGATCAAAAATACTGAGGAAGCTTATGTTGGAGAGGAGTACGGGGAACACTCCTCCATTGCTAGTGGGAGTGCTAACTTATACAGCCAATTTGGAAATCAGTATGGCAAGTTCTCAGAAAACTGGAAATCAATCTACCTCAGGACCCAGTGATACCACTCTTGGGCATATATCCAAAGGATGCTCAATCATACCACAAGGATACTTGTTCAACTGTGTTCATTGCAGCATTATTCATAATAGGCAGAACCTGGAAACAACCTAGATGCCCTTCAAACGAAGAATGGATAAGGAAAATGTGCTACAATTACACTATTGTGTTACTCAGCGGTAAAAATCACATCATGGAATTTGCATGCAAATGGGTAGAACTAGAAAAAAATCCTCATGAATGAGATAACCCAGATCCAGAAAGACAAACACAGTATGTACTCACTCATAAGTGGATACCAGATGTAAGGCAAAGGATAAATAACTACAATCCACAGCTCCGGTTTGGATCGCCCCAGTCAGGAAAAATAGATGAGACCTCCTGGGTAAACTGGTGGGGGGAGGCAGTCAAGGGGAGGGGATGAGGAATGAAAATGAGGGCATGAAATGGTCAGTTGGGGGAGGGATGGAGTGGGAAAACAATGAAAGAGACATCTTGATAGTGGGAGCCACTATAGGGAGAAACCTGGTGCTAAGGAAATTCCCAGGAACCCACAAGGATGACCCCAGCTAAGACTCCTAGCAATAGTGGAGAGGGTGCCTGAACTGGCCTTCCCCTGTAATCAGATTGGTGAATACCCTGTCATCATAGAGACTTCATCCAGTAACTGATGGAAGCAGATGCAGAGATCCACAGCCAAGCACCAGGCCGAGCTGCGAAAGTACAGTCAGAGAGAGAGAGAGAGAGAGAGAGAGAGAGAGAGAGAGAGAGAGAGAGAGAGAGAGAGAGAGAGAGAAGGGAATATATGACCAAGGGAGGTCAAGATCATGATGGGGAAATCTACAGAGACAGCTGGACCAAACTCATAGGAACTCATGAACTCTAGACTGACAGCCGTGGAGACTGCCCGGGACAGAACTAAGTCCTCTGCATGTGGGCAACAGTTGTGTAGCTTGGCTTGTTTGAGGGGTCCCTGGCAGTGGGACCAGGATCTATCCATGGTGCATGAGCTGACTTTTTGGAGCCCATTAGCTATGGTGGGATGCCTTGCTCAGCCTTGATGCAAGGGGGAGGGGCTTGTCCTGTTTCAATTTAATGTGTTAACTCCCTGTGTGAGACTTTCCCCTTTTGTAGGAGTGGTTGCAGGGTGGACTGGAGGGAGGTGGAGGGGGACGTGAGAGGAGGGATAGGGAGGGAAATCTGTGATTGCTATGTAAAATTAATAAAAATAAATAAATACATTTAAGTAAACTAAAAAAGAGAAAAGTAGACATTAGGAATCACAGATAGATTTTGGTGAAGATGCTGAGAATGGAGTTTAAATGGAAGAACACATCCATCACCTGACAAAGTGCTGGTTCCATCCCACTAGGCTTCCCCCACATACACCACCCATACACTTCACAACTGTGCAACACACCACACAACATATGCACCATACACACAAACCACACACACACACCATCGCATACATCACACGACATACATACCATACCACACACACACAAACCCCACACACTACCACATACACTACACACCATATGCACCACATACATCATACAACATATGCAATACACACATACAGAGAGAGAGAGAGAATGGAAATAGGCGTAATAAAAGCCAAATATGTTAACTCTCACATAGCTATCTTTTTAGAAATATCCGATGTAATCTTATATGTGTGAAATATCTTAAAATTATAGAAATTTTATCACAAGTTAATTGGTTATAATTTATAGGTTGAGTTTAAAATAGACTAACAAATGTCTATAGAACCTGAGCATGAGCCAGCATTGGGAAAGAAAGTGAACTTACAAGGGTAAGCAAATGGCGCACTAACTGATCCTGTTCACATTCATCACACAGGAAAAATAATGTGTCCCCCAGTCCTGTCAAAATGGACTTTCCATCTGCACTGTTTGAGGTCACGAGAAACAACCACGCTTCTAGCACATGGGCAAGTTAAGTCCTTATTTTACCATCCGTGGACACGAACTAGTATGTGTTCTAGGCATGCATGCTATGCCAAAGACTTGCTGTAAGCAAAGTGAAGATGCCTGGCTGACCTGCTGCCTGTGTCGTAAGCAGACACAGAAACTGGCAGCAAGCATGGGCAAAAACCACGGCAGATGCGGCCTCACTCTGAAGCCCTGCGCTAACCCACAGTGCTCCTCCCACGGCCCAAGTTCTGTTTACCTCTGTGCCTCGTCTTGTTTATCAGAAAAGGAGAATGAAGCGCACAGGCGGCAGTAAATCCACAACCCACATACTAACTGGTACAACGAGAAGCGGGGTCCACCTAACCCTAACAATATCGGCAGCGCAGGGGCTTTCCCGCTTGCAATCTACAGATTGGCCTTGAGGCCTCATCTGTGAACACTACCGAAGACATTTTAGAACTTTTACTTAGTGAGAAAGATAGCGTGCGACCTCAAAACAGACCTTATCTAAAGGACTGTGATGTGGTAAACCTCGGATCCGTCAGGCTAGCACTCGGCAGTCCAGCGTCAGCTGCAGCCACGCTATAAAGATGGCTGGGAGAGGAGTAACAGATGTGTGGATCCATATGCACCCCGCTCCGGTCCACTCGCTCCAGTCTCGCTGTCCACCCTCTGCTCTCTTTCTGCTCACTTGTTACCAGATCCCACATCAAGGCCTCGGGCCTCGGAACATACTCATCCTACTGCCAGAAAACGTTCTGTTCCCACTTCACCTGTCAGTTACGCAAACTTCGGAGGTTGCATCATCTCCTGAAGAGGGCCGTGGAACCCAAGAGCAGCTCAGTGGGAGAGGATTTGCCTGACAAGCTTAAGGAGGGTCCTGAATTTCATTTTCTGTCCTGAAGAATGAAAATATCTTTCTCGAGCCACCAGCTAGATCAAGCCTACCACAAATGCCCTCCCAGCAGCATGAGCTTCATTCTAACTTATTAGTTATATAATTTGCAGGAGTTAGGGGTAACTAGCTGAACAGTTTCTGTAGCTCCTTAGAGACAAGCGTCACAAGGGCGAGAACTGAGTTTACACGTGAAGCGCAGCACTTACTCTCTTGGTGTTACTGGACAGTAAGGATTGCAAACAAATCCTAAGGATTTCTCAGGTATACCTGAGAGATCGGGCTTCTTTCCACTCCGCACGACTTCCCATTGCTAGTTTCTAGTGTTCTGGCCTCTAAAACTCTACATCTGAGCGTTTGAGAGTTTCCTGTCACAACCACCAACTGTCATTGTCTGCATCTAACTCCTTTCTTACGCCACTGATGCAAGACTTCTGTGAAAAATATCAGCTGGACCCCTCATAGGTTACTGTCTGAAATGTCTATAAACATTCAAACCACTCGATGCCTAGGATCCTGATTCTCTGATCTGTACTATGTGTTTTTATTTTTATAGTAACATTCACTAGAAAGCAAGGACTTTTAATAATGAACAAGAAAATAACTATATTTTGGAACAACACCAAGAGAATAATTGTGTGTGTGTAGGCATGTGTTTGTGCACGCCCTCACACAAGCGCGTTTCAAGCTGCTGAAACAACTTCCTGTTTGATTATAATTACTCTAATAGCAGTGCACTCTGATACAAAAAGAAATTGCCAAGAGTATATTTGAAAAGGCATTACATAATGAAAAGGCTGGTTTCAGAATTAAAATAGAAAAGCTCTTCTACTGTAATTAGTTCTATACACAAAACACAATTAGTGCCACTTTGCTTCTTAAATATTTTTCGCTGAAAATGTTTCAAAGATAAGATCTTAAACGTTACCTATCTCTACAGATAAGATCTCAAATGTTAACTGACGGCAAAATTCTTTGGATACTTAGCTGAGCAAACAGACCCGTTACACTAGAAAGAAAATAAGGGGGCTTTCTACTACTCAGCTTACAAGCAAAGCTCGAGGACAGAACTCATGGGGACAGCAGCTGTCACTTTATTTCTCTGTAGCCCCGGCACTGGGGCCTGACCTGGATCAGCTGGTGATGAGCCAATAGATTTTCTTTAGGCTACAGCGTGAGGACGACTCGTAATCTCTATAAAACCACTAAGGAGGTGGTGCGTCATCTGTGATGAGAAACCGAGGGCAACCTTCAACCCAGAAGGAAAGGAAACTTACTTCCTCCTCAAAGAACTCTTTTTCCCATAATTCAAAGAGAATCGAATCATGAAGATTTGATCCCAAGGCCTTCCTGAACCACGCTGATTGCAATGTGGCAGAGGAGCATATGTTTGCATAAGTCTGCCAGGGAGGAAATGCATGCCCCGTCAAGTCCTCAGAGGAGATGAGCCATACACAAACGCCTGGTAGTGAACAAAGCCACGGTTAACAGAAGACCTGGAACAGTTCATGCATGCGTGAGGATGGACCAAACATCTTCTGTTTGTTTACGAGATTGTGTAGCTCCTTTGTGTGTTGAAAAGAAGGGAGAGGAAGGGGGGGGATGGACACTTTAATGACTTTGGCAAGGATAAAATCAAATCTCTTCGAGTTTTTGGCAAGATGATGATATGTTTCAGCTTCATTACTCTTGCTCATAAAATTTCACATTTTCTCCAGATGCAGATAAATGCATGTGTAGGCACAAGACGGGCATGAGGACGGAGCATGTGCTTGCCATGTGCAAGGCAGAAACATACTTCAGACATAATGGCTTGGAAGCCACTATGTTCCCCAGTAGGGAACAATGCACAATTTAACTTCTGTAGAGAATAAAGAAGGACTAAAAATAACTGCAAGAACAAACGGTAGAGACTATTGGCACCCTTTAGAGGGACTTGGTCTTCTCTGAAAGAACAGTACTTTTCTATTGGAGTAATTGAGACTCATCTGAACTAATCCCATCCCCACTTCATAGTTCATTAAACACAACTGCCAAAGGAGGTGTTGCTGAAGTGCTGGAGTACAAAGATTCACATTCTAACTTCTCTGCTATTATGATTGTCTCCAGAGAGCCCAGACTGTGCTGGATAAGAACACAGATTCTAGTCCCAGACTTCTTGACCCCAAATTCTTGGGCCAGTAAGTTCAACCCTCTGTGCCTCAGTTTCTGCATATGTAAATTGAAGTAACAAAGAAAAGCTCGCTTAATAGGTGTGTGAATGAAATGAGTCCGCTGGTGTCCAGGACATAGGAAACACTTGCTCTTGTTACTGCTTCAACTCTGGTCTTTTATCACTCTGCAGCCCAGTTATAGTATTAGTATCAGGTCAATATATGTTTTGTTTTGTTTTGTTTGAGGTTTTGTTGTTGTTGTTGTTTTAAATCAGTTCTTTTCTGGGCAGTTGGGCCTAGCCAATGCCTTCCTCTCTCTTCTCTGTCTCTCTCTCTGTCTCTCTCTCTGTCTCTCTGTCTCTGTCTCTCTGTCTCTGTCTCTCTCTCTCTCTCTCTCTCTCTCTGTCTCTGTCTCTGTCTCTCTCTAGTGTTGGTGGGGGTGAGACAGAGTTCTTCTACATGGCTCTGGATGTCCTGGAACTTACTACACAGACCAGGCTGGCCTCAAAATCACAGAGATCCACCTGCATGTGCCACCATGCCCGACTGGAACAGGGATTCTCACTCTCTAGGTTTGTGTGCAGGGCCACCGAGTCCTCAACCCACACGGGCTCAGGTTCGGAGGCTGTGTGTGCAGAGGAGACCTGAAAGAATGAGGGTCAAAATGAAAAGGTCAAAAGGAAAGCCTTGGTCTGGACCTCCTTTACCTCAGTGACCTCGAGGGACAGAGAGATGGTATTACTGAGATCCATCATGCTTTGCGATCTGAGGTCTGGGGGCAGGGTGGTTTTGCATGACACCTGCTCCCTAAAGTGACCAGATGTCCACCCATGTCAACATACAGTCTAAAGTCAATATTATGAAGATAGGAACTCTGTAGTAGTAATATCAGCTTTATAAAAAATGTAAGTATTAATTTATAAAATATAAAATGTGGGGAATGTAAAACAAGAACACAATCTTCTTTTTTACTCACGTCAATTGCATTGGGTGGGTTACTCAGTCTAGGGGTTTGTAACCCACCCTGCAATCAGTTATTCCAGGGTCACGGAGGGGCGCTACCTGGAAGGGAATGAGCTAAGACAGAAGAAGGAGGCCAAGCAGATTTGTCAAAGCCTCCGTTTATTAGGGACGGGTTACAGTTTATATATGGTAAGGAATGGGGGGCAGGGCACGGGATCTCGCCGGCCGCGTGGTCCCGGTCACGTAGGCCAGGAGGTAGGCCAAGAAGTCACAAGTTGCCACACCTGGTTCCCTGGATAGCTGGAATGTGAGGCGGGTTCCGCTAACAGATAGCTCTCAATCAACAGCTTAATTGGGTGTGGGGCATGTTCTCAATAGAACATAATTATGGGTGTGAGGTTCTCTGCAGACTCCCCAGGGTGATGGTTCCTCTGTAATGATTTTTAGGGGGGAAATGGCTCGTGACACCTCACAAGGTCTTACTATGTAGCCCTGTATGACCTAGAACCCACTTTGTAGACCAGGCTGGCCGCAAATCAGAGATCTACCTGCCTCTGTCATCTGGGTGCTGGAATTTATGGCATGTTCCACCACATCCGGCCTAATCATCATACATTTTAAAACCAATGAAAATAGGTGTTTCATTTACAAGAGAAAATATGGTACCAGTAGACGTATTAAGGATTTGTATTCATTAGAAAAAGCCATTAAGTCTCCCAAGAAATTAACATTAAACAACTGACCTCATACCTACCCATAAAATAAGAGTTTGAAGTCTGAATTAGCAGAAAGCCAATTAAAGTAACTCTTTCTATTGGATACCAATATATGGCAATTATGCGTGAATAAAAATCAGTGCCCCAAGATTCTAGTACATTGAATCCAAACTGTTTAGTCCAGCTGTTTACTTTTATGGAAGATTTAAAATACCTATGGAAAATACCATTTTGCACTAGCAACAACAAAAACTGAATTATCCTTCTAACTCAATTCACTAGTTCAAGTGACAGAGTTTTAAAATTGGCATCAGTTCAAGCCCAGAAGATGCAAAGGGCAGGGTTTCCAGTACTGGTCCCACCTGCAATTACAAGTGATTTCTAAATAAGAAGATACTGGAATTGAACCCCACTACCACCTATGAAGTTCAATTCAATTATTTATTAAATGGTCATAGGTTAAAGCTTCTTTCCACCTGTCTTTTAGAAAGTCTTGATCTCATTCTTATGTGGTTATCTTGAGGACACACACACACACAGACACACACAGCCATATATAATGCCGGTGTAGCGATACACACCTGCAACCCCAGCACTTGGAAGATGAAGGCAGCCAGAGTCGACATTTAAGACCAGCCTCAGGTACACACTGGGTTCAAGGCCTGCCTAAGCTACATGAGCCTCAGTTTTAAGAACAACAAAAATAAACTTTTTCTTAGGCGCCAATTGTGGTAGCTCATGCTTGCAATCTCATCAGTTGGGAAGCAGAGGAAACTGAATACTAAGAGTATGAGATCAGCTTGGGCTACAGAGTGAGGTTCAGGTTACTATGAGCTACGCAGTGAGGCTTTGTCAGGAGAAAGGGGAGGAAGAACTTGATAGAGAGCAGAGGAGGGAAGACTTGAAGGGAGGAAAGGGGGAAATGGTGCAATTACATTTTAATATTGACAGTTGAAAAAAAAACTTTAAAAGAAAAAAGCTAGGTAGTGGCACACACCTTTAATCCCAGCACTTGAGAGGTAGAGGTAGGCAGATCCCTGAGTTTGAGATTAGCATAGTCTACAAAAAAAAAAAAAAAACCACCAACAACAGCAACTTTCAAAGGGGAGGGATGTTTAGAAGGGGCAGGGATAAAAAAGTATGGCGGAAAGGGTATTGGGGAAGGGATAACAAGAATTTTTTTTAAGTCATATACTATTTTATAAGCTCCCTGAATATACAGGTATCCATATGAGTGATTTCATTGAACTTATCCCACACAGGGGATAGAACGCAGCTCCCGAAAGCCACAGATTACCAAGTAAAAAGCCCAGTTCCAGGTGTGGGCTATCTCCCTTTAAGCTGTTGGTCAGAGCTGTCCCCCACACTGCCAAAACAATACAGGCTATTGCCACTGTCCTTGGTTGCCCACCAGAACTTGATGATAAGACCCTATTGCTGAGGCTACTACACACTTTGGTCATACACAAAGAAACGAAGTTGGAACTAGCCAGGAAACTTCTTTCCTGATGGGTAGGTTTCATAAAACTGGAGGATGCCACGTAGGCTGATGAGCCAAAATGTCTTCAAGAGACTAATCCAGCTGTAAAGCCTGTGAATTACAATAATAACTGTACAGCAATGCACTCATGGGTGCAACAGGGGCATGGATGTTATTGGGTTAATCAACAACTTTCTGCTTGACTTAAGGCTTGTTCCACAAAAGGAAATGTGTGCCTGGTTTGTAACTCTTGCCAAGAACCCATAGTTGAGTAGAACACAGATGCCAGGGATAACTTACTATTATTATTGTGCTAAATGGACACAGCATTCAACTGCTGTCTAAATTTTTATTTCTATGTTCATAGACCGGTCCACTGTTCAGTCCTTATCAGATTTCCTCTGTGCAAGAGATTGCTGTTAAAATATAAACTTATAACTGATCAAGTATCCATGAAGTACCCAGCCACAAATAGGCTGTAGTTGGCCTTCCCTTTGGGCTGCCAACCAGCTCCTGAATAAAGACACGGAGACTTATTAATAATTATGAATATTCAGCTTTAGCTTATGTTTGTCCCACTATATCTTTTTAACTTAAATTAGCCTGTTTCTATTCATCTACATTTTGCCTTGCAGCTTTTACCTTTCTTTCATCCTGTATGTCTTGCTTTCCTGCTTCCCCCACGTGCAGCTGTCTGGCCCCTGGCGTCTCTGTGATGTCTCTTTTTCTTGCTTCTTCTGAGCCTAAGTTTCTCCTCCTACTGACTCTCCCTGTCCAGAACTCCCACCTATATCTCCTCCCTCGCTATTGGCCATTCAGCTTTTTATTAGACCAATCAAGTGTCTTAGGCAGGCAAGGCAAAACAGCAACACATCTTTACATAGTTAAACAAATGCAACTCATCTTTCAATAGTTAAACAAATCTTTCCCAACAATGGACCACAAACATCATGTCCCACACACACACAAAACTCAGGGACCATTGAAAAAGAGAGCACAGAAAGATTGTAAGAGCTATCGGAAGACCAGAATTAAGCAGTGTCATCTGGATAACAGGACCACTGCATTCATGACCCCACAGCAGCTGAGCTTGTCTGCACAAGACTGCATAAGATCGAGCCAGGTAACATTCTAGCACAGAGGAGGGAGGGGTTCCGGAGCCCCACCCCTAACAGGAGCTATTAACAACTGATGACTTCTAAAGGGAGAATCAGTTTTTTTTAAAGAGTGTGGCCCCTGGTAGGTTGATCATGCTCTATTAGATGGTCTCACAACCACTGAGTATGAAATTTGAGAAGGTACATAGAAAAAAGAGGACACAAAGTTGGGGGTGGGTAAGGAGGTTGAGGGTGAATCTAGAACAGTTAGAAGGGCAAGTAGAAGATGAATGCAACCAAAATATATTGTGTGGCCTTCTCAAAGGACGAATAAAATTATCGCAATACTTTTTAAAGCAATGCTAGTAGTTAAAGAATCACAAAGTATAACAGAATTAATTCATCTGGGACATGGAGGAGCAAACCTAAAATTCTAGCATTAGGAGGCAGGGAGGGGCAGGAGGAAAGATTATTAAAGGATAATTTGATCACACAGTAAGCCAGGCTTACAAAAATAAAATGATAGAATGGTGGAACCTTTAATTCAGTACTAAGGAGGCAAAAGCTCTCAGATCTCTAGGCATCTGAGGCCAGTCTTATGAATATGGTGAGTTCTAGGCTAGCCAAGGCTACATGGTGAGACTCTGTCTCAAAAAACAAAAGTGAAATAAAATAAAATAAAAATAATAGAATTTAAAGCTAACATACTCATATCTGATAATTAAATGTTCACCTATAACAAAGATGTATAAACAAACACAAATATTTAAATCACTCTAATCTTATTAACTGGCCAACTTTAAGTAAGTCATGGCTAAACTGTCTTAGAGAAGGGACTTGAGAAGAAAGTTTTCTAAGTAACCTTATTCTAAAATTGTATTTATCTGTAGTACCTAGTTTTGATTGGTGTAAGTGAGATCTGAGGCTAGCTCTCCATCCCCCAACTCTCCACCTCTCCTTGTGGATCAGAAGTGAGCTCTCAGCTACTGCTCCAGCGCCTCGCCTGACTGCTGCCTTCCTCCCACCACAGGGGCCGTGCAATAACACTGAAAGTGTAAGCAAGTCCCCAGTTAAATTCTTTCTTTTGAAAGTTGCCTTACTAGGTGTCTTCTCACAGCAGTAGGAAGGCACCTGAGACACACACCATGCCTGTACCAGTTCTATTCTGGCAAACACAACTTCGGCGAGGCGTGTTAATGTGCAGGTCTTGACTTGTATCTCCCTCCCGAACTTGACTTCTGCCCTGCAAGAAAGGTTCTGTTCTCAGAATTCAAGCTTAGTGCTGACAGCCTTTAACCTAAATCTTTCAGAAAGTGCAGCTACAAAAATAATGTAACTACAGAGTCTAACACATGGTAGCTGCAGTTGCCAAATATTCCTGTCATTACATCGGGGAATGTTTGTCATCATTGTTTACACTCTGGTAAAGAATTCTGCTCCAGAGCTGGTGATACAGCTCAGTAAGTAGAGCTCCTCCAAGGACCTAGGATCTTCAGTTGACTTTTTCCACCAGCCAGCCTTAAAATGCACATCACTGAATTCCTTTCGCTGCATGGAAGCCTCCCTATCTCCACACAGTCCATGGTTTAAGCTTAAGTAACAGCTTCTATAAATAAATTCATTTTTTTATTCCTTTCTAAAAGCATCTCCCCAGCCATATGACTCAGTGACTCTTGAGGTAACTAAGCATTATCCAAGAGTCTCTGCAAAAGCTACTGTATTTAGAATTCTAGACAAAAATCATGTGTCTCTGAAATATAAGATACAGTTGTAAGTAAGAGCCATGCTGGAAGAGGAAGGCTGTTGCTGAGTTATTTAAAAATACAGAATAATTAAATAAAAATGGCTTAGTAAGCTAGGTATGGCGGCTTACACACCGCAATTGCAGCACGCAAGAGGATATGTCAGGAAAACTGAGTTCAAGGCCAGCCTGAGCTACAGTAGAGCCTGAAAGTAAGAGGTGAGAGAAGGGAATGAAGAAGAAGGGGCGAGAAGGGGGGAGAGGTGGGGAGGGGAGAGAAGGGGAGGAGATGGGATGATAGGGATGGAGAGAGTAGCCTGGCATAAATCATTTGGCACCAGCAGCCGCTGCATGCATTGCACCTCCAAGGTAGCTTCTAAAATCAAAGCTACACTAAAAAGCTACTGACAATGATGAGGATGGCTCTGCTCTAACACATTCAGCAGAAGTCACTAAACACCAAAGCCCAGTTTTTATTTCCTACTTAATGGCTTACTATTCTCGTTTCATAGACAGAACTGTGAGTCTGTAGGATTAAAGCAGTTTTGAGGATCAATAAGGAAACTCAATATCCAAAATAAGCAAAAGCGGGTTGACTGTGTGTTGTAGAATAGTAAAGATGGGTTACATTTGTTTATGCTGTTTAACGAGTATTTGTCGCAAATATTTGATGCATTCTTTTATGTTGCATTTGTTTAACTCTGTAAAGCTGTCTTACTTTGCTGTCTAAAATACCTGATGGTCTAATAAAGAGCTGAATGACCAACAATTAGGCAGGAGAAAGGATAGGTGGGGCTGGGGCAAACAGAATAAATAGGAGGAGAAATATGGAGAACTGAAAAAGGGAGGAGAGGAGGAGGACCTGAGGGTCCAGCCACCCAGATACACAGCAAGCCATGGAGTAAGAAGTAAAGAAAGAAATACAAAAATTGAGAAAGGCAAAAGCCCAGAGGCAAAAGGTAGATGGGACAATTTAAGAAAAGATGGCTAGAACGAAGCCAGGCTAAGGCCAGGCATTCATAAGTAAGCCTCCACTTATTTGGGGTGGCGGGGCCCCCCGAAAGAGTAAATGAATACAAAACAACCAACTATAGCTGTGTTCATCTTTTCAGCTACAACAAAATGTTTATGAGATGTACTGACCTGACAGTACAATACTTAATCTGCACCTCTTGGAGTGCAAAAAAAAACCAATTCAAGTACTTTTGTACTATTCAGTTACATGAAACAATTTGAGTGAAATTTTAGTTGCATATAAAAGGATACATGAACTAAAGCTCCTGTCATTTTTAATAAAAAAGGTAGAAATAATAGAATGTACTCACTAAACAATGACATCTTAAATGAACCAAATTCTATCACTAATGAAAACTGACTGTGCTTGATCTAAGAAAGAAGTCTGCAGCATTTCATCACAATATAGAATTACTTGTGAAGGGTTTTAGGTTTTGTTTTGTTTTTTAAATAAAACACCTCAAGAGTATGTCAAAAACACCGTTCTTTCAGCACACAGGAAGCTTTTGAATTGCTAGAAGGTTAGATGGGAATTGTGCTTCTTGGAGAGGAATCTAGAAACAGAGATAAGAGAAACATGAAGTGCAACGGAGATGACAGGCGGTCTTCTCCTGGGGCTGCTTAGGTCGTGGGAAAATACAAAGCTAGGAAAATATCTGTTGCCCTAACAGTCACCACATTTAGATTTTTTTTTCTGAATGATTTCTTACAACAGTCCTTATAGTAGCTTTCCCCCCTTGTTTCTAGCATATTCGTTAAAGAAAACAAAAAGATTAGGACTTTAAAGAGGTTTAAAAAAATCTCTATTTTAGGAAGGAAGAAGAATCTGATTTAGGAAAATAAATGCAAAAGGAATTTAGTAGCACAGGTGTCTGCAGGAAGATGGTAGTATGCCAAGAAGGAAATAGTTCACAGCAAGGTGGCTCTATGGATCACGGCATTTGCTGCCAAGACCCATAACCTGAGTTCAATCCCCAGGACCCCAATGGTGGGGGGAGAGAACTGACTCCTTCCTACAAGTCAAATTCTGACCTCCGAACACGCAACCTGGCATGGGGCATGTACATGCACACATGTGCGTACACACACACACACACACACACACACACACACTCAAGAAATCTTTCATAGCACGCATACCCTTATGGAAGAAAGATGGATGTAGAAAACCCAAGGCTTCCTCTTTGCTCCTGTGTCAACTCCCCTATCTGTTTCCAGAAAGAAGGGCCATTTGAGTTTGCATTAAAATATTTTTAATGAAATTACAATACACTTTGTCAGCCTAAAAGGCTCCTCAAGTGTCACAGTAACCTCTCTTGCCATTAAGTACTTTCTCCTCTGACACCTGCTCCCCATCACACAGCATTTTCTGCAATCTTTTTACCCATTCCAGATTTTAACCTTGACCCACACTCCTTTGTATTCTTATCCATCTTTCCCTTGACACTGAGAACCCAATTAAGGCTCTGAAGCAATGATTTCTGGGGAAAACCAAATGTACCCAAGTCAATAAGTATAGTAGCCAGTTAGTTGCCAGCCTAGAGTCAATACTCTCTCTACACGCCTACTCTTAGTATTGAGAACTCTAACACAGAGGCGAGCTGGAATTATTAGATTAAGAAATAATTGTGCTATTAAAATAGACACTCATTAGACATTGCTTTATTATCATTAGAAATAAAACAATTAAAAATACTCGGAAATAATAATGCTAATGAATGGCTATGATCTTTCACTAGAGGTAGATAAACCACAGCTCCACAGAAATGCTTACTTTGCTTTTTGACCCTGAGGAAAATCTGTCCCCTCACCCACTGGCACAAGAATGTGGTTTTCCATTCCTCACTTAGTGTCTGAAAACTTGTGCTAGGGTTATCTTCCCAAGATGATCATGCAGGGAAAATGAAGGAGGTGTGTCACCAGCATTGCCCCAAGGCAACTGACAACGCAGAAAGACTAAACAAAGTTAGTTTAACCCAAGCTGCGAGAAAACCTATATGGTCTTTAGACAAATTACCACTTTAGTTCATGGATTAAAAGCAATGATGTATTATCACTGTTATTAGAAACCTCCAAAACCAGTTACACATGCATAAAAAAAAGCCTAATAAAATCTATTTCAACTTTTTGTGCACTATAGTCTATCTGGTAGATGATCTCTGGCAGATGGCCTGGCCATGAAGTTAATCGAGGCTCACACTGTGTCTATATAAGCTCTCTGTAAAGCAGGAAAAGTTATATTAATGATAGCAGGTCACTTCGAGGGTGGAACACATGCACACAAGAGTGCACACAACCAAGTCATCAGCAGTAAATGCTGGTTATCATTATCAGTCCTGGATGCTGGGCCTCTGTAACTGGAAATTTCAGTGACCCAGAATTCCACCAGTTCAATGCAGTTCTAAGACCACACCCTCAAAAAATCAAAACAAACAAACAAAAAACAGCAACAGAAACAACAACAGAGTCAAACTTAAAAAGAGCAAGGTGTGTGGTTTGGAATCTGCTGCCACCAATCATTTCTTCGGTTTTCCTCTCTTTCAAATCCAAAGTTGCTGCTCTCCACTCTCAACACTGAAAACTGCACCCCTACTATATTCTAATTAGCAAGTGCTTTCACATCCTAGGTGCCAGGTCTGGGGGCTCACAGCTGTAATTTCAGCGACTTTGAGACCGGCTCAGACTACAGGAATAAGTCTCTTTCTCAAAAAACAAAAATATGAAAAGATATGTGTGTACAAATATACAATTCATCTTTTAAAGTCCATATGAATTAATACTGGATGTCTTGGGCTAAAATTCCAATGCTGTCACTTCTTAATCTACCTTGGGCAGAATTCACAAACTTCACAGGCCTTACTTGTTTACTTCATAAAAGGGAAATAATACATATCTCCAGGAACTGTTGTATTGATTATGGGAGGGAACAAATGTCTCTGGCGTCCTATAAATACTTAGATAAGAGCTATCATGATTTATAAAGGAAACCTAATTGGAACACAGGTGTAGACCTAGACAAACAATAAAATTCATATCGAACACAAAATGTTACATTTAGAATCTCATTGTGATTTTTATTGTAAGAAGTATATGTGATTATGCATGTGGACATGTGTATGATGTTCACACACATGCACATGTGTGCCTGTGCATGTAAAGGTCAGAGGTCAACGTCAGGATCTTCTATAACGTCAGGGTCTTCTTTTGAGACTGAGTCTGAGAGGCAATGAACATCGAGCTAAACAAACTGGCTAAACCTAGCTGGTCAACCGGCCCCAGGACTCCTCTGTCTCATCTCTGCCTCCGCACTGACGGGCTTCCAGGCGGGTGCCTCCTGCCTGGCTTCCACACAGCTGCCGGGTACCAGAACTCAAGCCCTCACACTTGTATGCTAGACATTTTGCTTGACTGAGCTACTGCCATAGCTCACAGAACTTATTTTTTAATGGATCAAAAATGCGCAAAAGTAAAAGATGAAACTTTTGTCTCATTAAAAGAATAAAATTAAGTATCTGTTTTGTACATAAAGACTTTTTATAACCTCGGAGGTGAAAGTTATAAAGACAGCTATAAAGGAAAGAACTTTAAAGTTAGGATTGTGCAAGATAAAACTGCATTCAATGAAACCTAAAAGGCCCTAAGGGTCCTAAGCGGTTATTTGATAAAGATAATCCACTTGGGTGGATTTTACTTGCTCTAAATATAAAATTGTAATCAACAGTAGAATCTGGACTATGAGAAACTGCATAAAATGTCATTTCTGCAACAAGTAAACTTATGAAAAGATCAAATAAAGCTTGAGACAAGTTAAAGCACACACAGACAAAACTAAAGAGCCATGTGATTTGGTGATCAAACTATAAATCACGGTGCTGAAAGGACAGCCTCACAGTGAGGATGGTTTTGAGGAGGCTCTGCAGGGCAAGGAGGCGGGGCTTGGATGTAGAAGCAACAGGTGCGCTGGACGACCAGGCTCTGCAGCTTGAACAGGATGGACCTCATAGGCGCCTACTTTTAATAAGTCATCAGTCCATACATGGTTTACGTACATCTCTGTTAGTATTACATTTTAAAATATTTTATATTAAAATTACAATTTTACCAAAGCAGCAATGACATTTTCCGTGGGACCGTATTCCTCTCCTAGCTTCATATGCATGCCCTAAATCGAATGCGCCGCACTTGACTTTTCCCAAGCACAAGGCTGTGACAAGTGAGCAGAGACCTTCCAGAGACTGATGCTAGGCATGCTTTACGGCACGTAGAACTTCACGTAAGGAGTCCACCTTCCAGAGACTGACTGCGAGGCATGCTTTACGGCAGGCAGAATTTCACGTAAGGAATCCAGCTCAGTTGGTAGAACGCCTGTTCAGCGAGCACCCAGTCCTGGGTCCCAAACTCAGTGTTTAGAAAGATTGCTCCCAAAGGAAGGAAATTCTCACTTACTTTGTTTTCCACGACCTTGCCTCCACGTTCAATGTGTCTCTCTACATAACCAGAGGACAGCAACTCACTACAATGAAAAAGAGATGGCAATTAAGGAGGATACATACTGCCGCTGAGGTTGTCGAGCACACTCTCCAGGCCCTGGGTTTCAGTCCCAGTACTTCAGGGGCGGGGGAGGGGTGGCTTTAAATAGACATCACATTTGTAAATTTGCATCAGTTTCACACATATCTACTTTAACAATTCTTTAATTCATACTTTTAAAACAAAATCAACACTTTGCAGAGAGGGAAGAGGAAGGAAGGAGGCAGCAAAGAGGAAATATGCTAGACAGCTAGTGCTTCTACAAGGAAAGAGAGAAAACCGAACGGCCTCCACCACCTGTTAGCCCACGGCAGAGCACAGCCGATTCCCCCACTCCGCACCCAGGCTAGGAAATGGTAGCAACACCAGTATTTTGTTTAAAAGATATTTTAGTCATGTTTTTTTTACTCTAGCTTTCTTACTACTCATATCTTACCAGATGGGTCATGTATGCTACTTTTTTCTTATAAATTATTGGTTCCTATCACACACAGAAAAAGAAAAGGAATGGGGAAATTGTTGCCAAGATGGGGCAGCAGGTAAAGACCTGACAACTGCCCAGCATCCCAGCTGCCCAGCCTGACGACCTGACTTCAGTCCCTGGGACTCACATCGTGGAAGGACAACTACCTCTCCCATGTTGTCACATGCACACTGACACCCAAGCACCACATTTACAGACACACACACACACACACACACACACACACTAATAAAAACAAAGAAATGAAAAGTAAAACCTCATCAACATTTTGAAGCTATTCTTAAAGTCTTCTAAACAATCTTCTTGCGTGAGTGGATGCTCACCTAATTAGATACTTATCTATTTACTTACTTTAGACAATGTGTATTGGTTTTTTGCCTAAATGCATGTCTGTGTACCACACTCATGCAGTGTGCATGGAGGCCAGAAGAGAATGTACGATATCAAGGAACTGGAGTTAGAGATGGTTGAGACCCACAATGTGGGTGCTGGGGATTGAACCCAGGTCCTTTATAAGAGCAGACAGTCAGCCGGGCGATGGTGGCGCACGCCTTTAATCCCAGCACTCGGGAGGCAGAGGCAGGCGGATCTCTGTGAGTTCAAGACCAGCCTGGTCTACAGAGCTAGTTCCAGGACAGGCTCCAAAGCCACAGAGAAACCCTGTCTCGAAAAACCAAAAAAAAAAAAAAAAAACCCACAAGAGCAGACAGTCCTCTCAACTGCTGCACCATCTTGCATAAGAAAACTACTACTAAAGAAGGTTCCTAAAATATACACCTGCACATAATGAATTTAAGTGGAGATACATAATGGGGGAGAGAATAACCCAAACAGACATCACATGCCACCCAATTAAATCCCCAGTACCAGAAATGGGATACAACTCTTTCAGTCATTGTCAAAGGGGTCCATAAGCACCCCTAAGTCATCACAGACTATTGGCAATGCTGCTGGTTACTCTCGCGAACCCACTGCTGAAGGCAGCACGTATGCACGTATTTGAACATGGAGGAACTGAGGTTGGGCTCTCCTAGAAGCTTCATCCCTTGTGACTAGCATTCACAGTGCTGGAGAAAAATGAGAGGAGAAAAGTCATCATCAGTTTCACCCGGCAACAAACTGATTTTTTTCTCTCCCCCAGAAGTTATCAATTACATATAGCTTCTTTGTTAGACGTGGGACTCTGCGTCCACTTCCATTCTCAGTACTGAGATTTTCTCTGGCTAGAACTTGTCGAGGTCTTGTGCATGCTCTGGCAGGCAATCTCTATGAGCTCATGCGTGCATGAGTGTCTGGAGAATACTGTTTCCTTGGAGTCATCCATTACTTCTGGCTCTTACAATCTTTTCACCGTTCTTTTCTATAGATCCCTGAGCCTTGAGAGAAAGGGAGTGAAAGACATCGCATTTAGCGCTAATGCTCCTAAGTCTCTCCTGTACATATAGCCCAGTGATGGGTCTCTGTGTTACTTATCATTTACTGCAAGAAGAAGCTTCTCTGCTGAGGACTGAGCAATGCACTGGTCCATGGGTATCGCAATACATCATTAGGAGTCATTTCACAGTTATGCACCTTTAGCGGAATAATAGTAGGTTTACTCTAGATAGGTTCACGGCCTAGCTCGTCTTAGGTTCTTGGCCTCATTAACAGTGTCAGGGATGGATTCCGTCTCACTGAACTAGCCTCAAATCCAGTTTTAAATTGGTTAGTTATCCTCCTAACATTTGTGCCACTATTGTACTGGTGGGTGTGTCTTCTAGGCAGGTCACAAACTGCCTGTCTCTTCACCCCAGAGTTGTGGTTACAGGCAACCCTGTCCTTGTAGCACTTGTACAGCCGATCCTTTTCCCACTGAGCCATCTTCCCAGGGCCAAAAAGGTCTTTAGATATTTTAAAGCACTAAAATATAAATAAAATTACCATGAATAACTAAAAAGAATACATGAGGCTATAAATTTTTAAGGCCACTTTATTTATACACGCTGAGCCAACTTTTTCAAAATCTTCTAAAAATGGTTTTATGAATCATTCAAGTCAAGTTGTCCCAACTGCAAACCTCTGAGCCCACGGCCCATCATGAGCACACGGTCCGTCATGAGCACACGGCCCGTCATCATGAGCACCATGCCTACAGTTGTTTGAAATGTAAACTAAATGTACAAGTAAGTGCTGCATTAAAGCATACCTACAGTGTTGCAGAATCTATGACTATACGCTCAAAACTAAAGTCCAAGTGTCATTTACTTTTGAGAATGTATATTTATATTTCCCCTTCACCTGTCATGTATGAGTGTTTGAGAGAGACAGTGTGTGTGTGTGTGTATGTGTAAGTATGTGTGTGTGCTTGTGTACACATGTGTGTGTGGGCACATGAAGTTCATCAGTTTGCCTAGTGTTGCGGGCTAGTGAGCTCCTAGGATCCACTTTTCTCTGCCCCTCCCTACAGGAATACACAGCCATGTCTGGCTTCTTATGTGGGTACTGGGGGCTCAAACTCGGGTCCTAGCGCTGACAGAGCAAGTGCTTTTATTTACTGAGCCGTCTGCCCACTCCATGGAATAGGTTTAGCTCTTCGCTTTAAGTGAGAGCCAGCTAAGATGTGCTAGATTGTGTGCTGCAGACTTATAAAAATAAAATAAAATAAAATAAAAAGTAATTACTATCAAGATATTTATCATCTTATTATAAATTCCGGGGCAATTATAATTGAATTTTCAGTTAACATTCAGCTCTGTTAGATGAATAAACTTGAGCCTGTGTGTGTGTGTGTGTGTGTGTGTGTGTGTGTGTGTGTGTGTGTGTGTGTGAGCGCACACACGTGTGTACTTTGAGACATTTTAAGTATGGATGACTAGGTAATAGGTAAATTGCGTTATATGTAGATGCCATCTATCTATGAACTTGCCCAATAACTGAAAGAATAACAGTTGCACAGACAACTAGAACTAGCAATCTTTTTCTTTTTTTAGGTCACTTCTGGGCCTTCTGGGAACCCTCAGAAGAGAAGGCAGATGCAGCGTGAGAGAAGCAGTATGCGGAACCTCGTACGCCTCAGAAAGAGCTCGTGTGCTCCCCCTCCCCAGCTCACTCTCTATTCTAAGTCTGCGAACCTCTCTGCCCCTGGATGTTCGCTCTGTGCTTAAACTGATTTCTCTTTGGTTTAAGGGTTAATTTGTTTATCTACCTCTGAGGCAGCCCTCTCAGTAGCAAGCCTGGAGGCTGCCACTGACCACATCAGGGTACTTACAGGGCTGGTCCACCCACAGCACCACTAAGAATAAGGGCACTTTGTTTTCTAAAATTTATCGTAGTTCCTATGTGCGTATAGGTATTTTGCCTACAGATATGTCTGTGTACCAGGTGTGCCTGGTGCCTACAGAGGCCGGAAGAGGGCATCATAGCCACCGGAGCTAGAGTTACAAACTGTTGTGGGCCGCCATGTGGGTGTTTAGAATTGAATCCAGGGTTCCTGGAAGAGCAGCCAGTGCTCTAACCAATGAGCCATCACTCCAGCCCCAAGAGAATTTTTAACTTTCTGCTCTGTCATCAATCAGTATAATGGTTGGGCTGTTCTCTTAATTGGCTCCTCTAATGGCCCTAATGTAGCTGCTGCAATTTCTAAGAACCTCATGAAGACAAATATATCCCAAGACTTAACAGAATGAAAGAGGGAGGGGGAAGGAGGGAGGAATGGCTAGCCTATAGTCCACGCTTCTTTAAAGGGAAACAAATGTTTCTTTTCCAGAATTGCGTTACATGGCCACACCTAGGTCAGTCCTTTGACAAGGACATTAATCACTGAATACTCTAGAGTCTTCTTCGGGGAACAGGAAATCAGGGGAAAAGGGCAGCAGAAAGAATAACTGTCGCACAGACAACAGCAGCAGCCTTTCTCCTTCTTTTCTTAGGTATGTTAAATATTTCACACATTTCTAAGTGTTTTGGACAAAATGGTAATCTATGTAGTGCAGACTCACCTCAGACAAAACAGGGGACTGCAACAGCATCCACACCACACTTGGTTAACTCAGCCTGTGTCCCAAACAGGATAGGCTCTGGCCAGAATTCTACACGGAGTTCTCCCTTGGCTTTGATATTGTATGACACATCTCCCCCGGAAATGGGGCGGGGGTGGGACACTACCGCATAGAGGCAATGTTATTAACATAACCAGCCAGGTTCCAGCTCTTGGGAATCTGAGCTAGCAAATTCCGGGAAGAGGGAGGTGCATATCTTTATGCAACTGATAAAGGACATTGAGGCTGGTCTCTAGAAGAACATAGTGGCCATCTTTAGGATAGTCTTTGGGAGAACAACAGGGGTAGCAGCAGTAATAATTATTGTAATTTCTTAAAAACAGTTCTTAAGTATTCTAGATTTTCAAATTTCAAGGGAACATTTTCATTCGAATTATAAAATCCAGGTGAGAAGACACCATGAACCACAAGGAGAGTGATTACAGCAAAGATAAAGCCCTCCGCTCAGGAACCATGTAGCCATTCCAAACAAGCATCCACAGCTACACCCACTACAAGGGAAGGCCCTTTGTAATTTACACCAGAAACAGTGTGTGCAATTCCATTTTGTTTGTTCGTAGTTTGTGAAAGTATGCCAAGTATTCTTATTTTAATGATTGGACTGGAAGACCACCCATTAAGGATGTCATTGTGCCTTCTACTGAAACATAAAATAGTACTTATTGCCATCAACAGGGACTAAGTACACTCTCATAAAGTCTCACGAAGCAGAAATAATCAAAATTGTCTTGTCTTTTTCTTCAGAACATTGTTGTTTATTTATTATAAGGCAAAGCTCTACTTGGATCACTGTGAACATAGGAAATGAGACGGTCTCCATTGCATAGAGAAAATGCTATCTTACCAGAAATGTACTAAGAAAAGTTCATTCATGCGGACAGCTTACTTAACACCTTGTGTATGGGTGCTTCTTTATGAACTTCAAAAGATAAGACCAATTTTTAAAGTTAGGAATGTATTCTGAACGCTACTTCTCTTTTCATTGGCATGGTGTAATAAGCCTAGAACAGTAAAACCAATACAACGTACGTGCGTTGAGTCAACACAGAACGTGGTAGCCCACATCTGTAATCTAGGTATCCACAACGTCAAGGCGGGATTGCTGCATGCTTGAGATCAGTCTGAACTAACAAAGGAAAACCTTGTCTCGAAGATTTTCTGTCAATAATGACCATGTTTTGTTTGCTGGAAACTATCACGAACCAGAAGTAGCTTGTATAATACAAAAATTGGGGAGCTGAGACCCAGTATTTGATTTTCCATCTGCCCACTGCCATTTATTGGCTATGTAACTTTGGATAAATCATTTAATCTTTATGAATATAATTTGTCCATGATTAAAATGGAGACTATAAATTTGATATGACAGTAAGCCTGCCTCTAAGTGATTTCACATGATTTTGATAATCTTGATTTCAACCAAACGACTAATTTGTATCTACAAATCTTTCTCTAGAATTTTCTGTTGAAATTTTGTATCATTTTTATTTTTTTAGATTTATTTATTTTATTTGTATAAAGGCTTTGCCTTCATGTATGTCTATGTGCCACGTGCATGCCAGGTGCCCATGGAGGTCAGAAGACAGTATCGAATCCACTGGAACTGGAATATGGATGGTTGTGAGCCACCGCGTGGGTGCTGGCAGTCGAACCTAAGTACTCTGCAGAACAAGGGCTCTACCTACTCCATAAGTACTTCTCCTTGAATGCTGGCTCTTTTCTGGGTCGGGCCACCACTTTGTCAGGTCCTACCTGCCCTCTTTGTGGTTGTGATAGGCATATCATCATTGTTCTTGCCTACTGAATTTTCCAACTATGTCAGTAAAAACTAGAAACCATGTGGAGATCAGCCCTTACTCTTACTATTCTTGTTCTCCCTGTTACTTCTTCTACTTCTTCCCCTTACTCTCCTTCTTTTTTCTTCTCCCTATTCTTCCCCTTATTCTTCCTCTCCTCAGCACCCCCTTTTGCTTCACTTTCTCCCCTCATATGAAAAAAATATAGAAGATGCAGAGGTAACGTATCTGAGTTAATTTTCTTACCCTCAGATCCTCGCCTGCCATAGACATCCAGTTCTGAGCCCTGAAGGGGTGCTGAGGTTGGTACTCAAGGCCCTGGTCTATATCCAGCCCCTTGTTGGGGTTTTTTAACCACTGAAGCTACCTATGATTTCTCATTGCCATTCACCTCTGTCTTGTCCAGTTAAACTGCTTGTGTTCTGTGATCTCAGGAAAATCATCCACTTGCACTTGCTTCAAACTTTCCAGTGCCCCCTTTCTCACCTGCATTATGTTATACTTTTTATAGTGAAACTTCAACCATGTTAAATTTAACTCATCTGCCAAAGCCTTGCACTTCGCCACGGCATCCATTCATGACCACAGTCATGACTCCCTGATGACATTTCCAGTCTACTTTACGCCGCTGTTCTTCCACAGTGTTCACTAGAATTCAAACACATAGCTCTCCTAAGCAACAATCAACTGTGTGCCAAAGTGTGTCCTAGCAATAGCTTTAGGATGACAAAAACATGCAGACATCACCGTATCCAAGTTATCATAGTAACATAGCCATGCTCGGAAGAAGTCAGAGTCTTATGTTTTTAAGTGCTATACTAGGAAAGACACACCACTTCCAGTATGCTAATTTAATATGCATAAGAAAAAACGAACAATCTAGAACGTCCTCAGGACAACTACCTAACCTCAGGTGCTATTCCTAAAATGTGACCACAAGACTGAGATTAAGAATATGAAGACTCTTTACTAAAACCTCAGAACGACTTTAGGCTGTTTTCTCAAGGCCATATATCAATAGAAAAGCCTTTCCAAGACTCCTAAGAGCCTGCTTACTCCCCTAATCAAGGAAATGCCTAGGGAATCCCTGTTCAGTGATAGAGATAAAATCCAGGCCATCATACATGCAAAACAAGGGCTGTCCCATTACATCCCCAGCTCTATAAGGATCTTAAAGGTATGATTCATAGATATGATCAAATAAATGAAATGTTAATAAGAATCTTGAAGACATTGTCCCACAGAGCCTTGCTTGCAGCCCAAAGTGGAGAGGGGCTATCTTAAAAACATTTATAAATATATTTTGACTAATGGGGATAAATTCAATTAAGATTCACATTAATTTCACCAAATTAAGGGTAGTATTTCTAGAATGCTAGCTAGGATAAAAAAGCAAAGTCATTTTAATTGTTTATAGTCAGAAGTTGGGCCTGGAAAGATACTTAAGCTAAAACGTAGGCCATTTCATATATGTATGTATGAAGGTGATCAGAGAGGGAGGCTAAGACCACAAAGAACCATTCCCAAGAAAGAAAAAAAACCCTAATTAATCATCCCCAGCCAAGGTGATGCACGTCCCTATTTACAGCCCTTAAGAGGCTGAGGTCTGAGTTGAAGCCAGCTAGGGTTATGTATTAAGACGCCTCCAAGACAAGTAGGAAATATCAACAACCAAATAAAATAAATCCTCCTTTACCAAAGTGGGAGAACCAGGTGACATACTTGGCTCAGGGCCACATGTTTTCTGGATCAGTGGCTTCTTGGTAGGTCCCATCTGTACGCATTTGGACAGCGCTGTCTTTTACAGTCATCCTGTCCTCTATCTTCAGCTTATATGGAATAAATAACTTACTTTTTAGGCCCAGTGCTTATACCTGTTACCCTTAGAAGCCCTCCTGATGCTGAAACCTGATTCAGATGCTGAGACTCTGACTCTTGAAGTTTCTCTTGAAGCTTTAATGGATCAAAGAATTCAGTACCTCTTGCATAAGTGAAAATATACATACTTTGTGGCCAGCAGAAGTTATTGATTAAAAATGGCTATTTTCATGGCCACTCCACTCTTAATGGAGTATAGATCATCTCTTCCTTCCTCCCATATCTGAGCTGGCTCTTATGTAATATGAAAAAAGTGATCCTATGTATCATCTTATGGGTCATCATATTGTATGACCCAATGCTTCTAATATATATATATATATATATATATATATATATATATTATAATCTATACATATGACAGAGAGAAACCTCTTTTTTGAATCATAGCAATATGTTGTCAGGAAGCCCAAACAACATGAGGAAACAAATCATGTTCCTAACCAACAGCAATACCTGAATTCCCAGTCAACACTGGCACTAATTTCTTTTCTTTTCTTTCTTTCTTTCTTTCTTTCTTTCTTTCTTTCTTTCTTTCTTTCTTTCCTTCTCTCCTTCCTTTTCTCAAGTATAACTTGCATTTTATTTTTCCAATGTGCTCTTTTCTTCTGGCCTTAGAAAGCCACTTCTCTACATGGACTTTAGCAAAGGTTGTGGTGCAGCACCAAGGTCTAAACCATGGTGAGGGTGTACAGTCCTTTCAGTCTTCACGAGATCAAATCCTGACTGCCTGGTTATGAATGGCACAGCTTACACGGTAATGCATCTTGACATAGAATTTAAGAAGCACACAAGCATTGAAGACACTTGCTTCAGAAATGTCCCTGACAGCAGCAACCTCTACAATGTTCCAAATGATGAACTTCTTAGTGGCCTTGTCCTTGGGCATGCACCAGGCGCAGTCTGCGCAGCGATTTGGCTACGCATGGTCTCAGCCCTTTTTTGGCATGACTGTTCTTTCTTTTATCCTTTTCTCTTCTTTCCTTTTTAATTTTTGTGGCCAAGGTCATTTGGAATCTAGAAACACTATTGGATTTTAGAAACACTAGTGCCCCAGCTAGCGTAAAACCTATCTATATAGTCCATGCACAGAAATATGCAAAATAATAAATCTATCTGTACAGTCCATACACGGAAGTATGCAAATAATAAACTTATCTGTACAGTCCATACACGGATGTATGCAAATAATAAACCTATCTGTACAGTCCATACACGGATGTATGCAAATAATAAACCTATCTGTACAGTCCATGCATGGAACCATGCAAATAATAAACTGTGAGGCAGAGGCCGATCACACATTCCTGTTCTCACACTTAGTAACTGATATATTAAAGAAAAGCAACGCATTTTCTTTAGAGCAGTTCCCAAATAGTTGAGATAATATGACTATAAAGGAATCATAAAACTTCCAACATGATTATAAGCCATCTAATAAAGATAGGGGTCACAATGAAAATCAAAGATATCATTGAATGGTTAGCCATGAAAAGCTTATTAGAAAAACATATGGATAACCCACGTTTATTTTACTGAAGAGAGATAAATACTAAGCTGAGAACTTTTTAAAGAAAGAACTTTGACCTTTCTCTTCTATTTTATTCCATGTACCTCTTCTTCCAGACCCTACCAATTCATCTTCTCTCTCTTACACTTTTACATTTCTTACTCCTTTTAACCAAGAATTAATTGTCCAATACTATTCGGGAGAGAACTGTCTTGTTGAGAGTCCTCACTATACAGAAACTAGCTAAGTTCCTGGGCATCTGTAACATCAAGAGTTAATTATTCACCCTTCAGCTTAGTTTTATGCCCAAATTACTAACTATTCCCGCAGCACATAATAACCAGTGTATAAACGTCCTGTTGTTTATGCTACATGAAATTCAAGCTACAAAAGTGAATTAAAAGCTTGTCCACGACATACATTTTGGTTGAGAGTTCCATTTTGTTACTTTCTAAGCTGTAAACATGAAAATTCCTCCCACTTATGTACTTACAAGGGAACTACGGAACATGCTTGTGCTGAAAGAACATTTTTACCTACTGTGGGGGTCAGAAAAGGTAGACCCATGTATTTAGTTGTTTGGTCCCCAGTTGGTAGAACTGTTTGTAAAGGACTGAGAGATGTGGCCTTGTTGGAGGAGGTGTGGCCTTAATGAAGGAGGTATGTCATTGGGGGTAGGCTTTGCTGTTTCAGAAACTCGCACTGATCCCCACCCCCTCTCTCTCCATTCCTTCCTCATTCCCTCCCTGCCTCCCTCCTTCTGCCTGCTACCTGCCGATCAGATGTGAGCTCTCAGGCTGCTCTAGTACCACGCCTGCCTGCCTGCCTGAGGCCATGCTCCCCACTATGATGTTCACAAACTAATCTTTTGAAACTGTAAGCAAGTGCCCAATTAAATAGTACCTTTTATAGGTTGCCTTGGTCATGGTGACTCATAACAGCCATAGGAGAGTCACAAAGACAATTACATTCTACCTAAGTCAAAATCTGATGAAAATTCAATGTGCATGCTCAGAATAAATATGCTTAGTGAACATAGAGATGGGGACTGTCATTGATGTTAGCTCTTATTTATAGACTCCTTATTTCTTATAAAGTAAAGACTTCTAAGTCTAGCTTTGCAGTAGGGTCAAAGGATTGTAAAGAAAAAAGCCAGATCATATGCACATTACAAAATCAGGACTTTCTAACTTTACTATAGACTATAAAATGTCACCAAATGTGAATGTATAATCAAACTACATTTTACAAATACCCTAGTAAGCATCTATTAGCATATAATGATGTGTTACATATTCTGATTGTTGTAACTCATTGCCACTTTGATAATCAGGGATACCAGGGAACACACAAGGGTAAAGCAATGAAAAGGAGCCCCGGGTGAAATGTATGGAATTCAACCAAAGGCGACAGACACACTTCTCTAGGACTAATGCTATTGACTTAGGACACTTTTCCATATCTTTATTTATTGTTTGTAACATGGGCTCCAGGAATAAAAGTTAGGTCCCCAGGCTAACACAGCAAGCAACTGACCAACTAAGTCATCTCCCCAGTCCCATTTTAATGTTTTAAATTTGAATTAGTTCTTTGAGAATTGCATAAAATGTGTCTTGCTTTTATGCACCTTTCTCCCTTAGTTTTTCCCAGATCCAAACCCTTCTTCACACCTCTATGTCCTTTTCTTCTCTTTTTTAAAAAACCTATGAAGACCAATTTGTGCAGCCCAGATATTCTTGGATGTGTGATCTTCGACTGGTCTACATCCCAAGGCTACTCTCTTGGAGGAAACTTGACTTTTTGTTATGTTTTGTTTTGTTTTGTTTTTTGTTGTGTTGTTGTTGTTTTGTCTCTCAGCGGCTAGCAATTGTTGATAGCTCTGCAAGTAGGAATGGAATTTCATGTCCAGCTTCTCTCTCCATGTTGGGACTTGGTCTTCCTCAGACCTACAAAAGACTTGTGAATACTGTTCACAACCACCATGAGTTCACATGTACATTTGCCCTGCTGTGCTCAGAAAACACCATCTACTTATAGTTGACCACCACATCTGGCTCTTAGACTGTTTCCGTTCCCTCTTCTCCAGTGATCCCTATGCCTTGGAGAGAAGGGTCCAGTATAGATGTCCACTCAAGGCTTAGCATTCTGACATCTCTTATTTTCTGCACCCTGGCCAGTTGTGGGTCTCTGTGCCATATGCTGCAAATAAAATATTCCCTGATGAGGACTGAGAGATGCATTGATCTATTGTACAATGATAAATGATTAGGAGTCAGTTTTAGACTATACCATTTGAGCAACATAATAGTAGTAGGTTCTTCCCTACGGTACATGGCCTGTCTAGCCTGATAATAGTGCCAGGTATAGGTTTCATCTGATGGCTCAAAGAATGAGTTCAACCTGAAAGTGGTTGGGTACCCCTGGTATTCATGCCACTGCTGAAGCAGTAGACATGTTGGGCCTGTCAATGTCTTAAGTCCCAAGTTTCACAGCGGAGTAAAATTGGTGATTAATTTTCTCTTTTGAGAGCTGGCTCACCACCTTCTAGCACTATGAAAACTAGTCAGTCAGGATGAAGCGTCTAGGCCTATGACAGTTTGATTTCTCCATGTTCTATGATTGAAGCATGCAACGTCTTCAGTAATAGGGTTTTACTGTTAAGGTTGTTCTGGAGAGTAATGAAGTCCTTTGGCAACAGCGTGTACAGTTTTGGGAGGTCTCTGTCAGGTTTAGAGCATCCGGAGCGTAGCCAAGCACTTTGGCAACAGTCTTTAAAGATTTGGGATATCTATGGGATCTCACTGGCCAACAACTCCATCTAAAGAAGCAACCCATTCTCAGCACTGGGCCTTTTATTTGTTAGTCTCTGGTGTCTAGTAGCAGGATTACTGTCTTGCTAGAGGCTAACTGTACCTTAACATATAT
>NW_026067916.1:418866-433765 GCF_014885135.2 Alexandromys fortis | reverse complement strand
TATATTCCTACTAAATGGATGAAGTGTGGAATATATATTTGGAAAAGACATACATGTATATACATATATACATATTTATGTTTATGGAAACTTGTACAGCAGTATATTTTCATATGACTTCTGAAATATCTTTAGTATTATCACTCTATATTTCCTTCTTTACCTTACTCTCCTCCCCAACCAAATTTACTATGTCCTATTCCACTATTTCCTTTCCTGATCTATCTTTTATTAAAAATTGATTCTCTTCTCATACTATATATCATCATTATAGTTTTTCCTCCCTCTGCTCCTCCCAGCTCCTCCCTTCCTACCGCGTCCTCCAGATCTACTCCCTTTCTGTCTCTCATTAGAAAAGACCTAGCTCCGAAGAGCTAACAACCAAACATAATGAAAACATAATAGGATAAAACAAAACTAACACACTGCAATTGGACATAGCAATCCAACAGGAGGAAAAGAGTCCCAAGAGCAGCAACAAGAGTGAAAGACCTATTTGTTTTCACAGTCAGGGGTAGGACTAGCTTCCAAAGACAAATATTACCAGTCTTATGCCAAAATTTACCTAGATTTTCCACAAATATTCTAGAAACAAGAGGTTTGTGTGTTAAAAATGAACAAGATGTGGTGGTGTATGCCAGTAATCTTAGTATTTGTAAGGCAGGAAGGTCATGAATCAAAGGCCAGCAGGGTAGACACTAGGCCTTAAAAGGAAAGAAAAAGAATGAACTTAAGAGTAGTTGAAGTTAACTGTATTTATTGAACATAACTGTTTCTATAATATTCTGATAGCGAAGAACATCTCTTTACTTCACCACCAGAAATGTGTTCAAAGCAAACTGCACACCCACAACTGCCTCCATCATCCAAGCTTACAAGACCTCACGAGCAGAAGTTGGGTTTGTACTGCAAAGCCAGCATGTTCCTTGCAGGAGAGTACAGCTACCACTTCCAGCCTCGCCACCTCCGTTTCCCGAAGAATGCTGAAGGCTAATCTAGTCAGGCTCTCCATTTCTGTGGATGTCAGTTACCTTACAAAGCTCAGACTCCCAAGTCACCTTCCATCTTCAACTCTCTAGTCTCCACATGGCTTTGTCTCCTCCCACAACTCAGCTGCTACAGACTTCATGATACCTTCTGGGATTCACACAAGGCCATTCGAAAATTACATTCCTTAGCTCCAATTTTTGTTTTTGTTATCTTCATCACCGCCTCATTCTCAGAATTAGCAATCCAGCTGTTTGAGTGGGGCTATACAACTTTTCTAATGCCCCTCAACCAAGAAACATTTACACAATAGTACATTTACTCAGCTGTAAAAAAACAAGGACATGAAATTTGCAGGCAAATGGATAAAACTAGAAAGAAATCATGCTGAGTGAACTAACAAAGACCCAGAAAGACAAACACGGTATGTACTAAGTGGATAGTAGATATCAAGAAAAGGAAAACCAGTCTACAGCTAGGGAGAAGCTAGGTAACAAGGAGAGCCCAAAGAAGGACATGCAGATTTCCCTAGGAAGGGGAAATAGAAGCGATCTCCTGGGTAAACTGGGGTTGGGGGATGGAAACATGAGGGATTCAGTTGACTGGGTTGGAGGTGGGACAGAGGAGGAGAGTAATGAAAGAGGCGTCTTGATGGGGAGTGTATTTATTTCCTAGCACCAGGGAAACCCCCAGGAATCCACAAGGATGACCCCAGCTAAGACTCCTAGCAACAGTGGAGAGGATGCCTAAACTGGCCCTCTCCTGTAATCAGATTGGTGACTATCCTAATTGTCATCAGAGAGCCTTCATCCAGTAACTGATGGAAGCAGATGCAGAGATCCACAGCCAACCACTGGGCCAAGCTTCAAGAGTCCTATTGAAGAGAAGGAGAAGGGATTGTGCGAGTGGGGGTAGAGAGGGTATCAAGGCCATGCCAGGGGAGCCCAGAGACAGCTGACCTGAGCTCATAGAAGCTCACAGACCCTGGACCATGATGTGAGATGTCCTTCTGTATATGTGTTGCTTTTATTGGTTGATAAATAAAGTTGTTTCGACTAATGGCTTAGCAGAGTAAAACCAGGAGGGAAATCCAAACAGAGAGAAAGAGAGAGAGTAGGTGGAGTCGAGGAGACACCATGTAGCAGCTGAAGGATAAAGATGCCAGAATATTACCATAATGCCACAGTCTCATGGCAATAGATAAATTAATAGAAATGGATTCATTTAAAATGTAAGAGCTAGGTAGGGATATGCCTGAGCTATTGGCCAAACAGTGTTGTAATTAATATAGTTTCTGTGTGATTATTCAGGTCTGGGCAGCCAAGAAATGACAGTGCAGTCTCTGTTTACAGGACAAACATCTAGAGAACCTGCATGGGACCAACCTAAGTCCTCTACATGTGTGTAACAGTTGTGTAGTTTTGTCTGTTTGTGGAGCTCCTAGTAGTAAGATCTGTCCCTGGCACTTTGGCTGGCTTTTGGGAACCTATTCCCCATGCTGGGTTGCCTCCCAAGTCTTGATATGGAGTGAGGAGCTTGGTCCTGCCTCAAATTGATTTTCCATGCTTGATTGATATCCATGGGAGTCCTGCCTCTTTTTGAAGGGAAATGGAGGAGGGGTTGATGAGATGTAAAACAAATGAAAATTTTTAATTAATAAAAAATGCCTTAGGAGGAAAAAAATCAGGGATGTGCCATAATGAGCAAGTCAGTAAGAATAATAAGCCGCTTCCCTCCATGGCCTCTGCATCTGCTCCTGCCTACAGGTTTCAGCCGTACTGGAGTTCCTGTCCTGACTTCCTTCAGTGACACACTACAGTGTGGAAGTGTAAACCAGATAAGCCCTTTCCTCCCCAAGTTGCTTTGGTCATGGTGTTTCATCACAGCAATGATAACCCTAACTAAGACAGAAGCCACTAGCACAGTGCAAGGCTTGTGTGAAAAACATCATGGACATGCACAGGCAGGCCTCTTGAGAGGAAACAGGAGACAGAAACCTTGTCCAAAAATATCTGTGTGATCCTTACTGGGGCTAGTCAGTTGTGCAGTCCTTACCGGGGCTAATTACTTGTGTGTTCCTCACCAAAGCTGGTCACCTGGCCTAAAAAAGGAGCTTTCTGCTTGTCTGGATAGTATAGCATAGTTTCAACACTCAGACACCCAAACTGGCCTAATTGCACCACCTGCTGTAAGTCAGCTTGTCGTCAGCTGTCTATCCTCAATGCAGAGATGATGGCTATTCCCAGAGAGAAAACCTGCTCTGCCGGGGTAATGGAGACGCGCTCCCCCAACCACCGGGACTCAGAGAGAGCTAAGCTTCTTACCGCTACTGTTCCCTACCACTCCAACTCTAGAGCCAGTCTTGAGGGCTCATGCCTGCCATTCTGGCACGTGGGAGGCCAACACCAGAGTATAACTACAAACTCAAGGCCACAATGGGCTACACAGTTTGAAACTGTCTAAAAAAGAAGAAAAATTTAAACTCTAGATGCTACACCTTCTATAATTCATTCATTCAGACTTCTGAGATTTTTGCTTCCAAGCTGTAAGTCCGCTTTGTCTCTAATTACTAAAACTCCAGAAGTTAGCTTTGGCACACTGCAGGGTCTTCCACCTTTTGGTGAACTACAACAAATGTCCTTTCCTTAAAACAGTAGGGGAGCAAACACTAGCCATGGCACAGAATAGGCGCTGCAAAAATGACTTCCTACATCAGGTGATGGTAGCACACGCCTTTAATCCCAGCATTTTTAATCCCAGCAGAGGCAGGCAGATTTCTGTGAGTTTGAGGCCAGCCTGGTCCACAAGAGCTAGTTCGTTCATTCCAGGGCAGGCTCCAAAGCTACAGAGAAATCCTATCTAGAAAAAACAAACAAAAAAAAAAAAAAACTTCCTACAGCAGACGCCGGTCCAGGAAAATGTGCTGCCAAGTCCTCTGAATGTGTGGAGCCTCTAAAATGTCTGAAACTCCTCTTTGGTGTCATTAATAATCTACAATCCTATTAATAGCATTTAGACAGACGCCTCTACTTGCCATAAAGCATGAATAATTGTTAATTCGAGAGAAGTATGGACAATTCTCTCTTTTCTTCTCTCATATCTTTACAGATATAAAACAAAATTATAAAAATTTGTCACTTTACAAAACTTTAGAGTTCAATACCTTTTAAAAATTAAAGTAACCCCCAGTTCTTCAACACAACCAATTTCTGAGGTATGTGGTGCCTCTGGCTCTCAAACATTTCCTAAGGTCTACTTGAATCAACTTTCTACCCTGTTAAGTCCGTTCTTATAGCTTCTGAAATGGTGCCTGTTCCTGGAACTGGAACACTGTAATGGAACGGCCACCACAATGAAGCCAAAGTGCACACAGCATGCAAGGATTCAGTACGTCAGCACTACCTACAAGAAGGAAGGCTTCTGGAGTTTTATTTTTAAAAACAAACAAAGAAACAAGCAAGGTCTCCCTGTGTAGCCCTGGGTACCCTGGAACTCACCATAAAGACCAAGGCTGTCCTGAACTCCTCCACCTGCCCCTGCCAAACCCAAGCAAGGATTAATGGTGTGGACTATATCACCCAGCAAGATGGAAGTCAAATCTTCATTCTTCTACTCAGAGCATATAATTTTTGTGCTTGAGCATTGCCGTATTCAGTCAGACCCAGGGGAATCTTGGTGATACAGGCATGAACTGGACACCAAGGAACAACTTTGCCATTCCTTCTATTAGCTGTCGATTCTTACCCAAGGGCCATTTCCAGGAAATATCAGACGAGACAAGGGGTAATCAAGCCAGTTTTATTTGGGTTCCACTAAAATGTCTCCCTCTTTCCAGTACCAGAATATTACAATAAAGGATTATCTTTATTTATTTGGGGAGGGGGCACTGCTTTTTTTTTTAACAAACTATGGCAGAACTGAATAGTCGGCTTAGTTTTGATTTCTACACTGTCATCCTGAGATCATCTCATTTCAGTCACTGATACTGCAGCCACTCAAAATGTTTATAAAATTTCTCTTTGGATTGCCTTCAAAGAGAGCTAAAGCATCACGTGAGTGAAACGAGGCCATTATGCCTGCTAAAGGGTGGGGCACATGCAGCTTGTGTGTCCTTATCTGAAACTCTGAGGACAGGAACTGTTTGCGTTTTCAGACATTTCTCTGATTTGGCTACTTATTTTTTAATTGACCTCTACATTTTGTTCTGCTCCCCGCCCTACCTCACCTCCCTCTTCAACCCTTTCCCAAGGTCCCCATGCTCCCAATTTACTCAGGAGATCTTGTCTTTTTCTACTTCCCATGTAGATTAGATCTATGTAAGTCTCTCTTAGGGTCCTCATTGTTGTCTAGGCTCTCTGGGGTTGTGGTTTGTAGACTGGTTTTCTTTGCTTTATGTTTAAAAACCACGTATGAATGGGTACACGTGATAATTGTCTTTCTGTATCTGGGTTATCTCACTCAAAACGATGTTTTCTAGCTCCATCCATTTGCCTGCAAAATTAAGGTTGTCGTTATTTTTTTCTGCTGTGTAGTACTCTATTGTGTAATGTTTGCAAATATCTAATAAGACATCTTGGGAATGGGACTCAAGTCCAGACAAAAAAATCATTTATTTTTCATATATTCTAAATGTACAAGCCCAAAGGCAATTTTATACAGTACTTTTAAGTTCATACCTTCACTGTGACCTGCATCAGGAAATCTAATACAGAATTTCCCACAACTAGCCTCAAGTCAGTATTTTAAATTTTTCAACTGCGGGGCATATTTCAGATTTTTACATTTAAGATGTCTTCTCTATAATTAGGCTAATTACACATCCAAAGATGATTCTGGGTGCTTTTGGCTGCTTCTAAAACACAAGTATATCTGAATTGTGTTACTTTACTACAAAAGGTACTAAAGACTTTGACAGCAAATCCCCCCAAATATCTTATGACCATCACTCCAGTTTCTTAAATAAGCAACAAATGATGAACAATCATTAAAATGACGATGGAATGAGTTGCCCTGAGTAAGCATCTATGTTCTAAGACCAACAGTTGTGCCACAATTGCGGATAAAGGGCTTCATTTTCCTGTGTCCTTTCATATTGCAAAATTATGCCTGGAAAAAAATTTAAGCAAATTTTTGTAGGAAATCACTAAAGTGTCTTGACCTGAAGACTGGTACGGCCAGGAGAATGTGCTGTGTGCATAGCCACTGTGAATGTCTGTGCTCAGACATAGCGGTCTATCTAAGGCCTTTGCTGGGGGAACTCTTCACAATTATCTGATAAATCATTGTGTTCTTCTTTATCTAACCCAGCAAAGGAACAACAGTGTTTTCGTTGATGCCTCTGAGCCATAAATTTCAGATTACGTTTGATAAAGGAGACGCCAATGAGTAACAGCAAGAGAGCGTGCTCAGCTGCTGCAGAATAAACGGAGACCTTGTCGCAACATAATGTCCAGACCCTGAAGAAGCTGAGAAAGAAGCCATGCATGTGCAGGACTTCCAGTCTTCCCTGGCTCTCTCTAGTTTCTACTCTAATTTTAGATTTCAGTACCAAATTAATCAGGTATTTGAAGGAAATAGCTTAATAAAACTAAAGCACTGTCTTTGCCTAGGAAGTAAAAGGAGGGAAGAAATACCTATGAGCATTCCATGCAAATAGATCCAAAAGGACAGACTGTATGAAGTAACAAAGAATCTACACTTTAAAAGGCCAATGAAATTGAAATTAAATGTATGCAGGAACAGGAGATTGCACAGAATTCAAGGAATGCTTTTTGTAAAATGTTTTTTAATCATCTCCAGCTTATCTTGCATGCAGATTCCTGGGCCATAGTAATTGAGGCTGGCAGAGCCTTAGGAGATGACTGGAAATCTAAAACAGCAAATGTAACATGCACTGTCGTTAGAGACTAGAAACCACGCAAGTGATTGCCCCGGTTCAAAAACAGACAACCAAGAATGTGCTACAAGTTTCTCTAGGCAAAACAGTGATTCTTTGTTTTCTCTCTAATGTTCACTGTTTTTAAACCTGGTCAGCACTTGGAAACAAGATGTACCTACATTATGTTTCTTTGTAATGTTCTTCCATAGACATCATTGCTATTTCTTCTTCAAGTGTACTTTATACTTCAACATCTATTATTAAAAGCATTTTATATGGGCCAGGCAGTGCTGGCACACCTTTAAACCCAGCACTCGGGAGGCAGAGGCAGGTGGATCTCTGTGAGTTCGAGGCCAGCCTGGTCTACAGAGCCAGTTCCAGGACAGACTCCAAAGCTACAGAAAGAAACCCTGTCTCAAAAAAAAAAAAAAAAAAAAAAAGCATTTTATATAAAATGATCTATTTCAGCAGCGGGTTTAAAATAAAGTCTGCTAACAAAAAAAAGGAATTTATATACTACTCACTAACTCCATCTAATCTTGGATTTCTCTAAGGTCAGAGTGAAGACATATGTTAGCTACTGAAAAGGCACATGAGAGAGTGTAGATGAAAAGTTCTGCTCTGGATAAGGTAAGACGCTAGACTTTGGACAAGTGACTTACCTGGCACACACTTCAGTTTGAGTAATGGACAACTTCCTAATTTGTAGCTGTAAGAACTGACACAGGCAGAGGTCAAAGCTTCCAAGATCCTGTGCGTGTCACTGAATCCTCAGGGAAAGGCCGCTTCCTGGAACAACTGGCAGGCCATTTGGAAACATACAGCTGGACTTGCTTCACACTGGGGCGTGTGTGTGTGTGTGTGTGTGTGTGTGTGTGTGTGTGTGTGTTGTATGTGGATTAAATATCAATTATTTACTAAAATTATTACAGAAGGAAAGGAAAAGCTGGATGACTGACTATTTGCTCAATGAGCAAGGCCTTCCTCAAATTAAAATCAAAATTAAGGTCAAATATAAAAATTAAAAGTCCTCGCTGATTTGGCGGCATGTAAACTAGTGCATTCATGACAATAAACTCTCATATGCAGCAATAAACTCAGTTAATGACATCACTATATATCAGTTGATAGAGGAAAAGACAATCACAGAGGATGTAGAGGAAGGCCATAAAAACCAAGAAACCTTATTTGACCGTAAACCATGACTTGACATTCTCCTGAATTTCTAAGCCAGTGACCACCTTGATTCCAAGGATGTCTGAGAACTTTGCATTTATCTGCTTTCTCCGAGAGCAGCCCAGGCAGATGAAACGAAACAGCCTTCTCTGCCCAGCTTCCTGGGATGTTTACTCTACTCTATGGGATGAAATGTTTTCCGTTTCTACAGCAAACAAAACCAAACAAGATCTTAAACTAAACTGCCGTAAATCCGCTTTTCTGTGCAGGGAGGCCAGCCTCTTCTTTCAAAAGCTGGGTGGAGTCCTGAAACAGGACAAGGTTCAAGAAAGCATGGCCAGACAAGAATTACAGGAACCTGAGGAACTCAAGGAACCTCTGTTTTCAATTTTACTTCTCTTTTATTCCTCATGTTATCTTTTATCTTAAAAAATATTTTCTCATATGTATAAATATGTAATCTTACTGAAATGTATATATTACTTATCTGGTCCATTTGTTTACACATTCAGAGCCATGCCTTTTATGTAGTCATTACACATTTTAATAAATACTATTGAAGACCCTGCAAACCCTAAATAATAAATTTATCTGATACATATTTTATATTTATAAATATATATTTATGATATATATTTTAAGTTTGCCAAAATTACAGCATTTAGTAGCATAATCAGTCTTCTCAAATACATACTACTCAAGACAAATAACCCAAAATTATTTTTCCAAAAAACACAAAACAAAAATCCAAAACTATGTCTGTATGCTCCATTCTTAGAAAGATATGAGACTATAAAGAGCAGCTGACTGTGAAACTCTGGGTTGTATGAAGGAAACAAAAGGCCATAAAGAATGCACCCCAGTATGATATATTACTGTGAGTCATGATGAATGGAACTCATGGTAGGCACCCGGGAGCCTACAAAAGAAAAGATATCTAATAAAGGAATGTCAGGGTTCAGCAGGAGGAAAGATTTAACTTCATTAAGATAGATAAAATGTTCATGGGTTGGAGAGAAGCAGAAAAGGAGACTTCAGATGAAAGGAATAATAATAATAGTGGAGTTGGACAGGAAACGGAGTGAAGGGGAAAAAGCCTGCCTAGTGCCCACAGTCAAAACTGAAAAAACAGCATTAGTAGCTAGAGTGTGCGGAGAGCTTATTTGCCAGGTTTTGCTGTGTCTTGTTTTGTTGTGCCAAACCCTTTAAATTTATTAATTGGTTACGGAAATAAACATCAAATCAATAAGGTAGGTACAGTATGATCTGTTTTCATAGGTAAGGAAACAGCCATCTCATGGTCAAGCCCAAAGTCTTAAGTTTACCCAACTGGACAATTCAAGTAACAAATCTAGGCTCCCCAGATGATCTATAACATCATCAAGATTCATTCCCAGGTAAGCCCAATTCTCCAGTTCAGGCTTTAAAGCAGATTCCTTTATTAAATGGAATCAGTTAAGCTTACACTGCTAAGAGTTTTGCCGATAAACCTGAAAGGACCATTGAAGGCAAAAGTGATTCTAAAATATCCTGCAATGGTGCTAGAAAACAGGATATGCACATGCTTAGAATAAAACTGGACTCGTACGTTAGTAGAAGGGTCGCTTGTTCGTCCCGGCTGCCCAGCCACGAAATAACCACTCAGAAAACCATATTATTTGCAATACTATTTGGCCAATAGCTTAAGCGTATTTCTGGCTAAACTCATATTCTAAACTAACCCATCTCTATTATTCTGTATATAACCACGTGGTAGTGGCTTGCAGGGTAATGTTCCCAGCATCTGTCTCAGGCAGAAGATCCATGACGTCTCTCTCTCCACCTTCTTTCCCCCATGCTATAGGTCAAGCCAGTTCTTTATTCATCAACCAATAAAAGTAACACATAGACAGAAGGACCACCCACACCACTCATACTACAACACACACAAAAATCAGTTTAAATGCATTAAAGAATCAGAGGACATGAAAGGCAAAGCGTCTGAAACTTTAAACTTCTAAAAGCTTCTTGACAGTGGGCTGAGCGATCATCAGGATGTGACAAAAGAAACACCCTACACCCTAGAGAAGGAGAAACATCTGCAAACCCTTCATTTGATAAGGCAAGAGGATAACTACCCGAAATGTATGAGGAACTCGGCAGCAACTAAGACAAATAATTTTTTAAAAAGCCAAAGAAACTAAATAAGAATGCAAACATCCTTCAGATATGTGTAAAGGTACTCAACATCATGACTCACCAAAAAGTGCAACTTAAAACCAAAGGCAAGATCGCCATACATCTATCAGAGATGCTGTAACAAGAAGGATAAAAATAACACATTGTGGAGAGGGTTCCAAGAAAAAGGCACATCTGGAGTTAGGAGAACTGTACATCAAAACAGTCATTACTGCAATTAAGAAGGAAGGTCCCCAAAAGATTAAAGGTAAAATTGCCGCAGGATCTAGCAACCCCACTTCTGGAAATATGTGCAAAGGAATTAAAGCAGCAAATAGAAATGCCTGCACTTGTACCTGGTACAAGATCACTGACAGCAGCCAAGAAACACAAACTAAGTGCTCATCAAAGATGAACAGATAAAGATGATGTTGAATGTATAGTATTCAGTGTGAAGGGAAAAAACAAAATGACTGTTCCATCGTTTGAACCACACGGATGAACCTGAAGAACAACATGCTAAATGAGATAAGCCAGCCTGTTGGGGAATCTTGCTTTCTTTCAGGTGTGTGACTTTTGTTACGCTGCATTTGTTTAATTCCATGAAGCTCTGTTAAAACACCTGGTGGTCCTAATAAAGCACTGAATAGCCAATAGCAAGGCAGGAGCAAGGATAGTGGGGCAGCAGGCAGAGAGAATAAATAGAAGGAGGCCCAAGCACAAGGAGAGCAGAACGGAGAGGAGGACACTAGGGGCCAGCCACCCAGCCACCCAGCTACACAGCAAGCCACAGAGAAAGAAGTAAAGTGTGATATACAGAAGTAAAAAAGATAAAAGCCCAGAGGCCAAAGGTAGACAGGATAACTTAAGATAAGAAAAGCTGGCAACCTTTCTTAGAGTTACATGAACAGGATTCTAATTCTGGCTTTTGGTATCTCACTATGGGCCAAGTACTTATACTTTCTGAGGCTCAGTTTTCTTATCAATAAGGTAACAGTGATGGTGGTGGTGATATGTGTGGTGGTGACAGTGGTGTTGTTGATGGTAATGGTGGTGACAGTGATGGTGATGGTGATGATGATGGTGATGGCAATATTGATGACAATGGCGGTGATGATGATGGTGATAGCAATATTGATGACAATGGCAGTGATGATGATGGTGATAGCAATATTGATGACAATGGCAGTGATGATGATGGTGATAGCAATATTGATGACAATGGCAGTGATGATGATGGTGATAGCAATATTGATGACAATGGCAGTGATGATGATGGTGATAGCAATATTGATGACAATGGCAGTGATGATGATGGTGATAGCAATATTGATGACAATGGCAGTGATGATGATTATGGTGATAGCAATATTGATGACAATGGCAGTGATGATGATGGTGATAGCAATAAAGATGACAATGGCGGTGATGAAAAAAAAAAAGAAAAGAAAAGCTGGCAAGAAGGAAGCCAAGCTAAGACCAGGCATTCATAAAAAAGAATACGACTCTATGTGTGATTTATTTGGGAGCTGGGTGGTGAGCCCCCCAAAAGAGTCTAAAAAGTAAAAAGAATAAAATACCCCACAATACCAGCCTAAAAAGGCAAATACCAAGTGGTCTCACTTGCATGAGGAATCTAAAATGTCGCAGGTGGGACTTGAGCAGAGGAACGGGGTGTGTCGATTAAAGGGTGTAAAATGTTAATTACACCAGAAGGGCCATCTCGAGATTTACTTTACAACATGGTGACTATGCTTAATGATATGTCATAGGTTTAAAAACTCTAAATATTCAAATTATAAAAATGTGATGTAGGCTAGAGATGTAACTCAGTGATAGCTCCTAATATAGGCAAGGTATTGGGTTAAATCCCCAGCATTGCAAAATACATAGTAACATTTAAATATATCAAATATATGAATGATAAGTATAGCAGATATACTGAAATGAAACATATACAAACAAGTATATTAGATGGCTTACTTTAATTATTCCATAATGCATATTATGTTTTAATCTGTACCATTTTCATTGCCAATTTTACCTTAGTTGACTGGGAAAGGATGAAGGCAAAACTACAGAAATAATAACCTGGCAGTGGTAGTGTGAAGGATCAGCAAAGAGGGCTGCTTTTAGCAGCTCCGCTGCAAGAGCAGAAGTTAAGTCTCCAACTTGGGGACGATCTCAGCGGAAGACACACATAAACATTCGTCCTTGTGTTGTTAGGATGATAAGAACAATGAACACAATTACTGGCTGACCCACAAGTCTTCCCTCCCCCTCTTTCTTCTGTCTCTTCCTCTCATCCCTTCCTAAAAGAGAAGAAAGGTTTAGTCAGTCCAGAGTAGTGAGGAGTAAATGGTTTTATGGACTGAGAGAGACAAGGATATTAATTTGAAATTGCACCTTAAACTCCTTGAGATCAAGCACAAAGTGAGATGCAGAATAATCTATAAATACACATACAAAAGATTGGTCCACAAAGTAGAATTGATGCTGTAAGTTGCTCATAATTTCAAAAGCATTAAGCCAAGTGTCAGTATGTATTTCATACCAGTTAAACACCAGATCAATAAAAATACATACATACATACATACATACATACATACATACATAAAGCAAAGGTAAAACTTCTCCTTGTATTGCTTCTATACAGAGTAACTAATATACCATATTTTTAAACACATGTAATTTTGTTTGCTTGAGACAAGGTCTTGCTATGTAACTCAAATGGGTCTCCAACTCCTCACCCTCTTACTGCAGTCCACAAGTCCTGAGTTTGTCGGCATGTGTTGCCTACCCTGTCTTAAATTATACAATTTTTTAAGCGGTACTTAAGGAATCAGGTAAAATTCCCTGCCCTGTGAGATAGAAGTAACACTGAATCTTGTTTAGAATATAACAAAAGAAAAGTTGCTAAGAATTAAAAATAACCATAGATCTATGCAAAATCAACAAGAAACAGTAGAAAAGCCCCCCACCCCGCCACCCTGCAAATGTCTTCTTCTTAGATTGGAAAAACAGTTTAAGACAGCAAAGCACACAACACACATCAGGCAGGACTCAGAGAAATATTCCCACCAATTTTAGCAACACAGGCAGAAAATAACTAATACCAATCCTATATTTACACAGAAACAGATGCTATTTATGAACACATTTTTAGGAAACCAGAATAGAATTCTGTTTATTGAAACAAAACAGCTATATTTTTATTTCTTTTAACATATTTGCTCCAAAGTAAAAGAGCATTTCAAAATGTGGTTTGGTCCACACACATCTGAGAAGACGAATGACCTTCTTCTAAAGGCCAGAGATGAAATGGATGAAGGCCATCATCTACCCAGCCAAAAGCAATTACCCTTATCTGATATAACAAATGAGAACAGCCACATCACATTCCACCCTACCCAGACCGGGACAAAAGCATGCAAAACTATATGAATTATATAACAAAAAAAAATAAGGCAAAGAAGAAGCTGCCTCCATATCCCAATAAAAACACAATACTTCAGAACTAATCATACATCCCAAGAGCTACAGGTTAGGGCAGAGAACATGTTTACCACATGAGGACCTCAGATCCAACCATCAGCACTCTATTTAAACATATTCTGAAGAGCCCCCAACCCTCTGCTGTGAGTGAGACTTTCAATGGAATGGGACCAATTCTCAGGACTAAGTTGTATCAGATAGAAAGGGAATTTTTATAGATTTAATTAAGGTCCCCATCATTTGCCTTTATGCTAATGTAGAGGAAGATAGTAACTTGAGTGGACCTAAGTTAATCAGGGAAATGGAATCTGACTAGAAGCAACATAAAAAAAATGTGTTAATCTAGAAAAAAAGTAGTCACTGTATTGTGAGCTGCCTACGACGGGAATCGTGGGGCAAGACCTGAGAGGGATTTCTGGTTGCGTAGATAGGGCCTAGCCACCAGCTAGACAGCAAACAAGGACTTCAGTCATAAAGCCAGGAGGGATGCTGGATTTCACCCACAACACCGTGGTTGGCGCCTCACAGGTTACCTTCGTCCACCATGATCAGGGGAACCATTTCCTCTGAAGGGGACTTATGACCCACAGAAACTGCAATGATTAACTTTTTATTTTAAGCACTATGTTTTCTGTAGTTTGTTAAACAGGAAATTCACCCTATCCAAAACGCCCCTCTCCCTTTACGGACCACCTGCAACTGAAGTTTATTAACTCGGGATGGCGGGACAGCTACTGCTTCAGAGCAGAGTCAGGCCACAGTGAAGATGATTTGTGAGAGGAGGGTGGACGATGAATTCAACCACTGACGCATTGCTCTTGAAGTGGCAGCTGAAAACCTGGTTACTGAGAGGTATAGGAAAGAGGTCAAGTTTGAAAGACACCTAAAGGTTGAGTTACGACAGCGAGTGGAAGGTCAGAAAGGACACTGGCTTGGGCTCACTGCATGAGTGGAAGTCAGAAAGGACACTGGCTTGGGCTCACTGCATGAGTGGAAGTCAGAAAGGACGCTGGCTTGGGCTCACTGCATGAGTGGAAGTTCAGAAAGGACACTGGCTTGGGCTCACTGCATGAGTGGAAGGTCAGAAAGGACGCTGGCTTGGGCTCACTGCATGAGTGGAAGTTCAGAAAGGACACTGGCTTGGGCTCACTGCATGAGTGGAAGTCAGAAAGGACACTGGCTTGGGCTCACTGCATGAGTGGAAG
>NW_026067916.1:365773-417999 GCF_014885135.2 Alexandromys fortis | reverse complement strand
CCCTTGCCATTGACCTTGGCTTCTCATCAGTCCTCATTGTTCGCCATGATGAGAGAGTCCGGTTTTATCCCATGCTGTTTCAGTCACAGTCCAGCTGGCTTTGGTGAGCTCCCAATAGATCAGCCCCACTGTCTCAGTGGGTGGGTGCACCCCCCGTGGTCCTGACATCCTTGCTCGTGTTCTCCCTCCATCTGCTTCTCGGCAATGAATCTTTTTAACAGTGGTCACCAACAATTGTTTTAAATGAGAAAGTATGAATTTATAAAAGGATAAAAATATTTCCACTATACTATTTTTTTTTTAAGTTTTCAAAACAGGGTTTCTCTGTGTAGCCCTGGCAGTCCTGGAACTCACTTTGTAGATGAAGCTGGCCCTGAACTCAGAGACACAACTGCCTCTACCTCCCAAGTTCTGGGATTAAAGGTGTGTGCCACCACCACCCAGGTATACTTCTTTATGTAAGTTTTATTTCTTACTTTATGTGCATGACTGCTTGCTGTCTGTATGTCTATCAACCATGTGTGTGCCTTTTGCCTGAAGAGGCCAAAAGAGGTCGTGAGATTCCCCTAGAAATGGAGTTACCGATAGCTGCAAGTCACATAGGGGTGCTGGGAACCAAACCCAGGCTCTCTGAAGAACAGCCAGCACCCTTGACCACTGAATCATCTCTCCAGTCCTCCACTATATTTATAACAATAATTCCAACCCTTGAACTCTACATTACTTGGAAAGATGTGGACACAAAACTGGGTTCTGATTATAGCTTCCCTACATGTTTTTCTTTTTCCAACTTGAAACTGTCTCACAAACTTGATGATTACAGTTGCCATTGTTTGCAGAATCACAGTGATAGAAAGCTGTGGAACTCTCCAGCAAGATAAGAAATGTATTACAGAATTGCTATACAAATGACAAAGATGCATCTTTCTTCTTTATGTGACATTTTTAGAGTTTGTCTGCTGATGTCATGGTTCACGGGACAATGAATATGCCTGACAACCAGAACCAGCATATCTTGAACTTTATGCATTGCTCATTTTTTTAGATAAATTTTTGGATGGAGTTAGAGAGGTGCTGGAGGCAAAACCCAGTACCTCACACATATTGGACAAGTGATCTTCCACTGACTATTTCCAACCCCTATCACTGTAAATTAAGTTAAAACAAGTCAATTATTTATGGCATGTGCCCCTTCAGAGACTGTATATCCGCAGAATGGAAGGAATATATCTCTCTAGAGTCTGCAACGAATGCTGAAAAGTCTCATATGCCAGGAGCTAAATGCTTTAGATACAGGAAGAAACGTAAGTGCCCTCTGATTTCTCAATTCCTTTGATCATGCAGTTCATGACTCCTCAACATTCCATGCCAGCTAGTCACAATGCCCATGCCAGCTAGTTACAATGTCCATGCCAGCTAGTCACAATGCCCATGCCAGCTAGTTACAAGTCCATGCCAGCTAGTTACAACATCAATGCCAGCTAGTTACAAGTCCATGCCAGCTAGTTACAACATCCATGCCAGCTAGTTACAAGTCCATGCCAGCTAGTTACAACATCCATGCCAGCTAGTTACAAGTCCATGCCAGCTAGTTACAATGCCCATTCTAGCTAGTTACAAGTCCATGCCAGCTAGTTACAATGCCCATGCCAGCTAGTTACAATGCCCATGCCAGCTAGTTACAATGCCCATGCCAGCTAGTTACAATGCCCATGCCAGCTAGTTACAATGCCCATGCCAGCTAGTTACAATGCCCATGCCAGATAGTTACAATGCCCATGCCAGATAGTTACAATGCCCATGAAATGCAAAAGAAAAAATGTTTTCTACATTGTCCAACATTTACTTCTCTGAATATTAATATATTTCCCAATCTTACAGAGATAGTATATGTGATCACAGTACCACATAAAAGCAAAGGGATCTATTTGAATTCCTAGGAGACAAAGAATGTAGAGATGAGCTACAATGTAGAGAAATAAAGGGTGCATCATGGCTAGACTGGTGTAGGAGGGCACGTGACCATCATGGTTAGACTAGTGGAGGAGGGCCCGTGACCATCATGGCTAGAGTAGTGTAGGAGGGCACGTGACCATCATGGTTAGAGTAGAAGGGTATGTGACCATCATGGCTAGACTAGTGTAGGAGGGCTCATGACCATCATGGCTAGACTAGTGTAGGAGGGCTCATGACCATCATGGCTAGACTAGTGTAGGAGGGTATGTGACCATCATGGCTAGACTAGTGTAGGAGGGCACGTGACCATTATGGCTAGGAGGGTATGTGACCATCATGGCTAGACTAGTGTAGGAGGGTAAGTGACCAAGGCCAATACACACGAGAAGCAAATCAAGGCCACAGTACTGTCCCTGCCCTCCCAGTGAGAACTCAGACGTGCAAGTTGTGCATCCATGCATGTGGCAAATGCACATGCTCCTCCAAACATAAAAGTACATTTCAGAGAGAAAACAGGGCCATCTGAAGCACGGCATAATACGTGGGTGTGGTTGAACTGAGTCACTGAAGCTCCTCTCTTTCTGGCTTTTGATGGCCAGTCGTAGTGGCAGAGACTGGTTCTGGCCTGAGTAAAGTTCCAGGAGACGATGTATAATAAGTCTATCATTTTCTGTGTGATCATAGCCAACAGGCAGAGGAGCAGTCCATTCACCGTGCTGGCTTCTTTCCCACTGGAGGGCATTATATCTGTCCTTCAGTGTGACTAAAGCCAGGTGCCTACTCATGAACACAGCGCCAATCCTCCTGAGAATGCCAGCCCCACTATATCTGATTGGCCAATAGCATTTCCCCAGAAAAAAATCGAACAGACATTTAAAATATGGCATACATCATTTTTTTTTGTTAAACCCATAAAAAAAAATTCAAAAGCTTAGAAATATTTTCATCTCTGTTGTGGAAGGTGACAGACCACCAAAGCACTCTTTCATAGCTTATGATTTAACCTTTATTTAAAGAGCAAAATATATTTATAAGTAGGTTAAGTCCCTTAGAGCTTTCATAATCATCATGCTAAATATTGAACTGCTGGTTTCTCTTCCTGGGTCAATGTTAAATTGAATTTACATCACAAGATTTTTTTTAAAAATGGAATATTTGACAATAATCCATTTTTTCTTAGTTATTCACATATTTTTTCAAGGTTTCAGAAAAGAAAATCACTGGATATATCATGAGATAAGATACTTTGACATCATAACTATATTCAAACACATGCTCCCAAAGTTAATAAACTACCATCAAAAGGAATGTGTACTATGTAACTTTTGTTCAAAGATTTAGGTAATGTTACACATTCATTTCTTTAAAATTCTGTTTAAAAAAAATATGCTTCATACAGGCTGCTAAATAAAAACCTGGGAACTTGTTGCTAAGGAACCAATTTTCACAGCTAAGAAATCACTGAAAATGTATTTGACCTCCAGGGGTTTTTATGCTCCAAGTGTGTGTGTGCCTCGGCAGGAAAACAGGTAGCAAGCATCTCTTCTGGGACCTTAGGGAATGAGTTTGAAGAGAAAAAAAATCCCTCTTTGAAACAAGCTGCGTTCTTCCTTTGCAACCAAAGGGAAACTGAATTCTTTACCTTTCTTCCCGAATCCCAACCAGATCTGCAGTACAACTGGTTTCTCTCTGCTGGTGTGCATATTATATTTGTCAGGGTGGATGTGTTAATTGGTAGGATGGTGATTGGGGGCCTCAGGTACCTGATATAATTTAACCATCAATTTGGCCAGAAAGTACTCGAATAATGAAAGACCTTTCTTTGAAGTGGTTCTCAGCAACAGCTCAATTGTTCTGACAGTCGGTTTGGTTCACTTCAGCCTAGTCATGGCGGGAACTCATCAAGGAGTACACACTGGCCCTGAATTTGGGGCAAGCCTCCTGCCTCAACCTCCTGAGTGCTGTGATTCAAGGTTTAAATGCTTTTGTAAACACACCGTGGCATCTTAAACACAATAAAACAACACAGAAAAACAAAGTAACAGCCTTTGGTTGCTTCGCCTCCCTGTTTTCAGAGGACAAAAAGGAGGCAAAGACAGTTCCTTGCTGGCCACCTGATGTCAACCCCCAACAAATCAGACATGAATGAACACACTAACAACATGCATCGTGATTCCTATCCATTAACCTGAGTTTTAACCATTGGACAAAGCACGTATCTTTGTTAAATTCAAGTTAAGAAACCTAACGAAAGAACAAAGATAAGAAAAACAAGCACACAAACAAAAAACAGTTAACTCAGGACCATCTCAATCTTAAGTAGTTAAGGAGAAACGTGATAGTTTGTGAGAATGTGCCCTGATGGCCTAGATATACATGTAGATTTAGTGTGTGTGTGTGTGTGTGTGTGTGTGTGCGTGTGTGTGTGTTGTAATTTTGTTTTAAAAACTGGAGATAAAAGAAAATACACACTTAAATGTGTATATGCACATTTTCAAAAAACAAAACAAACAACTAAAAGACAGGCTAAAAATTAAAACAAAATAATTCCCTAGAATTGGGGAGACCAATGCTAGTGGGTGGAAAGGACACAACAAAACTTCTCTAAGTGTGTGCTCTATGTATCTTAGGTGCTTTTGAATGTGTAGGCATACATTTTCTACATTTCAAAAATTAAAGCAATAGGAAAAATTACTCGCCTATTAAAAAACAAAGTCACGTATACAGAAAATTGGAAATACAGCCAAACAGGGAAATGAGTATTTAGGGTAAATCCAAAGCATAGTGTATTATTGCCCCCTTCAAAACACATTAAGATTCAAAGTAACCACAAATACTAAAAATTTTATAACTAGTAAGGAGTGATTACTTATGTCAGTTTTTAGGAAATAGGGATTTTGTAAGAAAATACATATTATAATTTAATAAACCATAATGAACTTGATTATAATTAACTCATAATTTTTTAATCTACCCACAGAAAGAGCTAGAAGCTTCAGAGTCATAACAATAAGCATTCTCAGATCCAAGACTTACTCTCTTAAGCCGTGTTCTAGTAAAGGCACTGCCTCTTATAGCCTGGTGATCTAGGGTCTCTGGTGAAAGCAGTCAGTGCCCTTAACCTCTGAGCCACCTCTCCAGCCCAGCCCCAAACAAAGCTGACAGTGTTTGAAGAACATGCTTGGGGGAACACGGTTTTAGGGAAAAGCATGAAGATGTTCCAGGCCATTCCTTCCCCTTTGTTATGAGGGGAATCTTCAGGAAGCCTCAGTCAATAAAGTGCTTCCCACAAGCATGAGGCCCTAGTGCAGATCTCCTGAACCCACACAAAAGGCCAGGCATAACATCGAAGAGCAGAGACAGGGGAATAGATAGTTAGACCTGCCAACACCACCCCTGACCAGCCAGTCTAAGCAAGTCAGCGAATCTCCAGGGTCCATGAGAGACTGTGTCTCAAAAGATAAAGGTGAGGGGCAGTCAGGAAGCCCTTGGCATTGTCCTCTGGCCTACACACCCTCACATGTATGCATACACCCTGATACACATGTGCGCATATGCATACACAAACACACACACAAATAAGAAACAAACACAAAATCTGACTGCACTTGTCTCTTGGCAAGAGAAGTACACAACTAATTGCTTTAAAATGCACACACACAACTTGGATCGCAGAAAATTCAAAGGGGAAAAAAAGTGAACAGTGGACATGTCTGCTCTGTCCCACAGACCTCAGCACTACAAAAAGGAAGGCTGGGATTCTTTCAGTGTTATCTGGCCACGACTTGCGCTGTAAGAGATGTTTAATTCACTCAGTGGAAATGTGACGGCTGGAGGTCAGCTTCCAGTTGCTGCTCCAGTTTCGTTGGTGCAGATTTTGTGTTTGATCCAACCATATTCCATTCCACCTACCACTTAGCCTTTCTGGACCTCTTTTCTGAAACCCAATGCTTCCAGCTACGCATGCCGTGATGATTGCTTCCAAATGCACAATGAAGGGCGTCCAGAGGGCGGAGACCGCCAAGTTCCACCACACAGGCGGAGGCCACGGTCGTTTGATTTTGCCATCATACACGGTAACTGTTTAGTCATTTAACGAATCTCTTCACATCTTTGCAAAGGCCACATGGAGTGTCCCTCCTTCACAGCTCGCTAATGTTTATTAAGTGCTTCTTAATCCACAGATCACATTTCTTAGGGCTAAATCGGCTCAAGCAGCTTTAGCCTCTCGCTCCTCCTGAGCTGACCTGTCTACTCCAGCAAATGGCACATTCAGGGCTTGCAAGCTGCCTCCCAATTAAATCCTTATTACCTCGCTTAGAATGAAAAGAAGAAAAACAATATTGAAGTGCACATTAAATTCCTGAGTGAGGTTCTACCGTGTTGTTAATCATTATGGAATGAAACAGAATATATGTGTTGTGGCTGTCAGGATCCCCGGGAGCTCTGTAAACCTGCAGAGAGCCCGGTTCCTCCCAGTAGGTTTATGTGGAATTTCTATGTGTGGATACCGGCCTGGGAGTTATTTCTGTAGAATTTCTGCAAAGAACCATGCCACAGTAATTTGGGAAGCTGCATGTGGGGACTGTTGGAATCTCATTTATCGCAATGACTTGGTAGATATTACTCTGCTATTAGTTCAATGCCTGTTTACCTCCTGAAGGCAGGAAGCTCCCTCCCAAACAACTTCTGGATTGAAAGTGGCCAATTCTCAGCATCTAGTGTGTGACTAGAGTATAAAACTGTGTGTGTGTGTGTGTGTGTGTGTGTGTGTGTGTACATACTACTGGGTATTGAATTTAAGGCCTCCTCCATGCTAGGCAAATGATCTAACACTGAACTGTATCCCCAACATCTGTTTCTTATTTTGAGACAAGTTCTAAGTTACCCAGGCTGGCCTTCAAGTTACTCTGTAGCCCAGGTTGGCCTTGAAATTGCAATCTTCATTCTCTACCTCCTCAGCACTGGGAATAAGGGTGTGTATCACCACTCAGAGCCTAATTTTGATTGTTATTGATACAGGGCCTCAGGCACTAGGTAGTTAATGGTGACTATGAATTCCTGCCTCTACTGCCAGAACTCTGAGATTATAAGATTTTGCCGTGCCCAGTGTATGTGGTCAGTGCCAGTATCAGTGCTGGAGACTGAAGCCAGGAATCTGTGACCACTAAGCAAGCACCCAGCTAACTGAGCTGCATCTCCACCACCCACCCCCAGCTTAACTTCTTGATAAGGCTTCAAATTCGGAGAAAACCTCCTCAGCTGACTTAGAAATTTAAAGAATATCACAACGATACATCCTTGTGGAAAAATGCTTGATAGGAAATTGGGACACTGTAAGTTTGTGCAGGAGAAGCGGCAGCAAGGGTCCCTCACACCCCACACTGATGTAGAGTAGAGACCATTTACCCCCATCCTCCTTGGATAAATGTGTACTCTTGCCAGCTGATCTTTATAGGAGCTCCTTGTGCCAGTTTGTCACATGTTACTTGCTCCCTCAGAGATGTGTCAGCTATCCTGGGCTCACAGGCCTTAGCTAAACCAAGGAACATTTTATCTACGTTGTATCAACATGGCAAACACACAATTAACATCTCAAACCTATGAGGTTGCAGAGGTTGTTACTCCCTGTAAGGAGGGCAAAATAGATGTTTAAAAATTTAAGTGAAGCAATGTCATGAAAGATATTAAATAAATAATGAAATACTATGTATTTTGTTACATCTAACAATGTATTCTCACCATTCACAACATTTGGAAGTATGTTCCAAATATTTCTGCTCTATGTTTTTAGTAAAGAATCCTCATGTAGAACCAAAAGGTTCTGGGCATGGTGGTGCACACCTTTAATCCCAGGATTCAGGAGAAAAGGCAGGTGAGTTCTGAGTTGGAAACAAGCCTGGTCTATGTAAGGGACCCTGTCTCAAAGCAATTCATTCATTTATTCATGCATTGATTTTAATAAGTAATATGTAAGGACTAGTGAGCAAGTGATGAGAGAGGTAAAGTCTAGGAAGTAATGCAAAGCAAATGAAGAACCACGGGGAATGAAAGAATGCCTCTTATAGCCCCGTCAGTATACTGGACACGGCTGAGGCAAGAATCCATGACACCGCAGAAGTGTCGAGGGAGACTTTGCAGATTAAATGCAAGAATTAAAAACTGAAAAATAAGAATAGAATATCAAAGAATCACTGGTAAATTTTCAGAAGTATTAGATTATGAAGGGGAAAGGAAGAGAGAGAGACAGAGACAGAGAGAGACAGAGACAGAGAATGTGAAATAGTAATTGTCAATAGTTTTTCAAATTAATCGCAAGCACCAAAGTAGAGATCCAGGAAGTACAGAGAACAACAAAATAGATAAACATCAAGAGAGCTGTACCTAGGCATATCATTTTAAAATACATAAAGTCATAGAAAAAAGCAGGATTTGAAAGAAGCTAATGAACAAATAATAAATAAGCTAAGAAGTTTACATAGTGTAGCAAAGCCAGGACAGGTTTACAATGACCCCAAGGGCCTCTACCAGGCACAGCTCCCTCCCCAGTGCTACAAGACACCCAGCAATGTGCCTATAGTATAAGTTGGAGTGTCTATGCGTATTAGACATCCAAAAGAGATTCTAAGTGAGAGAAATACTTACATAGCTTCTATTTAGTGTGCAAGAATAACACACCTGGGACACCATTACAGCCCATTTCCTAACCCAACATTCAAGATAAGAAGTGCAAAATATCCCCACCATAGCCAGGGTCTGTGTTGATGTCCACAGCTTCGGTTGCCATTGAGGGTTCATAGGGTCTTGGCCTCCACGGGGGGCCACATTGGTATCCGAGGGCCACACTGCCATTGGGACTATGTTGATCTGGGTGACCTTCACTGTTATCTGGGGCCATAGTGACATCCAGACCCAGGCTACTGCCAGGGACAATATCTGGGTCCATGGTCCTACCTCTGCTAGGGTCTGTGTTGAAGTTTGTGTCCTATGTTGTCACCAGGACCCACACGGAGGCCAAGAGTCTGATTCACAACATGTGGTCCTGTTAGAGTCTGGGGACCATGCTGCAGCTGGGGCCATAAAGATCTGGGTGGCCTGTGCTCCCATTCAGGGCCATGGTGTCATCCAAGCCTGGGCTGCCGAGGACCATGTCTGAGTCCATGACCCTATAGAGGCCAGGGTCTGGTTGACATCCATGGCTCCTGTTGCCACCGAGGGCCATGTAGATGCCCAGAGTCAGGTCAGTCACCCGAGTCCATGTTAGTGTCCGAGGACCATGCTGTATCAGATCTGAGTGGCCTGCTCTGCTACCCAATGTCATGGTGACATCCACACCAGAGCTGCAACTGAGGGCCATGCCTGGGTCCATGGCCCTACTGCAGCCAGGGTCTGTATTGATATCTGAGGCTCCTATTGCCATCAAGGCCATGTGGACGCCCAAAGTCTGGGGCTCTGTTAGTGTCCAAGGGACACACTGCTGCTGGGACCAGGCCAGTCTGAGTGGGCTGCGTTGCTGTCTTGGACAATGATGACATCCAGACCCAGCTGCTACGAAGAACCATGTCTAGGTCTGTGTTCCTACAGGGACTGGAGTTTGTGATGAACCCACGGTTGGAACCACAACCTGTGGCGTTGGTGTTTAGGGGCTGTGCAGCCATGAGAATCATCCTGATCTGAGTGGTCAGAGGATGTCATCCAGGCATGAGCTCTGTTGAGGGTCATGTCTGGTTTCATAGTCCAGCTGCAGCTGGGATCTGTGTTGATGTCTGTGGCCTGTGTTACCACAGGGGGCCATAGGAACCATGCTTGATAAAAATCAAAGGGCCATGCTGAGCTGGCCCTGTCTTCCACTATCCCTGGAACTGGCCCTGCCTCTCCCTGGACACTGCAGCAAGAGAGCTGACCCTGACCCTCACAGAAGAGCTGACCCCTGCCCTCTGGAAAGATAGACATTCCCCTCACTACAGGCAAGGGAAAACTACACCTGATGGCAAGGCCATAGGGGAACTGGCTCTGCCACCTCATCTGAGGCAGTGGTCCCAGTGACCCAGACCGACCAGCTCAGGTACCACCCATCCCAACAGCCAGGCCTTGACCTGCCTACCCTAACAGGTACCCCATCTAGGACCTGCTGGAGGTTGTGAAGGGACTGGGCCTGTGGAACGATATCCACAGGAGCTCCATGACTCAGGGCAGCCGCGTGGTATTCCAGAGGAGCTTCAGTGAGGGTCCAGTGATGATGGTGTGCCAGAAACCAGAGGCATTGAACCAGACCAGTGACTCACTGCGATGGACAGAAGGGTTCTGTGTGACGCACCACTTCTAAGGCCACCAGGGCAAATGAAGAGGTGTTGGAGAGGTGGGGAAGATGAAGAAGCAAAGAGGATGGGAGGGGGTGTTTTTGTTCTTGTTTTTGTTTGTTTGCTTGCTTGCTATGTGTTGTTCTGGCTTTTTTTTTTTAATTTTCTTTTAGGGGCACTGCAGAGGTGAGAGGAAGATATAAGGGAACTGGGAAGTGAGCAGAATTGAGGCGCATGCTGTGAAATTCCCAAAGAATCAATAAGAAATTATGTCTTTTGTAAAGAAAGGAGAATTTAGAGCCACAGACCCAGCATCAGAGCGGTGTGCCCTGTGACAGGTGATGCTGAAGGACACGCGTGGTGGGAATGAAAGGTTAAAAATAAGAGTCTCTAGAAATTCTCAGTACTCAGATGTGTAAATAATTAGATTCCATTACTGGCATGCCTAGTCAAAATCTGAAGTGTTCCTCTGTCAGAAAGGTACTTCAGATAAATGCACTATACTTTTCTGGCTTGATGAGAACGCAATATTGTATAAAGTTTGGATACATCAATGTAGCTGAAAATTGGAAAGACATTTCAATACAACCAGTGAGAAATTATGATCCCATATTTGGATATATATGTGTATATATGGCAATTTTTTCCACTTTAAAATGTTTTGAAAGCAAAAAGAAAATTCAAAGGAAAAATGCGATCTGAATCAAATGTGACAAGGAGCAGCCGTGTGACCAACCGGCTGAAATTATTTTGGCACTGAGAAACAAATGTTACAGATTTCTTTTCAGACTATATGAAAAGCAGTAATTTATCATGAACGGACCCTTGAGTGTTTAACAGCCAAGTCCTAAAGGAATGCAAGTCCAATGATAACACAGGGAAGGATGTGATTCTTCCTGGTCTGTTATGGACTAATTTCAATAGGTATAATGTGAAACTCGTAGCATGCCACCCAGTGAGGACGCCAAAACTCGGCCATGACTGAGGGCATCAAGTCTAAGTATGCAAGATCAGTTACTTTCTCCCCAAAACTTGCAATGCATAAAAATCACAGAACCCCCTTATGCTAGAGGTTTCCTCAAATTTAACCAAAAAAAAAAAAAAAAAAAAAACATAAAATCTACAAGACACAAACGACAAGGTGGAAAGCCGAAAGGAAATCTGTCTAAACAATCAATAACTGAAAACAAACTTTCAACTACCGTGTTGCTGAAAAGTCTTACTATTTCCATATACACTGCAGAGAAGATGGCTTTTAAAGCTATTGATATGATACATTAAGAAATCATTACGAAATCTCTTAGTTTGCTTTTTAGCACAGTGATTAAAAATACCAACCAAAACCAACTTTGAGAGAAAATAACAGCTTCTACATGGTAGCCACAGCCCACCATTGAGGGAGGTAAGGGCAGAAATTCTCAGCAGTCCTACTGGATAGACACCATCACGTTATGCAGCCGGCTTCTACCACCCTTCAATGCCTAGCTGCTCCCCTTCCCCCACTCCCAGGGCTCAGCATCAGACCTCAGCCTTGCTGTACCCAGTAAGTTAAGGAGCTGCCTTTCACGACTTCCGTTTTCAGTTTTCTGTGAGCCTTGTTTCCTTGTTAGGAGCAGCAAGAACCTTCCCACTATATTGGGTGGTCAAATAAGAGGAGCCTGCCAGTCACAATCCCAAAGTCTTGAATTGTACTTTCATTAGTGAAGCAACTGAACATATAGTTTCATTTGGACTTTTGATCAAAAATAATGATTCTTTTCCCTTAACTCAGAACAAAGCATAGTACCTCCCGGGGTGGCTCAAACACTCTCCTAACTCTGTGGTATATAAATTTAACTGCAAAAAGATGGAGAAACAAAGGGTACCAGTAACATATTTAGTAGTGTCACAGTCAGTGCTTGTTTATATGAATACCAAACTAAAATGACAGAGCTCTAGAAAATGCTCATTTCCCAAGAGTGACTGGAAGCATCACCCCAGTCCCTGGCATCCATCTAGGAGTGCCAATGGAACAGAAAGCTCCATCTCAAACCCTATCCCCCTGGGAGTTGCCTTGGGCCAGACTCCACCTCTGGGGAAACCCACCAAATGCTGACCCCCTCCCCAGGGAGGGTCAGGACCACTCCCACAGGCTGTTGAGGCTCACGCTGGAAAGCTGGAAAAGGAACGTGTGGTGTCAGGTTTTGCATGTACTCCCTCTCTGTCTCCCACCCCTCGTGCTCCTGGCCTCCCAAGAGTGTAGCGTTCGTTAAACGTGGCCATCTTTGATTTAGTCTAATTTGGTTTGATTGGAGTTCTTTGCGCTGGTGGAGAGACTCGTCTTAAGAAATATTTCTAACAAAGAGAAAGGGAGGAGAAAGGAAGGGAGAGAAAGGAAGGAGGAAGAGGGGAAAAGGTGTTGAGAGGCATCATCACTTTCCCCAAAAGTTCTTAATCTGAGAGGCAGAACGTGTATTATTGAGCATCATAAATTTAGTTTGTATCTTAGTTTCAGCACAGATTTATCAGTGGTTGAATGGTGTTTCCTTAACTTCTGCCCCTCAGTTTATTGTTGTGAATGCTGAATACACTTATAACACTTATACAGCTGAAGTACCCGAGTAGGTGAGAAGTGCTCTCATCTTTTGTAAACTTAGAACTATAAGCAGGATGTGGTGATACATGCCTGTAATATCAGCATTCAGGGGGCAGGGGCACAAGAGTTCACATTTGAGGTCGGCCTAGAATACAGAGCTAGAGCTGGTCCCATCAAACAACAAAACAAAACTTTGTGTGCGTCCCTCATTTTATGAGTTAGTGTTCTTTTAAGATAAATCTGACAAGGCCACCAACTCCGTTCAGTAATATAGATATCAATGCCATTGTCCGACATGTCACCTCTTGGCCCTTGTGCCCCATTATGAGGGAAGCTAATAGATACCTCAAACAAATATCAAAATAACTCATAACCCGAAAACTCAAAACATCTCGGATTAAACATGTTTCTCAGGCCCAGAAGTCATTAAGCATCTAAGGTCATGGACTAACAAACATGAAATCACAACAAAGTCATCCAGCCACAGCATCCTCGACTGTAAGAGGTCCCTTGGAGACGTCCCAGTCTTGAGACACATCTCCCTCAAATTCCCCAGCAGGTCTCCAGGTCTATAGTCGCCGGCCTTGCATCTGCCTGTCTCCAGCCACTCCAGAGCATGCGCTGGAGGCTGCAGAAAGGCAATAGCCTGGATTCTGCATGCCCTCTCCATTCCATGCCCCTCCACACAGACCCAAGAGGCAGGCAGAATATAGAGCTTCCCCGAACTTCTCCAATCTTAGAAACTTGTTTCAGGAACACTTGAAATAACTCAAGGAAGACCAGCTGCTCTTAAACAGTGGCGAGTCGGTGGCTTTTACGTTTCTGAAAATAGCTGTCTTTCTACTCTGGGTATTCTTCTCTTTAAGAGCAAAGTCTCCCTCCAAGGGGAGACTATAATCAAACTTCATTCATCAAACTTCATTTTCGATTGTGAAATCGTCAAATGTTTCACAATATCTTATTTAATTCTGACATGTAACTCTGCCTTTTGGAAAAGCTCAAACACTGGAATTTTTGAAGATTTATCTTTGTTCTATGTGCATGTGTGTTTCACCTTCATACAAGCGAGCACATCACATGCAGGTACTGCCCAGAGGTCAAGAGAATCACAGACACTGTGTGGATGCTGAGACCTGAATGTGGGTCCTTCAGGGAGAGCAAGTGCTCTTAATCGCAGCTCCATCTCGCTAGCGCTCAAAAGGTGACCAGCAGTGTGTCAGCTTCAAAGGCAGAAAGCTGACCCTCCTTCCACAGAGGCTCAATGAGCTCTTGAGCTACAGCAACAGCAGTCAAACTCCTTACTACCCCCCCCACACACACACACACTTCTATTCCTAGGCCTTCGCAGAGCCCTAAACTCTACTACAGTCAAACAAAATCATCATTGGGGCTGAGTAGACAACGAGTAACAAAGAAGGCAATTGTGAATTGTCCAGTTCCTTCCTGGGGAAGAGCTGTTTAACTTTCTGCCTACTAAAATCTCTTTGAAGTTTGTTTATTCTAAATCTCCCAAGACTCCCTGTTATCCTCAGGGGCAGTCACAACAAGCTTCCTGCAGCTGTGTGCCCTTCCCAGATAAAATGTAGTTAGAGTTTTCATGGTTTTCTCTGCTCAACTCTTTTCATTCTGACCCCATTTGGTCACGGAAAATTGGAATCATTTTCACAATTTGTGCAGCTACTTTTTTGGCAATCACGTATACATTCCTGACAAAGAACTGCCGGTTCTAAGGGATCCAGCACTTCCCAGATTTATATTCCCTTATTTCATCTAGGATGGAGTTTTACCAGTGCATTTACTTTGTTCTAAGCCCAACCTCCTTGACAGTAGATAATGTCTTGGGTGAAGATCAAGAAGGAAGTAAGAAGGCATTTCATAAACCAGTCATCTAGCCAGCCCTGGGGAACAGGCATGCAATTCCAGCTACTTGGGAGGCTGAGGGAAGAGGATCACAGACCCAAGGTCTGCTCGGATTACAGAATAAATCAGGGCCAGCTTGAGGTACAGATCAATGATGAAGGACCCAATGAGCATACTCGAGGCCCCAAGTATCACACACAAAAGACACCTAACTGGATGGGGTTTGGTGCCACTCGCTGGGGCAATCTGTCCTCATCATACCACAGGAATTTTTTTCCTTTCTTTTCCAGGTTCAGTTCCACAAAACCAAAGAAGCCCTAGAGACAATGACTGCAATGGTGGCACCTCATAAATACTATACTCAAGATGATAAAGTATATGGTGTACGTCACCACAATAAAAAAATTATAACAATGCAACATTTAGTTCTTAGAGCACCTGGATTCCAGGATCCTAGCCATGCAATCAATGCTTGGTTGGGAGACCTACCCTTCTATCCGGAACAATTTTAAAAAATAAGGTACTAGAGTTTTCTTCTACAATATAAAATTATGGCAAAGGTCTTCAATATAGAAAACAAAATGTTTAAAGTGTTTTATAAAAGAAAATGTAATCCTTTCTTCATATGTCATGCGTAAGGCCAGCTATTTCTTTACAGTCTTTTAAAATCACATGTATATTTTCTTCACAGTGAAAAATAAAATAAGAATACTTGTTCAGTCGTCATTATTTAATGCTGTCGTGTATGCCCTGGAGGTCCTCTGGGAAGCCATCCCTCCCTATTCAGCATCTGTGGTTGGGGAAGGGTAGCCTACAACAGCCACACGGTTTTTCTGAGTTACAGTTGTCTAGTTTAGGGATGAGCCTCTGACTATTTTGGAGTGGGATGAAGGCAATAAGATTCACTGGGAGAACAAGGTAGACACAAATAGTTCCACCTTGGGCTGAACTTGAAGCCACACACATTAGAGAAAAAGACAGAACCCAGCAGGAATGAGAGGTGAACAAGCGAACAGGGAACAGAACTGTAGGCTACAAACAACCAGACCACCTAGGCCCTCACACACGTGACTCGGGAAGTCCTCCTGTTCCTTGCACACTTGAGTTTAGACCTTGCTATCCAATACACTTCATCTGCAACTACTTGGCAAAGCTGATAACATACATTATCTTTTCATAAACTCTCTGTCAGCTCAAGCAGAGCAAGAACATTTGCCATTTTAAAGTCAAGAAGACTGGTTTCCAGAGATTATACAACACGGCAAACATTGCATAACTGGCAACAGAGCTACTGCCCACACCTAGGTCGTTTGAGTCACAGTACTGTCGTACATTCTGCTTTCCTGAGAGAGAGATATCCAGTGTTCCCTGCATGTCTCCATTTGCCAGGGTTTCGGCCAAAGGCTAGACTGCACAGGGCTGACCCCTGATAAATACACAGACTGCAGACATGCGGCCACCACAGCACAGGGGCAAGTGCGGTCGATAGCAGCAGAAACGTGGTCTTAAGAACAGTCTTTAGGAATGAGACTATCATGCATCAATAGAAGCCTTGAGCCTCAAAGCCAAATCCTCCCACTTGAAGTACAGTCTACAGACCTATAACACCCGGAGGCCCACCCTCTCCCTGAGAGAGAGTGATATACAAAGTGTCTAAACAAGAGGGGCTTTCTTATTCCTGAATATTACTTTGGGGGATTTCAGCTGCTTTTCATGTTCATGGGCTAAAGCCTCTACATTCTTTTCCTGCATGTGTCTTCATTCCTTTTAGCGGGAAGACAGGCAGATACCCGAGTATTAAGTACCTTTTTTCGTTTTGAGGATGTCACATGAAATCTAACAAGTTCTCCTAACTCTCAAAAGATAGAAGCATTTGTAAGCTGCGACAATACAATCCTAGTGCCTGAATTAGGGGGCTGGAAGCAAATAAACAGCAGACAGAGGAGCTAGCTAGCTACCTTTCTTCACACCGTGGTGAAAATGAAGCCCACGTCTGTTCTTTCTACCTTCCCACTGTTTTGTTCTCCAGCAAAGCCCAAGTAATTAAAACTGTATTTATCCTGATGAAAGAAGCATGGATTTCTCTAAGCTTTAAACTAAATGGCCAAATCCTCACATCATCATTAGTGTGGCCAAAAAGCCCACGTTTTTTTAAAAAAAAAAAATTAATCATCATGAATAATGCAAAAGTAGGTGTTTTCTTTGTGAGTATAAAAACAAAGTAATAGGCACAGAATAAAGACATTAAAATCATTAGTCTTCACATATATCTCAGGATGAAGTAGATTCTGACAGACATCTATTCCAATCCTTTTATCCCCATGGTATAAATTCAGCATTGAGTCAGAAGAACTCCTGTCTGGACACACGTTCCAGCTGCGCTGTTTGTGTCGCAGCTCCAGCACTGGCCTGAGAACCACTCTGCAGTCGGCTCTTCTGACTGCGTGTGTTCCTAATCTCTCTGTGCTGCTGCTTTCCGTCAACACTTCAGACACAGAGAAGACAGGGATGGGACAGCGAGGGGAGGAGTGTCAACGGCAAGGGAGTGTCAACGGCAGGGGATCTGCTTGTTTCTTAGACTGAAGAAAAAATGAGAGGAACTAAGGAACTACAGAAATACTGCAAGACTGAGAAAAGAAATCCTTAGTGCTTCCAGTGTATAAAGACTGTTAAACAGGCTGTAATGGCCATTCTTGGTTGTCAACTTGACTGCTCCTGGAATGAACTATAATCCAGGAAGGAGGGGCACGCCTACGATCCAGTTCTTGAGGCGAGAAGACAGCACGCCTTTGACCGAGATTTTGAGGTTGAAAGACACACTGTTAACTGAGCCACACCTTCATCTGGAAGCCTATGTAAGGACAAGAGAAGAAGGAAAGGCTCACTCCTCGTCTGCTTGCCGGCTCCTTGTCAGCACATCCTTCTAGCTACCACACCCAGCCTCGGGGACTGAGCAGCCCCGATTCTTGGACTTCCCGTTCACAACTAGCCATGGTTGGACTGCAGCCCGCCAGTCACTACAATAAATTCATATATATGCACATGTATCTGTGTATATGTAGATATTATGTATATATGCATGTATGTGTGTATATATACATATACAGGTGTGTGTATGTACGTATGTATGAGTATATATATATAGATAGATATAGATAGATAGATAGATAGATAGATAGATAGATAGATAGATAGATAGATAGATAGATAGGGAGGTTCATTCCATAGGTTCTGGGACTCTAGAGAACCCTGACTAACACACTGGTACACTGCCAGGTTTTATGGAGTAGGAATTGAGCCCAAGACCTCACGCGAGTGAAGTAAGTACTCTACCACTCAGCCGTCTTCCCAGAAACAAAGGCAGTTTGAGTACTAACATTTTACAGCACATTATTTTCAATAATAAATGTATTTAAGAGTATTCCATTGAGAGTTAAAATAGGAGACTGTTCTACTATGAAATGATCCTAAAACAATGGAAATCTTTATTGCCACATAACTGGCATCTGAACCCAAGTGAATTCTGGCATTATGATATCCCATTAAAAAAGATTCTAAGTATCTAAAACATTTCAAAAGGGCACTTGTGAATTATGATTATATATTTACAAAAAGTGATTTGGGCATTCTCAGGATGAGACAGGAAAATAGTTTAAATGCAAGATCTGCCCGTTCTTTAACAAATAAAGTGGATTTGGAAGTCAGAATAAGGTTCAAATTCCTTTCCCACATACTGACCAGGTACCCTGAGCAACAGCCTAAGATTTCAGAGACACAGATACATGCAGACACACACAGACACAGACACAGACACACACACACACACACACACACACACACACACACACCACATGTGTTATTCCTGTATGTAAAACAAGTATTTAAAATTAGCATCTCTCATATTTCCCTTTCCTTTCTATAATATTAGTGGATCCCTCTGAATCTCTACAGTAAAGAATCTTGATGGCCATGACAGCAAACACCTACAATCCTAGCACTCAAAAGGTTCAAACAGAAGGGTCAGGAGTTTGATACCAGTCTGGGCTACACAGTGAGTTCCAGACCAGCCTGGGCTACATAGTGATACCCTGTGTCAAATGCAAATAAGATAAATAATCTGTTTCCCAAGTCATCTCTAGTTTTCTAAATTTGAACCTGGAGAATACATTAGCAGCCGCTGTCAAGCCTGATGCCACACATGAACCATTTCAGGGTGTCTTAAAAATACAAATGCTTGCAAAAAATATCCTTCGCCAGCAACTTTCCTTCACACGCCCACGGTCCCTTCAACAATCCTTGTGGCCAGATGTGTTTGGGAGTTGGGAAACTGTTTAATTTTAGAATGGTAGCAATGTGTATACATCAAGCTATTTCAGCCTCACCATAACGGAGGACAACCACCTATAACGAGACTGGCCGATGTTTCTGTCTGGCGATAATGCACGTGAAATAAAGACTGCACGGACTCGAAGCTCCTGTAGCAGACACAACCCCATGATGCCCCTGAGATGCAGACGCTTCAGTTATTCAGGTACACAGTTCTGCATGAAGACACTTTGCACAGAACTCTATGGAAAAGATCCAGAACTATTTCTGTTATTTGGGTATTTTCAGTGAGTTTACCAAGTTAATAAGCTCTAATAAGGTTTTTCACTGTCGTAAGCTTTGTTGAATACGCCTTTCCAAAAACAAACAAGAAAAGACTACGAGAATAATCTTTCTCTCTTAGTTCCCCAAATTTCCTAGTTAGTCAGCCCCTTCATGAGAGCTGAGTTCACCGCAATCTCTTAAAGGAAAGGGCTCCTGTTAATTGATTACAGTTAAAGATAGTTCATGAGTGTCTCCACACTCAGGCACACCTCTGAGCAACTGCCTGTACTAGAAATACCCTATGCTACAGGTATTCTTTTTCATTTAAATAAAATGTTTTTCATATATATATATTCTGATCACAGTTCCCCCTCCCCCACCTCCTCCCCACCTCCCTGTTCCCCAAGCTCCATTCCCCAAGCTCCCCAACCATTTTTTTTCTTAGTAAGCAGATGTCAGTTTGAGATAGCTTCTGGGTTAGGCGGGGGCTCATGTCCGGTTCCCCTCGGTGCTGGAAGCCCATCTGGCTTGGCCCTGCGGGTCCAGCACATGCTGTCACAGGCTCTGTGAGTTCACACGTGCCTCAGACCTGCCGTGTATAGAAGGTACTGCTTCTGTGGTGTCCTCCATCCCGTCTAGCACTTACAATCTTTGTTTCCTCCTCTGAACAGTTCCCTGCGCCCTGAGGGGAGACGTTTATGGAGACATCCCATTGAGGGCTGAGTGTTCCAAGGTGTCACTCTCTTCACATGAGGCAGGTATTCTAGCCAAGCTGGTCCTATGAGTGGAGCAATCCACACACTGCAGTTAATGGCAGTTAACGGTCTGGCTAAGATCTCACCAACATATATANNNATATATTGCTATAAACTTTAAATACATGTAGTCCAGCTCCACATTCTCCACTGCTAACCACTATGACCACACTGCTTCTGTTGGCCAGAGGTGCAATTGAATCAAATATCTTCATTTGGCCTAGGATCCCAAAATTTATAGACTATTTTTTCTGTACAAGTTCATGTACTGATCCTGTTATGTGAACCAATATTTTCTTCTAAGTCAAGTGTCTATTCCCCTCATTTCACACCCTGAACTCCTAACTTCCAGGGTGACGGTAGAAGGGAACAGGGCCTCTGAATCATGACTCTGGGTCATGAAAATAATCAGAAATTCGTATCCTGAACTGATATAAGATGTGAGTGGTCCTTCTGCCGGTGCCACCACAGGCAGCACAGCAAGGCTGCCATCTGCAAAGGTGGCATGAGCCTTGACCTTGCACTTGGCAGACTGTGGAACTTCTGTTGGCCACATCACCTCTCCTCGGGACTTTCGCTAGATGAGCTTGAACAACAAGACATCCCGAGGGCACAGAGTATCCACCAGTCAAGCGGTTCAGTCTTCCACCCAGGGTTCCTGTCATGCCGCCATTGTCCCTCTGTTGCTTTAGAGATTGTTGGGAATGTTCACCTACTGTTAGATCTACAAGCTCAAATAGCCTGCTGCCATGACCACGGTCTTATTACTGTGACCGAGTGGCGAATGCACAATTTTCCTGCTCATGAGGGTGACTCCTCAGGCCATAAAAGCTACAGAAGGCCCAGTAGGAATTGCCTTTGATTTAAATCCTAATGGCTGCACATATTTATGAAACAAAACCAGGCAAAATTTTCAGCAAGAATTATCCAGAAGACTTTCGCTAAAGTGTGAGTGGGAACAGTTTTCAGTTACTGAACCTTAAGGAAGTAAATTTCTCCTAGAACATCTGTAAGCGTGGCCTGCAGGTGCAGGGATGAAGTTCAGGCTGCATCAGCACAGTGAGAAGAAACAGTAACAAGCTGAAGGTTACTAGGGGCGCAGGCTGGCAGGGAGAACAGAGTTAGGCTTCCTGGGTGGTAGGATTCCTCTCTGTGGTGCGCAGGAAAAGACTGGCTCAGGGACAAACATCTGGGAGACACCGTAAGGAATAAAACGCCTTGCCCAGGACAGAAAGATTGTAAGAGGCAGAGGTGCTGGCCAGCTGTAAGGAGACAGTATTGTCTAGATCCACAGTCATGGTGACAGCAGGCAAAAGACCCGCTGAAGCCAGGCAGAAATCCCAAACACAGGCGAGCCGGCTCCCTGTGGTTACTGGCTTTCTCTTTTTCCTCTTTTTTTTGTTTTGTTTTGTTTTGCTTGTTTGCTTGTTTTTATTCGAGACAGGGTTTCTCTGTGTAACAGCCCTAACTGTCCTGGAACACACTCTGTAGACCAGGCTGGCCTCGAACTCACAGAGATCTTCCTGCCTCTAACTCCAGAGTGCTGGGATTAAATGTGTGCGTTACCACCGGCAGACCTCTTTTTTTTTTTTTTTAAGAGAGAAAAAGCACAAACTTGCATGGGTCTAGAGTGGAGGATCTGGGAAGAGTTGGGCCATAGTAAAGAATATAATAACAGTATGAAATTCTCAAAAGAATAAAATTTTTAATTAAGGAATTTTTTTAAAAGAACTTTTTTATTACTCTTTAATTATTTATTTATTTTATGCCTTACCAGTGCTCCAGAGAGGTCTCCCAACTCTAGTTTCCTCTCCTGTCCCAATAGAATTCAACCTATGATCCATAAGATAGTTAACTTTCATTTTCTCTGAATTTTGGTCTATTTTCTTTCCCAACTAGTTAACTCTTTGCCTGTCCCACTGAATGAACTCTAACATCAGAATCCCTGTTACAAAGGGAGTGTTTGGAGTGATTTAAAAATAAAATCACTAGATTAGTAGTTCTCAAACTTGGAATATAAAACCAAGAAAGCATTGAAAATAGGTTCCCACATCCTATCTACAAAAGATTCTGACTCTGTTTTTCTGAAACTTAAGTGTATACTTAAAGCAGTTTCTCAAGATGATAGTTGTTGTGTCCAGGGATCAACTGTACCGGATTGCCCAGAATTGAGGACAAGTGTTGGTAGTCATTAAAACTCCCCAGGGGCTTAGGGATACAGCTCAGCTGGTAGGTGTGGGCCTGGCCTGCAGGAAGCTCTTGGGTGTGGTCCCCAGAGCCACACAAAACTCCTGTGGAAGCCTGTGACTACAATCCTGACCTTCAAGAAGTGGATCAGAAACTCAAGGTCATCTTTGGTTATATGAGGGGTTTGAGGCTAGCCTGAGTTACGAGATGCTATTTTAAAAAAAAAAATAGGCACCTTTTCTGGTTTCCTTTCATTATTTTAGCTGCAATCAGTAATAAGTATGCTAAGGCTTCAGAAGAGGCTTGCTGTGGTGGTATTTTATATAAAACTTGCCTAAGGATCAGGAAAGTAAAACAGCTACACTGGCCAGCCTTACAGACCAGGCAGTGGTGACACACACCTTTAATCCCAGTAGACACATTAAATGCCATAGAAACCAGGAGGTAGTGGTGCATGCCTTTAATCCCAGAACTAGAGAGGATTATAAAACTATGGGAGGGGACAGCTCTCAGACACAACGTCATTCTGAGATTCATTTCCGGACTGAAGTTGAGGTAAGAGCCAGTGGCTAGCTGCTTTGCTTTTCAGACCTTCAGGTTGAAGCCCAATTTCAGTCCCTGAGTGTTTAATTAAATCGTGCTTCAGCTTGCCTCTAGTTTGCTGTGCTGTGGTAAAAAGGTCTGGCTGGAGACCAATGAGATCAACATCAATGCCAACTCTATAGAAAGATCCAGAAGCTGATCAAAGATCAGCTGATCACCTACAGTCCTGTGGCTCTATCTTCCCAGGCCCAATACTAGAAAACCCCTTTGGTTCTCTGGAAACGTGGGCACAGGGACACGGGTGAGTGGATGAATGTTGTCAATGGCAGAATGCCCAAAGAGGTAAACTGGACGAAGAAGATGCAAATCTTGCAGCAGGCTGTGCAGGAAATACCATAAATTTAAAATGTATCACCACATGCATTACAGACTAACCTGAAGGTGAAGGAGTGTGTGTAAAGACAAAAAAAAAATGTATTCTCCTGGAATATATCCAAGCACTGGAGGCAGAAGGGGCCTGAATGAAGATCCTGGCTGACCAGGCCAGGCCTGCAGGACGATCAAGGAAGTATGAAATGCCCTAGAAGAGTACCTGAAGTCCCAGAGCTAGATCATAAAGTGGTGTCTCTATGTGGATAGTGAACTAAGTGGTCTAAGTGGTGGATCACATAGCTCAGCCATTGAAATAAAATATGCCTTTGAAAAACCAACCGTTAAACAAGCTCAAGAAATTATAACATGCAGCCATGGTTGAGACCACTAAAGACAACGAAAACTGACTTTGCCTACCTGGAAGAACTTGTCACGAAAGGTAAATGTCACTGTTTTTCAGATAGTTTATGATCTATGGAATATCTCTTTTTGATATTGAAAAGAGATTTTCTAGACATTGCCCAGTAGCGATCAACAGAAGAAAAGCCTGGCCTCTCCATCCTACTGACTCCCAAGATGGAAGGACAGATTAACATCTGCTTCCTCTCTCAAATCCTCTGGTAGTCAAACCCACGGCCGTGTGGAAGCAGTTAACTAAAATAGCTCTTAAAAAATTCTAGAAGGGGACTGGAGAGATGACTTAGCAGTTAAGAACACTGGCTGCTCTTCCAGAGGTCCTGAGTTCAATTCCCAGCACCCACATGGTGGCTCACAACCATCTGTAATGAGATCTGGCACCCTTTTTCTGGCCTGCAGGCATACATGCAGACAGAACACTGTATTCATAATAAATAAATAAATATAAAAAATTCTAGAAGGGCAGTTTCAAAACCATTTCACCAGCTGTCATTAAAAATATTGATTCATTTGATAAACTGTATGAAAGTGGAATGATTTGATCTTTAATACAAGGTAGAAAGTTGAGAGGAACTGGAATATTCTGTGACTTTATTACGCTTTATCTTCTGATATAAAATACACTATTGACTTCTGTAAAAGGACCAAGACTGGTCCAAAGGCCAAAGGAGGAGTGGGGCATTCCAGTCTTGAGAAACGGCTCAGCAGTTAAGAGTGCTCGCTGTTCTTGCGGAAGACCCAGGTTCCCAGCACCCACGTAGTGGCGGATGACTACCTGTCACTCCAGACTCAGGGACTCTGATTCTCTCTTCTGACCTCCACAGGTACAGACAGGCACATAGTGCACTGACAGACATACAAGCCAAACACCCATATATATATACCACAAATAAATCTTTAAAAGAACAAAAGGAGATGTAGTAGCCTTGTGCAAGTTAGATCCTGAGAGGGAGAAAATAATGGGGGGGCTAGGTAACCCAAGTGACAGTGAAGATACCAGCTCTCCATGGAAGAATTTGACAACTACAGAACAGACTTCAGTTATTACAAATTGAAAAATGTCATGCAAAAAGGGAGGGATACCATGCTGATTACAGAAGAAAACTCAGAAACTTTCATGATCAACATCACAAATGATCAACAACGTCCTTAGTTAATAACTAATGGTTTGCTTTGGTTCTTTCTTGCCTGAGTGTCTGCAATCTCTCAGGGAAGTTTAGTGAATATGAGTACAGAATATAAGGAGAGAGAGAGAGAGAGAGAGAGAGAGAGAGAGAGAGAGAGAGAGAGAGAGAGAGAGAGAGAGAGAGGAGAGAGACCCATACCTTTTATTTTACAGTAATGTTGAAAAGCTATCACAAAAACTCCTGTCAACCATTTGACGCTCCATCGTGACCTATGGCTTGGGGCTAAGCATGCTGAGGAATGTGTTTTGGCATCATTGTTAATCGAATTAAAGGCCGTATATTCAGCACATTTACTAATGTACATCTTAAATGGAGCATGCTCAAAAACATGCCTGCCACTATTTTCATTTGTGTGTTTGTGTGTATGTATGTATGTATGTATGTATGTATGTATGTATCTATCTATCTATCTATCTATGCATGCATGTATCTATGTATCTATCTGTGTATGTATCTATGTATGTATGTATGTATCTATGTTTGCTCCCTGAATAAAATCTCCTTGTTTTCTTTGTTCCCAAAGGGCGCTCCTTGTGAAAGAACCCCTGGCTTTCCTCACAGGCAGCAGGTGATACACCCTGTTTCTTCCTTAGCTCCTCACTCACCTCGAGGAAAACACTAAGTCTAGCTGACTACAGAGGCAGAGCACAATGCAGTAAGGAGCTAAGGAAGGGCTGGGGTGGCCTAAGACATACTAACTTATGTGCTGAAACTCATGTCTCAGGGTGGGTCCACAATCATCCATCTGGAGGCTGAATTTCACAGCTTGCCAAAACCCATTCTTGGGCAATCTGGCATTTAATATTTATACTCTATGTATGTATCTATTTATAGCACAAGCTATGAAAATGAGAAAAAATCAAAACATGCCATCACAGGGCCTCACTGGATCTGTGCAGTAAGACTATCTGCTGGGTGATCTACCAATAACTAGAGTTCAGTAAGACTCCCCCGGTTTCCCTGCTGTATGACCAACTCACCGTTGATACCCAGGGCTCTTCTTGGGTCAAATGCAAAGGGGCATGTGCTTAGCATGTGAGGGTTCTCACGTCAGTAAGTCTGTAGAATGCTCTCAGCAGCAACCATACAACCCATCAGCACCTTCATTCTTCGAAGATGGCTTTATCCAAACTTCTCTTTGTCAGACCTCATTGGCTATCTCTCCAAGCACTACTTCTCGGTGCCTGCAGAACCTGGATGGTTCAGAGACCTCTGATTTCCCACCTGCCTCAGGAACAGGCGAACTCATCTGAGCCCCAGGGAAAGCTTTATGGATAGCAACTAGTCACCCAGGATCCTCTTCCTTCCCAAAGTTGTTTCAGCAGGTAGACTGGCTCAGTTCTGGGCAAGAAAGTTGTATGTTTTGTTTAACAGTGTTGCTACACTTGCTCTCACCAAAAGGCTGAGAATGTGGCAGGACACACAGGGCCTGCCCAGGTCTAAGCCAGATGGGGTCCCAGCTCTGAGAGGAGAAAGTAAACCAGATAAAGGAAATGGGTCCCTGCCTAGTCTCTGCCTGGTCTCTGGAGACACAGTTATAATAGGTAAGAAACCTAATGAACAATATTACACACATACGACTCTTTTCTCACTTTTAGCTCAAAGCAGTATCAAAAGAAGCGAAAGAAAAACAATTTCATAAAACAAATAAAAACACCACTTACTAAAACTAAAAAGTAGTATCAAATATAGAGATCTAGAAAATTTTGATACTCAAAAACAATGACAGTAAGCTTACTAAAGATTTAACAACAAAAAGCCCAATGTTTATACGTATGTACGTATGTATGTATGTATGTAAGTATGTATGTATATATGTATTTTAGGGTGTTTTGCTTTTGTTTTAGGCAGGATCTTACTATGTGTCTCTGGGTGGTGCAATGCTCACTATATAGCCTTAAACTTACAGCAAATCACCTGTGCCAGCCTCCCAAGTGCTAAGAGTATAGGAATGTATTTTTAGTCTTTACAGACAGTGTTTACAATGTAGCCCAGGCTGACCTGAAACTTTCAATCCCCCTGCCAGCCTCCCAAGTAGAATTAGAGGAATATGCCACTAAGCCCACTTCAGGCATTAGTCTCTAAGTGCCTGGAGTGATTTCTCACAGTGCTACTAGAACATTGTCTCCCAGCCCTGGACTTTATACAAGTACTTTCTCTGGAAAAAAAAAAATCCCAGATAAATCTTACACAGCTTAAAACCCATGTGGGGAAATAAAATCAACTTTTTGTAAAGCTTTATCTCAGGCAAAGCTTCATTTCTCCAGGTTGATGGCACAATCGCCACAGATTTTGTCACTGTGCACTGGGCGGTACCTATTCCCACGGTCAAGAGTGACCAGAACATGAGGATAGCGTCTCTGACCTAAAATGAACTTGACTATAGATCTCTGGTCAAATTTTAGAGTTATGGTGGAAACTCTAAATGGACATCAAATTGTTTACTAGTGAGCTTCAAGGCTACTGAAAGAATAGACCCTCCTGGAGGAGAGTAAGAACTAATAATTTAGAATTGGAGTATTTCCTTAAATTCACAGTCATCACTTGGTTATCTGTGATATGGGGTGGAGTTATTCTGAGATCTTAGAGCCATGCGGTTCAATTGATATGTGCAAGCCGATCTTTCCAGAGCAGAAATGTTTGTTTATAATTCCTGTTGGCTCAGTGTTTCATTAGAATAAAGTCTGACTCTTCTTTCATAATAAGATGAATATGATATACAAATAATATAGCAAGTCACCATAGAAATCTAGAAGCCCATTTTCAGTAAAGAGTCAAACCAGTTGTCCCAGAAAGCAGTTTCTCTTGCTGTGTAAGAAGTACTTAACTGATGAGAACCCAGGACCTTAGTGGTCTCCTACTATGTTAGTTAGGACAATGCGAGGCTTACAAGGAATTAACCCTGCAGTTGGATATAAATGTTATCTAAATAAAAATCCCCAAGACCATTCTACCTTCAAAGTTTTAAAGGACAAGGAAAAAAGAACGTAGTTTGGGGATGGATATAGAGATAATTAAAACAAAAGAGCTTCAAAGAAAATCATTGAAATGATTATCATATACTTCTTTTCTGAAAATAGCTAATAATTCACACTCCTGGGACAGGGTGTACAATACATCTGTCACACCAGCTTTCAATATCTGAAAAACATGTTTATATGTGAGAAAATACACATAGTCGTGGTATGTGGTGACAGATTGATACAAACATACATAACATACATAACATAACATAACATAATATAAAGAAAAAACAGTTTCAGAGACAAAGAGCGACTGCCTCTGGGAAGCAGTATCACTTGCACTAAGCATGCGCCTTTTACCTTATTCTAAAGCCCAACAACTAAAAAGCAAATACAGTTCTTTCAACATAGATCTTTTATTTAAAAAACATTTTATTCGTCCAATATATTTTGTTTTTTTCAGGAGCAGTTTGGTTTGACTTTGGCTTTGGTAATACATTAATATCTTTGATTTTTGAGAAAAAAGACTATTTACCAATGCTGGCCCTGAACTCTCCAGATCAAGTGAACCTTCCTCCTTAGCTTCCCAGACAAATGGGAATAAAGGAGTTCACCACCAGAGGCCACTGTCCAGCCAAGGCCTTAGCAGCCATATCATAAAATTAAGTTACACTGACTATATCTAAGAAATCCAATTAATTGTATTCAATAAAGTCGATGATGTCCATCTATACTACTATAATTGATATAATTTGCAATATCAATCATTTGGCATCTTGTTGAAAGACAGCAGAGAACGCTGATGATACAGTGTTCAATCTGTCCCCCAATCACTGTAAAAACTGAAAAGAGAACCTACTCGATTCTGCAAAGTCATTTAGTTACAGTGTACGTTTCAATGTTTCCCATTAAAAGTACTGAATCAATCTACCAAATGCATTTTCGACTCATCTAATAACTGTGTGACACTAAAACATGTACAGCAACAATTTCAAAATAAAAATAGTATTTCTATGATAATTTCCTTGAAAACCTAACCACAGTCTTGCTTTTATTAAACAATTCTATATTTTTATTTACAAATTTAATAATATGCTTATAAGTATGCTATCATCTCCAGAGTTTCCTATTAATCAAATAGATAGTAATGCTTAAAATATCTATAAGTAATAGCTGCATTTTCTTTTGGTATATTTGTTTGTTTATTCATTTATTTGGGTTCTGTTGTTTTGTTTTTGAGCTAGCAACTCTCTACAAAGTCATGCCTAGCCTGGAACTCACGATATAGACCAGGCTGGCCTTGAACGCTCAGATATCCACCTGCCTCTACCTCCTTGTGCCATCATGCCTGGCCCTGTTCTTTTTATTAGCACGTATTACTAGTATAAAGTAACAGGCTTTGCTATGGAATGCTATGGATGATATTCCCATTTTGTGAGGCATAGAATCTGGTTACATAGCCCAGACAAACCTAAATCTACAACTCACCATTCTCTCACCTGTTTTCTGAGTGTTAGAACTATAGTCAGATGCCATTATTCCAGGCAGTAAGACTACATTTTTGTACTAAATAAGAAAACAAAGTTTACATGAACCAATGATACAAAGACGTGCAGGGTATTGCACTCTGGGCCTCTCCTTCTCGTCCACACCCGAGAATTCTGTGTTACACACTCCATTAAAAAAAAAAAAAAACTGTTCGTCCTGACGACTCTAGTAAACCCTCAAACCATTCCTTTAGAAATAACTTCCCAGGCCCTAACTTTAGTATTTGGTCTCCGTGGTCGACCACTCTCTGGTCATTAGCAGGCATTTCCAATGGTCTTTCCAGTGCCTCCAATCCAATTCTCTTTATTCTGGGCTTTGAAGCCAAAGGCAGTCCCACTAACAGCCAAAGCCACCCTGTGTTGAGTTCAAGAAATCTCCTGCTTTTGAGAGAAAACTACACCTACACTTAAAAAAATCCTAGAGTGGGGTTCACAGTTTAAAACTGAAACCCTTCAAGATGATGATGATGATGATGATGATGATGATGATAATGATGATGATTTGGAGGAGGATAATGAAAGCAGGCCAGCAGTGCAGAACTACAATCCCACCCACTCGGAAGGATGAAGCAGGAGGTTTGGAGGAAATTTGAGGACAGCTGAGGTACATACCAAAACCCTATTCGAAAAAAAAAAAAAAAAAAACAGAAAAAAAGAAACAAACAAAAAAGGAAAAAAAAGACAGAAGAAATGAACTATGTTTCAGCTAAAACTAAAATATGTGAGGGCCACACAAAGTTCCTTAGGACAGGCTATCAATAAGAGACGCTTACCCTGTAAAAGTTTCAAAAGCTCTATATCTATTTCAAAGGAATAGTTTCATTATGAATCAAAGAAACATAATAAAATCATAGCACTAAAAATATAGAACCCTTTCCAGACTTGCAACAGGCACAATACCAAAACCCTAAAGCCTTAGTAATTATTTATACTAGACACAGCATTTGCAGAAAGAAACTCCTGCCATCCCACTAGTAAAATCTCAAAAGTCCTCTAAGGGAAACAGTTGAGCAATTAAACAAGAAAGGTACCGTATGACTCAACAATATTACTTTTGAATATCTATTAAAAGAAAACTATAAAGTTGTGCATGAAAATGTCCAAAGTAACAAAAAGAATGAACTACACATAGACACAGCACACATGCACAGAGAGAGAAGGGAGGATGAACTACACAGAGACACAGCACACATGCACAGAGAGAGAAGGGAGGGTGAACAATACATAGACACAGCACACATGCACAGAGAGAGAAGGGAGGATGAACTACACAGAGACACAGCACACATGCACAGAGAGAGAAGGGAGGGTGAACAATACATAGACACAGCACACATGCACAGAGAGAGAAGGGAGGGTGAACAATACATAGACACAGCACACATGCACAGAGAAGGGAGGGTGAACTACACACAGACACAGCACACATGCACAGAGAGGGAGGGATAGATGCATGCACAGAAACCCCACACAGACGCATGCAAAGCAAAAACAAAAGAGCTGGAATGAACTACTAGGACATGCTACATCCTACATGAACTGTTAATGCCTGCCAACTAAAGGAAATAAGGCAAGGAACACATATCATACATGGGGGGGGGATTTATAAAGAAAAAGTAAATTAGTTATTGACTAGGAGCTATAGACAGAAATGGAAATTAAATCTAAATGGGGAAAAGAATCTTATCAGAGGAATTCAGATGTTTTTTATAACTGATTTACAGTGTATGGGGCACAGTAGGAGACACCTGTAATCCCTGCACTGTGTAGGCAGAGGCAGGAGGATCACAAGTTAGAGGCCAACCAAGACTACAGAGCAAGTTTGAGACAGTCTGAGACAACCCTGTCTCCAAAAAAGAAAACAAACAAACAAATCTTGGTTAGCAATGACTATTGTATCACTAGGTAAACTTACTTTAAATATCATTGAATAGTACATTTGAAATGAGTAAATTTTATGAACAATAAAATCCACCTTAAGATAATCATTATACTCACCTAAAGGCACTTCTATTACTTTAAGTGTTGTTAAGATTAGACTAGCCCTGGTAAGTAATCACATTCTGCCCAGTGAGTACTACAGATAGTCCCATTACCAAAAGATCTGAGACTAAATAAAGCTACTCAGAACTAAGCACAGACACATTCACAGTTACCTAAATTATTCTGATACAATATTTAAAGTCATACACACACACACACACACACACACACACACACACACACATTTCAATGTCTTTGTATTTTATCCTGAGCACTATAGGAAAGGATTTTCTGGGATCAACGTCTCTCCTTGATCTCACTGTTCAGTTCAGGCTGGCTGTGCACTCGGGATCTTCCTGCCTCAGCCCCTCCAGTGCTGGGGTTACGGGCATGCTTCACCAACTCCAGATCTCTGGGATCTTTTTTAAGACTTAAATACTTGACAAGTAAATTTTTCGTGTTTTATGTGTTTTCCTTTTACTTAATTCTAAGCCAACTTTGGGAAATTATTTTTTTCCAAGTTGCCCTCTTTACAAGGGGACAATGAAAAGCCTGGTGACAACCCTGCGTGTCAGTTTGTTTGCTTGTTGCAGGGGTGAGACACAGACCAAAAGCAACTTGAAGGGGGAAGGGTTCATTTGGCTTACACATCCACATCCCGGTCCATCACTGAGGGAGGCCAGGGCCGGAACTGAAGCAGAGACGCGGAGAAACGCCACTGTCCACCTTAAAGCCTGTGGCGCGCCCAGCTTGCCCTCTTAGATGGCTCAAGTCTACACGGCCAAGAGTGGCGCTGCCCACAGTTGACCGAACCCTCCCACAGCAATCATTAATCACGGAAGTGCCCTACAGAGCTTCCCACGGGCCAGTCTCATAGACACGATTCCTAACCGAGGCTCCTTCTCCACAGGAGTCTCTAGTTTGTGTCAAGTTGACAAGAAATCAGTAAAGAAATAACCAGCACACCCTGTATGTCTTCAGAGACATCACTCTAAAATTTCAATATCCAATAACTGAAACTGAATTATCACAAGCCAATGAGGGAATAAGTCAATAACGCAACAAAGGATAAAGAAATCGATAACCCACACTTTGCAACTTCTTTCTGTGGTCTAAGAGGCCCCAGATAGTTGGGCTCCTTTTTGTTTTTGACCTCATCTGATGACACATTGACTCCCAGTTTCACGGCCTTCAGCTGTCCTTCCTTCTCTCAACCATGCTAGGCTTATAATTCTTGGCTCCACTTTCGCTGTTGGTCCTTCTGTTTGGGGGCCCTTACATTTAATACCACCCTTCATATAGATGACATGTTCTAACAGCAACTGTTAACTATCACCTCCATCCCAATATCAGGGCTCCACCAACAATAAGGCCACTCTCTGACATTACCTTATTTAACAAGTTTATGGCCTTTCTGGCCAGAAGGCAAGCTCTTCAAAATTAAAGCACTTACCTTCTTCTGGTCTCCCAAGCTCTCAGGTTCCAGAAGAACCCTCAGCAATACCCAGGGAATTACAAATGTGTGTATAGGTCTAGCTGCACGTATATAAGCTAAGCATGTCTATATGTATATATGTACATGTCTGTAAATATACATGTGCATGCATGCTTGTGTACATATGTAAAATGAAAATAAGGATCTTAAGTTTTTCAACAAAGATTTGTCTTCTACACAATAGTAAATGTATATATAAATAAGTATTCAAATAATGAATCACTAGAAGAGCAAAATAGTCATTGATTGATTTACTAATAACAGTGAAAGGTCTGCTATTTATTATTATCATAAAACATCATCATTTAATTATACTCTTATCCTCAGCATTTATTTTAATCATCGGCATTAACTACTTTATAAGTGGAGCATAGTCAAATAAATGAGGACTTGCAGAACTAGCTTTTGGGTCCAGTTGAATTCATATCCTGCCTTTTAATCTACCAGGACTCTGATTTTCCCAGAAATTCAAGGTCCCAGTGGAAAGCAGGCAAAGGTTGACGAAATGTCAAGTGAGGTCCCCAAATACAAGACTGCACTTGCCCATTTCAACAGAACCTGAACCTAAGTGCTCTTTCCCTGACCTTGCCTCAGCCTCCCCATTCCCACCCACACCACCTCCCATTCTGCATGGTTAACCCACATGCTGAGTTCTGGGTGCCATCCCCCACTGCGAAACAGGGAATAAAAAGATTGGAATAAGAATCACAGAGTAACAGAAAAATTATTTTGATGTTATCGAAATAAAAAAGATGACCCACAATAAATAAAGAGATAAGAAAGCACGCTACTTTGACAGGTTTGCCAGGTGACGTCATTAAAGCTCGGGGAGCTGAAGAGAAAACCTCCCCACTACCCCTCCCTCTCCCTGAGGCATTTAATTATTCGTTTACTGAATAACAACGGAGTGGCTCACAGGAAAAGACGTGGGCTGAGTAGCTCAGATAATATGATTTAGATGTCCTTTCGAGCCCTCTTCTTTCTAAGGAATGTTTCACAGTAAAATACAGCACCCTCTGCTGACCTTTGGAAGGGTCCGTGTAACCTCAGAACCAATATGAGCAGAGCAAATAATACGTTTGGTGTTATTAATGTATCTGTCCTAAGAGTGAAATTTCATAGCCATGACCCATGAAGGAAACTACCTCCCACACTTAATAACTGACAAAGCAGGAACTGGCTGTACTGCTCGCTTTTAGCCTTTCTGTATTTTTAAACCCCTTCCACAGAACTACAACCCAAAGGGTGAATGAACTCTTGTATAATCTGGTTATAGAAAATCTGGTTTGCTGAATATTTTGAAGGAATATTATGTAATAATTCATTTTCTTCAATTCCCATCTTAAAATAAGTATTATTGGATCTATTCTGCAACTGATATCCAGCTACATACAGACTTAATTATCCCTTAGTTAAAAATAATTTTTTGACTTGTTCCACAGGCCTAGAATTGCTTTATGAGAGAGCAGTCCAAAGTTTTTCAAAGCATATTCAATTTCCACCTTCCTTCTTCCTAAACCAATAGAGCCATAAAGGTAAGTCAAACCAAAAGCATTAAATTGCACAAGAAAAAAAATCTACATTAAAAATGAAAAAGAAAAAAACTATCACATTATTGTGGTTTTTTAGCATAAAGAAAATAGTTACTAACAAACGGTACACCCTACTACAAACACGTGTGCACATTCATGTCTACTGTTGCTCTATTCGCACTAGCTAGAGAATAAAATCAACCTCAACGACTACCAAGAGATGAATAGGCAAGAAAAACTATGGCACACATACACAACATTACTAGGTTGTAAAAAAAAATTAAGTCATAAAATTTGCATAAGTAGATGGAACAAGAAAAAAAATGTACCGAATAAGGTAACTCGGGCTCAGAAGGATAAATACTGTTTTCTCTCATACACAGATCCTTGCTGATGGTGATGGCAGAGGAGCAGCAGGTGGCAATTGAAGTTCAAGGTGTTATCCCACCAGGAGGAAATTCTCTGATGGGTCAATCTCTGTTAGGCAAGGCCCCAGACCCCAGAATGTCTTTTGTTTCTCCTGTGCCTTTACATGTTTGCTATCATCTTTCTCTGGTATCTTGTATGGTGGTGTGAGTGGATGTGCGGAGACCCTCACTGGCTGTAATGTGGTGTGTTTATCTTATTGGAAACATCCCAATCTACTGAGCATCTGAGGCTGTTCATTATCCTCCACACCCAGCCGCACACCGTGTACACATGAGCATGAACACACACATACAGAGACAGAAAGGACTTTTACTGCCTTAAGTATATCTTCATAATCTATCATTCATAGAAGCACAAGTCATACAGATTCTTGTGCAAAATGCTGGAAGAACTCCTACCTTCTATTATATATTAGTAAAAGTTGTGTATCTACAAAAGCTATTCAATTTCAAATGCACATTTATTTCTTATTATCACCAACATTAACACCTTGAAGTCACTAGATAGCATAATTACAGTGAAGACAACTTGGCAAGCACTTACTGGTTTAGCCGGACATCAAGAATGAACGAGGTTCCAAAGGCATCCACCTGGAAGCTTGCCTTGTCCACATGAGTCAACTGCAATATCAAAATGGTAGAGCATATTTATAGTCAGCGGTGGTGGTTTCTTACGTGAGTATTTCTTATAGTCATCCTGAAAGGCTCATCGTATTACAAATAAGAAAGCAGTTCAACAAGGAGGATAAAAGACAGCACAGCAAACAAAACTGTGTGCCTTCTTGGAAACCAGGCAGTCACCAATCCAAAGTTCATTACCATCCAGTCAAGGAGACAAGGACCCTACTTTTCTGCTTTGCCTCATCTTGAAACACTGCAAATCCAACTTTACTTCAGTAAACTTACTCCCTAATTGTTGTGGAATAATCCTCTGTACACTGTAAAGATTCGTCACTCTGATTGGTTTAATACAAAGATGGCCAGTAGTTAGACAGGAAGTATGGGAGGGACAGAGGACTCTGGAAGAAAGAAGGCAGAGTAAGAGGAGTCATCAGCCAGACACAAAGGAAGCAAGTTGTGTACAGAATGAGATAACAAGCCATGAGACAAGTCGTAGAAGTTAGATAAGAAATATGGGTCAATTTAAATGTAAGAGCTAGTTAGTAATAAGCATAAGCTATTGTCAAATCATTTATACTTAATATTAAGTCTGGATATTTAGAAACAGTTGCCAAGGCACAGAGAAACTCTGCCTACAAATGGCACCCAAACGTTCAGCAACCACAACCACATAAAACCTGAGAGAGCTTGGGAAAGGGTTCTAGACACACAGAAACGGAGTCAAGAGCCATTTCCTAGTTTCATGTCTCTGACACTGGCCACAATACTGGGATGTGTCTCCTGGTTGCTGCCTGCAGACCTGAGCAGCCAGTGTCTGATGAGCTAAGCTAGGTGGTGGGTTCCTGCCAGCCGCAGTACAGAAAAGCATCTCCTGGCAGCCATTTGTGGGAGGGCAAGCTCCAAAGCAGAGGTGGAAATCATAGCCATGCCGCTTAGCAGTCTACAGGCTCATGTGGTCCAAATGAGATTACAGATACTCAATAAAGACAGATTCAGACAAAAACAAACAAACAAAAAAAAAACCTCTGAATCAGTCACAGTGTGTTTAAAAATATACATCATAGGCTTGAAAGAGAGAAGAGAAAGAGTATATACGGTTTTAGATTGAAAATATAGTTTTAAAATAATAAGGTCCTTAAAAGGGAAGAGTAATAAAAAATATAAGTCACATAAAGATGGAAAATACAGAGATTCTGTAAGTTATTGTGCTCTCTTTAGACCTTCTGATTGCTAATGGAAAAACAACAGCTGCTAAAACACACTGGATTATAAAAAGTGCTGGATTAAACCAGCCTATATATTTTGAAAATGTCTTGACTTCACACTCAGTACACTCAGGACTAGGTGAAAAGAGAAGGCCCGATGGGCAAAAGCAACAGGATGATTCTCCTACCGGACAGGATTTGAAAGAATGTGGGCTGGGGAATCCTGCATGGCTGTCGGGGCCCACCAGCCTCCTCTAACCGGAAGACAAGGTGATCACAGAGTACTTCAGCCCCTTCTCCCAGGCAAACCTAACTCCCCCTCACTCTTCTCAGATAACTCCAACAAGCCCTGGTTTCCTCTGTTTTTTCCCAGAGTCCTCAGAGTTGCACCTTACTCTCAGCTCCACCGCTGTCACACAGCACAATCCCCTGATCTCCCAAGATCCATGCTGAAAACCCAGTGTAAGCTGCACACTTGCTACTCCACCAAAGATCTCCATCCTGCCCCCGCATTTCAAGATGCCCTCAGCTGCCTCCCAGTGCCCAGACATAGGGCTCTAGGCCCCCGACCCTCCCCAGTGCCCAAGNTCCCCTGATCTCCCAAGATCCATGCTGAAAACCCAGTGTAAGCTGCACACTTGCTACTCCACCAAAGATCTCCATCCTGCCCCCGCATTTCAAGATGCCCTCAGCTGCCCCCCAGTGCCCAGGCATAGGGCTCTAGGCCCCCAACCCTCCCCAGTGCCCAGGCATAGGGCTCTAGGCCCCCAACCCTCCCCAGTGCCCAGGCATAGGGCTCTAGGCCCCCGACCCGCCCCAGTGCCTTACGACTCAGCTGCATCAGGCAGGGTCATTCCCAACTTTACCCTTAAACTTTGCTGTCGAAAGTTGAAAGAAAACAAAATGGTTCAGAAGAAAAAAAAACTAATATAATACAGGACTTTCCTCTGAGGGAGGAGAGGGGAGCTAATGTACACTACCAACTTATTAATTTTACATGGAAGAGAGAAATAGCAGAGGTCCTGTGTGTGATTTTGTGGATAGATGTATTCTTCCCATAAGCAAGGTTCTGGGTTCAACTTTCAGCATGCCCTGCCCACCAAAGAGAAGGAGGAGGAGGAAGAGAAGGAGAAGTGGACGAATAAGGAGAAGAGAAAGAAGAGGAAGAGGAAAAGAAGGGAGGAAAAAGGAGTAGGAGGAGAAGGAGGGGGAAGAAGGAGGAGAAAAGGAGAAGGAGGAGAAGAAGAAGAGGAGGAGGAGGAGGAGGAGGAGGAGGAGGAAGAGGAAGAAGAAGAAGAAGAGGAAGAGGAAGAGGAAGAGGAAGAGGAAGAGGAAGAGGAAGAAGACGATGACGATAAGTATATCTGAGGCACATTTGGAAATAAAATTTTATAAAAATACACTTCTTCAAATTACTACATAAGAACAAATTCTGTTGTTTTGTTTTTTCTTTCTTCCTTTGGTGATGCTGGGACTGAATCAGAGCTTTGCACAAAATAGGCAAGAATTCTACCACCAAAATCCCCAGTACTTCATTTCTTATCTTAAAACTGTTTAACACTTCAATGTTACAGAATAATATTGAAAAGATCCTTAGAACTCAAATAATAGATGCTTTTATTTTACAAACAGAAAAGATGAGGCATGTATGGGCAAAAGTCATTTCCAAGTACAAGAGTCCTTGGCAGGCCAGGCATCTAGCTCCCAGAAGGCTTCACCAGCACACTTCAGCTCCTTGCTGTCCCTCTGTGGTTTGGAGATGTATGCAGATTTTCAGGACTTCTGGTTAGCTTATTATGATAGGAACATCCTTAGAGACGTGAGAATGCTCTGAGCAGCGTGTTTTAGAGGCAACAGAAAGAAAATCAAACTTCAGTTCACGGTCAGCCTGGTCTACAAGAGTTAGTTTCAGGACAGGCTCCAAAGCTACAGAGAAACCCTGCCTTGGGAAAAAAAACTGAGAATTACAGTTAAAAATATAAACTAAACTCGATTTTCCATGAAAAGATGACATAGGTGTGACAAAATATGGCTAACAGGTTATAGAAGTTGTGAAACAAAAGATGCAGAAGAAAAACGCACTAATTATTTTCAAACGATCCAGATGGCAAGGAATCTTGATAAATCAGTATAATTATATAAAGTTAATTTTAATTTCTAATTTCAAAAATGAACCATAGAATTGTAGGACCTATGGGACTTGATATGATCTCCAGATTGAGACCTGTTCACTATTCACAGAAATAGCCAAAATTTAAATATAAAGTTAATATAACACCACGTTCCCTACAAATTCAGTTTCTTGGCACCCTGTCCTTCTGTCTTGACACAGTCTAGAGTCAGCAAACCAGAGCCAACCCACATTTGCCAGAGGTTAAAAGTTAAGTTTTCAAGACTGCCTTACTCGTAACTCAAAAAGAAAAGGAGAAAAGAAAAGCAAATTGACAGCAAACCATGCACGGTAAAATCAAACCTTTGGCAAAACAAAGGCTAAGTTAACTTCAACCTGAAAACAAATAGACGACTGGTGATGGATTGGGAAGATTACCAACCAAATGGTATTATGCAATGCAACTGCAAAAGGAATTAACATTATTCAAAAGAAGAATTCAAGTATATAGCAGAGCCCTTAGCTCCTCGTGTTTCCTGAATACTGTGTCACTACACTGCCAACACAGAAGGGATTCCTGGAAGTCTAATAACGAACTACCAAGAGCAAGCCACACTTGTACGTATCAGCCCTATTTTGACACCATTGGCAATAGCCTCTCTTTCACCTTACTCATTACCCCATGGCCTCAAGTAAACTTTTGTCAGAGGACGGGGATTCCCCAAGACTGCTGTGCTGCATTACAGCATTTGTGCGGCCACAGGCGTCAGAGGAGCCAGGCAGCTGAGATAGACGATAAGTGTGTGAAGAACTGTGCAAGAAGGCATTAGCTAGGAGAGTACGCTTACACAGCATACATAAGAAATGAGTCATATTATTCACATGTGTGTGGGGATGATGACTCTCGGGTAAAGCCAGCTCTGATTTCTCTCTGGCCAACTCAATTGTGCCCTATGGCACAATTGTCATGAGGTCTATCATAGACTGCATCTAATTTCTACTTTATCTTTAACCAAACTGCTCTCTAAGTCCAGCCTTCTGCATTACTATTACAGAAATCAAAACAGTACCTGCCAGTAGGTCATTTGTTACAAAATGAAACAAACAACAATAACAACCACAAAAGCCTTGAGAGTGAACTGAGAGAGCTAGTCTGGGCTGAAATCCTGGGATTTCAGTTACAAGGGAATGAACTAGAACAAGTCGTTCAGAGTCTCAACCTGGGAGTGTTCATCTCTGCAAGTCAGGAGGAGCAGTGTGCACTCTGTGGGTGTGTGCAAGTCAGGAGCAGCAGTGCGCACTCTGTGGACGTGTGCAAGTAAGGAGGAGCAGTGTGCACTCTGTGGGCGTGTGCAAGTCAGGAGCAGCAGTGCGCACTCTGTGGGCGTGTGCAAGTAAGGAGGAGCAGTGTGCACTCTGTGGGCGTGTGCAAGTCAGAAGCAGCAGTGCGCACTCTGTGGGCGTGTGCAAGTAAGGAGGAGCAGTGTGCACTCTGTGGGCGTGTGCAAGTCAGGAGCAGCAGTGTGCACTCTGTGGGTATGTGCAAGTCAGGAGCAGCAGTGTGCACTCTGTGGGTGTGTGCAATTCAGTGGGCCCCCTTTGTCCTTAGACTTTTGACCACAGTGAAGACCTCAGGATAGAAAATGACTGAGATGAGGTCCTTGCACCCTCCACCTCCCCAAACCTCACAGTCAAAAGGAACCGAATGATTACAAAATATGGATATGTGCCTTCATAGTATGAGCTACAACACCAGCTCTCCCTCTGCAGCTAGCCTAAGGTGATGGGCTGCTTCCCAAACTGAGGAAACTGGATAAACATACCTTGCAAAGGACCCACAAGGGCACAAAGTCAGATACAGTCAGCACAGAAAAGCATGGGAAGCGCTGAGATGTAGTCAGGTAGCATGAGGAATCAGTTGTGGAAGGTCGGGCCTTCTGTGGGCACCGAGGGACATCTCAACACTGGCTCCACACTGATTTTGCTAAGAAAATTCTCCTAAGTGCATGAAAGCCTGTGCTGTGGACTCTGAGATTCCACAGTGAAATGGGAAGACAACATTTTGAGAGTGGTACCATGTCGGTGTGAGGTGTGGTAGGTTAAAAGTAGTCACTGTAAACTCACCTGAGAAAGGCAGTTTATCCTGAGAGCACTAAAAAGTGGGTATGAAGGTCTTCATGGCAGCAGGTATTCAATACACAGAATTCCCATCCCTTTCCTTTGCTACTTAGGAACAGCAATAACAAAAGTCCGCCTTTGAAAACAGGTGATCCACATCTACTTACTGGTTTACTAAACATAACTTTTCGTTTTCTTGATAGAGTTTCACTGTCTATCCCTAACTGACTTTGTACTTGCGTTCTAGTCCAGGGTGACTTCAAATTCACAGCAATATCCCTGCTTTACCCTCCATGCTCAGACCACAAGATCACAACACATTCAACTATCCCAAGTAAAATATATGTTTTTCTGAAAATTTACTACCTAAAGCTTGTTGAGTTCAACCAAAACAACGTAAGTTTTAAAGTTTTGTGTAAGGAAGAGAAGGAAAAGGTAAGTGGGAGCTGGCACATTGTGGGGTCACAGGAGGAACTCTATGATAAATAACATGGAAATTCCAATCTTTGCCATTTTAGTTAAAAAAAAAAAAAAGAACCAAGACCAAGTTTATTGAGTGTCTACTTTGTGGTAGACAATGTGCCGGTCCTTGTAGAGGTGTTTTTGGAATCACTTAGCTCCCTTATTCCCATTTCCTTTTTCCTTTTTGCTTTCCAAATCTAACTTCAGTCCTTGCTGACTCTGTTTAACGTGGAGTTTTGAACAAGGATGTAAGCATCATATACTGCTCTTACTTGGGGGTTTTCTACTGAAGGGCAAAGGTTATGCTGTGCAGATGTCAAATAAGATGACTTCTTTGGAGGCCCTGCATCTGTGTTGCTGAGTTTCCTGGAGTTCTGGGGACACTGACCGCCCTGGACCCTGTGACTTCCTGGATGCTGAGGTCCTTTGCTCCAGTGGCCGCTGTTCCAATAAGCAGGAAGGCAGACTGTGCTGACCCTGGCATCCGCTCCCATTTTCTCAGCTCTCCATCCAGGAAGCCAGGCAGCCTCATTACCTATTTATGCCTCGCTATCTCCTGATAAATCGCCCTCTCAATCATCCCAGCCATTAGCTGCCCATTACTAGACCTTTACTTTCAGGCCTGAACAAGGAAATGCTCACTCGCCTCATTCTGAAGGTCAAAGAAGACATTGCAGATACTCAGTAGCCGGGCAACGCTGAGCTGTAATTAAAACTGAGCATAAGGAGTCCTAAAATCCGTAAGGAGTAGAGAAAACCCCTCAGGTGAATCGGCCCTGGGAAACGCTGCGGCTCCTCAGTGCAGGGAAGACCTGGGAGAAATGAGGCTAGAGCGCCTCCCAGCCCACTCTTCCCAGCCCACTCTTCCCAGCCCACAGTGGGCTTGACATTTGACTGAAAACGGAGTCAGGAAAACTCCCTACCTTCCACCTTTTGCTCACATGTGAGACAAGGAAAGAGCCGTAATCATAGTGTTGTAGATGTAAAGGGATGAGTTTGCAGTGGAGAGACTTGCTGCAGATAGCAACGCAGGTGGGAAATGCCAAAGACGGGGAAAATCAGAGAAAGAAATATGACCGAGCCGTGAAGCTCACGCTCTAATCAATACTTAGGCAGCTGAGCCCCCAAGCCAATAATTTCAAAAGCAAACTTGTAAACAAGGTCACAGTGTGCCCTGGGGACGACACCAGAGATGGGCCAGCTCCGAAAAGTAGAACTAAGAATGGGGGATTCCTCCAGTCAAGATTTATTTCAGCCGTCTCTATTCTGTCTTTTTGCTATGATTGTGTTATTTCGTCTCACTTACAGACACTAGAGGTGCCTGAGAATTAAGATCACTTGCACTGAGGGGCTACCTCCAGTGTCGGCAGAAGGAAAACGGGAGACTATCACTGAACAAAACCTCGTGGTAAATGCATCAATTCTGCTGCATCTTTTTAGGAAACAAACTTCCATAGGGTGAGCCTTTGCTCACTCTTCTGTGGCTAGGAAATAAAGTTACATAATTTGAGAGGGCTTTTATCACACGCTCATACACATATGTGCACACACGCGTGTGCAAGCACACACAGACACACACACACACACATATATCCGCACATGTGCACAATAACTTTTAAAAGAAACGAATTCCTTCTGTACTCCACATCTCAACTGCCCCAAAATTTTTCATGCGTGTGTCAAGAAATAATCCAAGAAAAAAAATTAAAAGAGCAAAACTCATACTGGAGAGGAAGAGCCATCGCCGTGGTCTGTCACCGTCCACGGTGACAAAGAGTATTTTCATCCGTAACCCTCTAGCAACCACCAAAAGTTTTCATCCCTGCGATATGAAATGACAGCGCTCTAGAAACAAGGGCCACCGCAAAGTCATCGTATTTTTGTCTCCCAGGTAGCGGGATGAAGACCAGTGGAACACAATAGTCATTTCAATTACCCAATTACCACAGTGATGGAAGGCGAGTGAACACTGTATGTATGTGTGTGTGTGCATGTGCGTATGAGTTCAATTCCCAGCAGCCACATGGTGGCTCACAACCATCTATATTGAGATCTGGCGCCCTCTGTTGGGCTGTAGGCAGAACATTGTATACATAATAAGTAAATCTTTTAAAAAAAATTAAAGTATGGAGTTATTGAACATAGTCACAGGCAGAACACAGCAAGAAATTAGAACAGCAAATTATAACATAAATCTAGCCCTACAATGTAATTGATGGGTTTTCACATACTACCAGCTAGCATCTCCAAGCTGCTCTACAGAGCGACTCTTTACCATTAAGTTAAAGGGAAAACAAAGAATCTGTCTACCATATATGTTTAAAGTAAGACATAAATATCAATTTTAAAAACTTATTTTACATGTATCTGGTATATAGTCATTTCAGCAATTCTGCCTTTAAAAATATCAATGAAGTCAGGCATGGTGGTACATGCCTCAAACCTCAGCACATGGGAGGCAAGAGGATGAGTTATACATTCAGTTCCAGGATAGCCTGGGCTACGGTGTGAGCCCCTGTCTCAAAATAAACAAATACAGAAACCTATGTGAAAACGGTTCCAGCGAAGAAAATTTCATATACATGGTGATAAAAATCTAAGGGATGGCAAAAAAATAATGAAAGTATTCAGTCATAGAATAGATAAAGAGATTCTAGAATGTAAATTTATTCATGCTTCTATTATTTACCGAAGCAAGTCACTACTGGCTTCTGCCATAGAAATATCAATCTGGCCACTTAACCCTCAGCACAAAACACTTTCCCTAAAAAGTGGAATGCATTTCAAAAATACTCCAGGCAGTGGTGGTGCACGCCTTTAATCCCAGCACTCAGAAGACAGAGGCAGGTGGATCTCTGAGTTCAAGACCAGCCTGGCCTTATATAATGAATTCCAGGACAGCCAGGGCTACACAGAGAAACTCTATCTCAAAAAATAAAAAAATAAAAATATAGAGTCTCAATTATGTCTTGAAGAAAAAAAACATTAAGAGATGCTGTTTTATGAAACACAAGAAAATTCTACAAACCAATTCATATCTTATAATGCTCGTGTGTACATATGTATGTGAACATGCATACAAATTAGGGCAAGAAATGGTGTCAACTATATACCTATATTTTGGAAGGAGTGAACTCTGTAGCTTGCTGAGTCCACCTACAAAGAGCTGAAAGTAAAAGGAATGGCTAGTGCTCTAAATGATGAGAGCCTTCCTGGGAGGCTTCTCAGACGTGCTCACAGTAGGTACTGACAGGAAGTCAGAACCACAGCCCATCCTGTTAGCTCTGAAAGACATCTTTCTCCAAGGGCACAAGGCCAGTAACCCTCAAGCTTTCTCCTTAGCATCATGACCGCCCTTCACGCCTGAACACAAAAAGGGATGAAACTGTTCACCTGACCTTTCTGGCACAAACTCAACCTGTAACAATTTTACGTCAAAGGCTGGTGGACCATGGGCACCATAGTGTCATAAACAGAAATAAAACCAAATAAAATAATTGGGAGCCATGGCCTCATTAGAACAGGAGGGTGGAAGTTCCAAGCCCAGAGCTGGACCGGAGCCATTTTCTGCCTCTGTGCAGATGCCAAACCTCACAAAACTGCACAAACACGGGGTCTATGCTGGCATTGTGGGATCCAGGTCTCTGGGTGTTCAATGTTTTGATACAAAGTTGAATACACTATGCTCCCTAGTTCTTGCCTCATTGGGGGCAAACTAGAATAATTTTATGAGGACTCCATGCATACGACATACTGAGTTATAGAAAGGATTTCTACAGGAATCTAGGTTCCTTTTACAAAGGGAAAAGCCAAGTTGAGTTAACTTCTTGTTACTCCATGAAAATGAGCACTTCAAAAGCGCCACAGAGGTCATTTAACTTATTAAGTCATCCCGAGGGAGCATTTATTCACGTCTCAAAGTCATGTAGGTAGCCTCTCTCTGTACCTCCCCCACTGAGTTTCTCAGAAACTGCCTCCTGGCAAAGGCTCCTGACTCAACATTCCCCAGACCAGCATCCTCAGCAAACTTTCTCTGCACCATCTCTGCCCTTTGCAGATCTTCCTGGAATGTTCCACCATCTTCCTGACAACTTCAAGCCTGAATGCAAGGTGTGCCAAGGACTCCCTGAAAACTCAGCAGACTCTGAGGAAGAGAAGGTCCTGCCCACAGACCTCTGTTGTCTGGAAAAGCATGTTTCTGTTATGCAAGGCAGTAACATAACCCAGTTTTTAAATCCGGCCCCAAAGAGCTTTCCTTCTCCACCATAACCAAGAAAAGCTGCATTGGAGCAGCAGTTAGAACTCCAGATTCAACAGACACATTTCCTTCCTAAACCCAAGCTCTACCTGCTGTATAATGAGTGATCTTGGGTAAATACTGAAGTTTTCTATGCCTCAGGCTTTCTATTTATTAAGTGGCAGCCTCTGAGATGCTGTAAAGACTAAACAGGTTTAAGAGTGAAGATACGTATAAGCAGCAAAAGACTAAGCATATATGAACAAAATTCCTTCTGGAATCAGCGGCCAGACTATTTCTGCTTCCATTGTGGCTTCCCTAGCTGACAATCCCTCCAGCCTCTGTCTGACAGGTCCATCTCATTCGGCTGCACAGTCCTCCACTCTCAACAGGGGACCAAGCGCCCTGGGCCCCCAGTGCTCGGCAACCTGCTTGGTACAGAGGACTTGCTCACTGGAGATTTCAACTCTGACAACTACGCTAGGATGACGATTTGGAGAAAAGGCATCTTAGATGTAGTGATTAGACAAAAGTGGGACATACTGCCCGGGACTACAGTAAACACTGCTCTCATATAAACTACCTTATTGGTTTGTTATGTGGTAGCTATAAGCAATACCATTGTCGTAGAGAACACAATCCTTATCAGCATTTGCACTCTGCCTACTCTGATTGGAATTAGGGCCGTCACGTTTGCTGCTGAGTTCACTAGTGTCAACTGCAAGACTGTAATGTGCACTCTCTGCAGGACAGGGGGAGGCTGGGCGGCTGAGTTTTGGGGAGCCTCAAAGAGTTATGGGATTCAGTCTTCCACTATGAAATCGACTGATGAGTCTGCTTTTAAAAAGGGGCTTTTTATCTACCCGTTCATTTTTGGGGTGGTAGCGATTGAATACACTGGACACACACTCTCCCACTAAGCTCCGCCCCTGCTCAAGCTCTTCGGTTTCTCAAGTCCTGTTTCAGTCTGCTCCGATGCTGAATCATCTTGCGTTCCCTCTTGGACAGCTAACAAAAGTGTCTTAATGCAATCTGTGTCTACTTCCTCCCTTGGTGAAACAGAATCTGTTCGAAGGTGAGTTGGAAGCGTCCTTCTCATCTTTTATGCACAGTAAAACGTCCATGCTACTTAGTAAGCTCTTAGAGCCCGTTAGCACTGCAAAGTCTACAAACACAAAAAGGGAAGCTTATTTCCTTCCGTGCATGCATTAACCGTAAAATGTAAGTATATTTAAGAGCACAAAAAAAATAATATGACTGCACAGAGAAGAACCCGTATGCGTTCTGCTGTGATATGTGGAACAAGAAGGGGACTGGGTTACATCCAGAGACCCCAGGGAGCATCTACCTGGTCTTCCTTGCTGAGATTATCCAGTAGGTTACAGGGATGGAACAAAAATAGGTCTAGAGATAAGAATTATTCCAGATAAGGATAATCACAGACACCATTCTCCAGTAAGACTTTTTCTGCTAGCTGTGGTGGCACAACTGTATTTCCAAGAGTCAGCAAGTAGAAGCAGGAGAATCAACAAAAGATTGAGTCCAGCCTAGGTTGTGAGTTCCAGGCTAACTAGGGCTAAATATCAAGGATCTACCACAAAACAAAACAATGATTTTCCCATCTGACCTTGTGTGTGTGTGTGTGTGTGTGTGTATATGTGTGTATGTGTGTGTATGTGTGTGTATGTGTGTGTGTGTGTGAGTCTGTTTCCTTGTTTATGTGTTTTTGAGACAGTCTTACTCGTTAGTTCTGACCCAGAACTCTCCAAGTAGATCAGACTGGCCTTGAACTCACAGAGATCTGCCCACTTTGGGCTCCTGAGGACTAGGATTAAAGGTTGTGCCACCACGCCTGGCAAGCACCACCTTCTTGCTACTGACAGACACGTTTAAGCCTTGGAGTCATCTACTGGTCCTCTTGGACGCCTGCAGCTTCATTTCTCACCTTCCAAGGAGGTTGTCTCCGAGGACTCCGGGAGCAAGCACCCTGCTTACAATAGAGGGCTGAGCATTACTGCCGTGATGGAGTGCTGGCCTAACCTGCACAAGCCCTAAAGTCAATCTCCAACACTGAAAAAGAAATCACAGTCTATGCCTTCGTGCTACTTGGCCATCCCAAGACTATAAAATTCCTACTGCCATGCTGTTTTCTTCCCATAGCACTTCTTTTATTTATTTATTTATTTATTATTTATTATGTATACAATATTCAGTTTGTGTGTATGTCTGCAGGCCAGAAGAGGGCACCAGACCTTATTACAGATTGTTGTGAGCCACCATGTGGTTGCCGGGAATTGAACTCAGGACCTCTGGAACAGCAGGCAATGCTCTTAACCACTGATCCATCTCTTCAGCCCCCAGCTAGCACTTCTTATTAGCTAATACACCTGCTAAAATATGGACCTCAAAAGATAAAAGTAATCGCTGACATAATCCAAGGGCCTGGAACAGTTCTTGCCATATAGTACATCTTCAGTAAGTATCAATGAAGTGAATTAAATGAATGTCAGTTTACAAACCAAGTCATAAAAAGTAGTTATCACACTCATGCACACAGACATATACAAACATACATGCATATGTTATTGTGAAATAACAGAACCAGAGGCACATGGCTATGTTCCCAGTATTCAGGAAGCCTGAGGTCAGCCTGGGTAAGAAAGCAAGTACTAGGCTAGTCAAAGAAACTTGGCAAGAGCTGTCATGTTAAAACTTTGTACAAAAAGAAAGAAGACTTCAAGTCTATTCCATACTTTCCAATCTCAGTTTATTTGTTTTTGAGACAGTCGAAATATTTTGCAAGGATGGAAGGAGAAAGGGACAAAAAGGACCTGCAGTTCTGGTGACAATATACTGCAGAGAGCAGGGACTTAAGAAGCTGTGGTTAAGGCTCAGACATAACTGACAAACTCAACCACAGGGGAGAGAAGTGCACAGAAAGCAGTCATTTCTCTCTTCAAGTGAAATGCAAGACCAAAAGCTGACCCACAGGCCTCACGGAGATGAAACATCCCATCACACATACACACACATGCATGCACACACACATGCACGCATGCATGCATGCACGCACACATGCACGCACACGCATGCACGCACACATGCACGCACACGCATGCATGCACACCAGTACAGCAGCACTAACAACCCTAGGCACATTTGGAGCCTTCTTCCTGAACCCTTTCTGTCATGAACATATGAGGCTCAAAGGAAAGCATACGGGCTTTTCCTAACCTAATTATTTCTTGAGGGAAACAACACAAACAATTCACTCTGAAATAACAGATTTTGGAGAGAATGTTTGTTGAGAACTGTTAGAAATCTGGGAACACATGGTTGATTGATTAAGTGTTGAAATATTTATTAAATAAGAGAATCCACGGCAAGAAGATGGAACTGGCTCCGTGAAGCTGAAGACGGCATCCAGCAGTGGCCGGGAGTCCTGTTGATAGGAGCCTGAGCCGAGGAATCTCGCGAGCATGCGACAGCACCCACGGATGCTGCTGTGATAAAAGCCAGGGGGTCTCACCCCCTAAAGAGGGAAACGACACACTGAAAATGACTACAAGCTTTCTAAAAGCTATATTTAAAAAAAGAAAAGATTAAGATTAAATTACACACTTAAAAGGGGAATTTCTATGGCATAGGAATTGTTTAACAGCAAAGTTATATAGATGGATGGATGGATGGATGGATGGACGGACGGACGGACGGATGGACAGACAGACAGACAGACAGATGAAAGAAAACTCCAGCGACTGGGCAGAGCACAGCAGTAGAATGCCCAGGATAACTCTCATCCCCTCCCTCTCCCCCACCCAGTGCTGCAATTTGGGCTTTCTCTAAAAAGGAAAGAACTATAAAATCACCATAACGTATCATGGCTAGCAGTTTTGGGAAACATGAAATAGAACATGGAAAAACAAGAAGCACCCTGCTGCGTGTAGCAAGGTTGTATGACACACATTTTGTTCTGTGGAATGCTCAGATTTCCACATGTGCACACAAACTCTTTTATGTATCATCGCTACTCACAATGAAAGAATTTAATTAATACAAATGTTTACCACGAGAATGAATAAATAATGACCACTCGGCAATAAAAAGGAAAAGAGTATACAAGCTATAACCTGGATCAATGTTGAAAAACGTGAAAAAAGTGAAGTCTATCTGAAGGATCCAGAATAGGCAAATCTATGGAAGACAAAAAGTTGTTTTAAAAGGGACCAAGGAGATGGCTCAGCCAGTAAAGGTACCTGCCACCAAGGCTAATGACCTGAGTTTGATCCTCAAGACCCACATGGTGGAAGGAGAGAAGGAGAGAACCAATCCTCTGACCTCCGCAGGTACAGCACGGCACACATGTGCCTACACAACCCTACATAGACAGGATGTAAATATATATGTACACACGCTATTTATAAGTAAGATAAGAATTCTTTTGTTTCTGAGATTATCAAAGGTTACCTGAAGTCATAGAGATAGCTAAGGAGTTTATTTCTTCAGAATGGTGTCTGAACTTCATCCTTTAATATGTTCTATTCCCTGTGCAAATCCCGAATCTCTCTCCTACTTTACCTTTATTCTCAGATCCTCCGTTACACTACGCTATAAACACACGAAACTACTTAGACTACACTATTGTCCTCTGTTGGTTCTTTTCCAGGAGTAAACTAGTATGTGCAGCTCTTTAGGAAACATGGAGATCTCCTGGTGTGCCACGTGGGTAGCCACCTCGTATATTTAAAAATAGTAAAACGTCTTGAATTTGCACTCATCACTAATATTAAAGTAGGTTAGGCCAGAACAGCGCCTCCCACCTGTTATACTGGTACAGGTGTGGAGACGAGGACAAGAGACTTGAGAGTTCAAGACTGGCTGGAGCAGCAGAGCAAGCACTCCAAGAATAAAAGGCAGTTGGAGAGATGCAGTGATGGCTCAGAAACTAAAGGGGTCTGCCCCAAGCCTGGGGACCCGTGCTCTATCCCCGGGACCAACGTAATGGAAGGGGAGAAGTGTTTCCCACAGTTTTCATCACATGTTTGTACACGCACACACACACACACACACACACACACACTAATTAAATGCTCTTTAAAAGTCTATTACATAGTTGATAAAGAATTAATTTATACATTATTATTAAATTTCATAGTACGCCTGCATCTTATACATATTTGAAATACTTAATTGCATATGACTAATTAATGGTAAAGCATACAACTCATTAGTATCAAATACCACATTTTCATAAAAGAGAAAGAAATTAGAAAAAGTTAAAACAAAATATTAAGACAGGAATTATAGGGGTTTAGCTCCAAGAAAAAAAATTAAGTAGGGCCTTAGTTTAAAACTACAGTTAAAAATTAAAGAATAACTAACTGTTCAGAGAAATCCTCACCTGAATATGTCCCATGAACTCAAACCTATCAAAAATGCTATGACACTCTTGCAAAAGACGCACAACATTGTCTCAAAGAAAATGCTGCTCCCGACAGCCAGTGACAAAGTCTGCAACACATTTCAAAGTACTAACTACAGCTAAGTTGCAGGAAACACCGAAATCTCCTTGAAAATAACTCAGCAAGTAAGGCAAATGATTAAGAACAATTATTCATCTCAATGATTGTTTACCTTCTAAACTCAACTCTACACACTCATTCACTGAACATTCAATTAACAAGCATCGCATATCACTCAAAATGAACTATTACTCATTTTACACAATTTTAGAGCATTTTAGAGCTATGATTTTTAGAGAATAAAAAAAATCCCTGCATGAGTTAGGAAACCAGCTTTTCACTGGGTGACATCTCCTGACCCAGATGGGGCCCAGTGCAACTGTCTCAATTACATAATGGGGAGAAAGGAGCATGGGCTCCTGAATTATGAGGCGTTTAAGTCCTCTCCCACAACCCCGAGGAACGGTAAAAAGACCCACCAAGAATAAAAAGGAAGAGAAGAAAGGAAAAGAGGGAAGAAGACAACGAGGAAGGAAGAAGAAAGAAGGGGAAAAGGAATGGGGGAGAATCGTTCTGGCAGAACCACAAACCCAGTCCTCACCGGGAACAGAAGCACTCCCAGGGCCGTCAGGGCAAACCTGGCTAAACGCAGGCTCCTGTTTGCTAAACACAAACCTTAGAATCAAAATCAGTGTCCATCACTGAAATCCCAATGGCTGAGGCTAAAATGTATCAGGCTTTCCCAGGCAGCCCTGCCTAAGCTGACTCAGGAGGATGCTGGGTCCTTCTTGTGCAATGGGCCCAGTCTCTTCTCTGTAGTGGATCTGTGGTGACCCTGAGCCTCATCTTCTCCCCACCCTTACTCAAAATCCACTCCTGCCCACATCTGGATGATCTTAGGTCACTTGTTTAGCCAGCTGTCTCCTTCCTATACCGTACATTAATAAAGCCAGACTATGCGTAGCTTTGACTGTCACTTGTACCTGCTGAAGATCCACAATTTTGTTTCTAGGAGAACCCTGGCAGGACACTCTAAGCGCATCAAAAACACACCAGGGGACTGAAGGAAATCTGCAGAATAAGGTTGTGTGAAGGAGCAGCTCCTCTCCTTCTTCCAGGGAAAAGGGAAACTGTAGAGGAAGGTTTAATCAACATCAGGACCTGCCCATCAGTTCAGTACAGCCTCAGTGTGCTAATGCTGCCAGTGAGGGAGAGAGCCTACCTAGTGAACAAATGAGGAGGAGGAGGAGGAGGGGAGGAGGAGGAGGAGGAGGAGGGGAGGAGGAGGGGGGGAGGAAGAGGAGAAGGGGAGGAGGAGGGG